>NC_073378.1:57408030-57758030 GCF_028641065.1 Leucoraja erinaceus | reverse complement strand
GAGATTTGCCTGATCCGCAGTTACTCCAGCACTTTGCATTTTTTGCTCAAGATTCCAGCAACTACACTTCCTCGAGTCTCCATGATTTTGTATACCTCTATTAGGTCCCTCCTCAGCTTTCTCTGCTGCAAGGAAAACAAACACAGCTACCTATTTGATTCTGCTAACTGAAACACTCTATCCCAGCCAACACCCTTGTCAATCTGATCTTCACCCTATCCAGCACCATCATGTCTTTGCTATAGTGTGGCAGGCAGAACTGCACACATATTATAGCTACTTTTTATAAAGATGTATCATATCCTCCATGTTCATATATTCTATGGCCTCTATATGGAAGGCAAGTGATTTGTATGCCTTCACCACCCTTTTACCTACTTGTACCATCTTCACAGATTGTTGGGCTTATACACTGATGATTCTTTATTCTTTATTGCTCAGTAGGGCCTGACCATTCAAATTTATATCCATTTAAGATATTCTTTACATTTGCTGCATCCTGCCATGCAGTTGCAACCCAGATTAATTTCACCCATAAATTCATGTGATAGGAACAAAATTAGGCTATTCGGCCCATCACGTCTTCTTTGCCATTCAATAATGGCTGATCTATCTTTCCTTCTCAACATGATCTGGCTTTCTCCCCATAACCCCTGACACCTGTACTAATTAAGAATCTATCAATGACTATTCTCGTGGAAAAGTCGTTAGGCTTCATTGATTAGGTGCCACTGCAATCTTAATATGCAACAGTACATGTGGAAAATGCAAAATTGTGAACATCAAAAGTGCGCTGCACGTGCAAAACTTGACCGGTCTATTCAGTGTGTAAATGGCATGAATTTAACTATCTCTTCCAGGAGAAGGGAGTATTTGTAGAGTGAACAGTACAGGGGTGAGTTAGAGGTGATAATTCAGGATAGTTGGAGGAGCAACACAATAGTTTTTCAGAAAATCTCTCAAACTGTGGTGTGGTGGTAGAGTTGCCACCTTATAGTGCCAGAGACCTGGGTTCGATCCTGAGTCCGGTGCTGTCTGTACAAAGTTTGTATGTTCCCCCTATGGCCGCATGGGTTTTCACTAAATGCTCTAAGTTCCTCCCACTTTCCAAAGAGGTGCAGGTTTACAGGTTGATTGGCTTCTGTAAATTGTCCCCTGTGTGTTGGACAGAACTAGTTAGTGTAAGGGTGTTCGCTGGTCTACATGGAATCGGTGGGCTGAAGAGCCTGTTTCCACGTTATATCTCTAAAACTAAAAAAATAAACTAAATATGCACTAGATCGAGAAACAAGATCTTCAATCCATTTTACATGGTGGCTTTGTTTGTGACAATCAAAGTGACCTCCAGTTCCTTCGATACTTTTGATGGGTAATACCGCTCACAAAATTCAGAATGCTGTCCACATGTGCAAGCCATTCAAACCATTTTTGCCAAGGCTAATAAGTATATAATTTTAAGCAGTTAACAAAAAACCAGGGTGGGTTTTATTGCAAAAGCTGCCTTCCCATAAATCCATTTTAAACTCTGTGCGTTGGAACTACAATGAATAAGCACCTTTTTTCATGAGGAAGCACCACAATTTAATCCATGTACATATGGTGTGGGGCAATCAGCAATACCTAAACTGGTATAAACAAGGAACTGCAGATGCTGGTTTACAAAAAAAGGCACAAAGTGCTGGACTAACTCAACAGGTCAGGCAGTATCTCTCGAGAAAGTGGATAGGTGATGTTTTAGGTCGGGCCCCTTCTTCAGACTGGGTTCCTGACCCAAAACGTCATCTACCCCCCATGTTCTCCAGAGATGCTGCCTGATCTGCTGAGTTATAAAGTGCTGGAATGACTCAATGGAAGCATTCCTGGAAAACATGGATAGGTGACATTTCAGGTCGGACTGAAGAAGGTCCCGATTCAAAACGTCACCTATTTATGTTCTTCATGGATGCTGCTTCACTTGCTGAGATACTCCAACACTTTGTGCCAGTTTATGATCTTGAATGAGAGATAAAGGGATTAGGGTGCTATACGGTTGAAGACTGTGGAGGGGAGATCTTCTGGTGTAATAAGATCTGCAACAGTAATCTGTTGAGGGAATAGTAACAGTGTCTGCATTCTTATTTAAGAATTGCGACAACTGATACTGGAAATCTTTCCACGTATATGATTCGTGACAGGCTGCACCTGTGTCTGATGTTTCTTCACATTAACAGATGGCTGTGGAGGCCAATTCATTGAGTATTTTTAAGTTTCAGATTGACAGATTCTTGACTAGTTAGGGTGTCAGGGGCGTGGAGCAAAGGCAGGAGGATAGGGTTGAGAGGAAAAGGAAAATGGTGTTGGGAAGGAAAGGTAGATGAGTCATGATTGAATGGTGGAGTAGATTTGATAGGCCGAATGTCTTAATTCTGCTCCCATGACTTATGAACTCTGCTACCCCTTATATGTTCTATATAGGTGAGTGCTCAGATCACTTATTGTGGACTGTAATCTTCCCGGTAACTAACTCAGTCTGCCAGATTCTCTGGCTGATTGGTGCAATGCCTGTAGTACAGTAGGGGAAAACCAATCTCCTGACTGCCAATATTCACAATCATGATACATGATTCTTCTCCGCAGTTGATTACAGTGTCCGCGTGTGACATGGTTGACTCAATCATTTGCCTCCATGCCACTTGGCTTCCAAGCTTAAGATAAATGGTGATGATTTATCAGGCCATATGATTCCCATTATTCTACAGTACCTTAGTGGCAGACTAAGTTAAGTGTTTTGATACAGTGATGTTGACAGAAGCGGATCTCAAATAAGCACACAAGATAAGCTAGCACAACTCTGTAAAGTTAGCATTTGGCAGACATTTTGATTTTTTTCAGTTCCGGCAAATAACTAAGCCAGCTGAAAGGTCCTCATTAATGTTGGTGTTACCAATTGCAGTGACACTGAATAGTCTTAACATTTGACATTTGGCATTGTCTGCCGCTGATTTCTATTGCTGACAGTGATGGAAGTGGTTGCTGCCTTCCTTACAGCAACACATAGATAATAACTGTCAGGAAGATATTGGGACAGAGAATATTACTTATAGAATATTGCTTGTAGAATAAAGGAATCCAGTCCAAACAGAAGAATTCAGTAAATGCAGCAGATCCTCATCAAAGCAAAGCTGAGATATTTGATTGATACTTTATTGTCACGTGTACTTGGTACAGCGAGATTTTTTGTTTGCATACAGTACAAGTATTCAAGATTTGTGAGGTAGAGGGTGCAGAAAAAGTTAGAAAAGTATTCAATACAGTCCCCACTCTCCCCTTCCCCAGTCCCTCTTTGTTTGTTCTTGGTGGGCTCCCCCACACCCCAGGTTCCTCGTTGTTTTCACCGGCTCCCTCACGCCGGGTCCCCGTTTGTTTTGGGCGGTGCGTCCTCCACCGACTGCCAGCATTCACGAGGGGGGGCCAGCTCTCCGATGGCCCTCCACTCTCGCCAACGTCGCTCCTCGCTCTGCCACTAGCAGAGCCCAGTCCTGGTTGACTCCACACATACAACCGCTATACATCACTTTATTAGAATTTCCTTTCGGGTTTTCATTTGGGGGCTGGAGTCTGTCATTGAATCATGTTGTTAGGTCAGCATCTCCGGAGGCAACTACAAAAAATTATTTTTTTACAGAGAGTGGTGGATGCCTGAAACATGCTGCCATGGGTGGTAGTGGAAGCCGGATAGGCACATGCATATACAGGGAAAGTGGGGGTATGGATCACATGCAGGCAGTTTCACCCAACATCATGTTCGACGTGGACATTTTGGGCGAAATTACCTGTTCTTGTGCTGAATTGTTCTATGTTCTAAGACACCAGTTGGATTAACATCCACAGGCATATCAAACCGCAGGCTGTTATAAAAGCAGCTTTTAGAGGTGGTTTCTTTTTCTAGACAGTCAAATTTTGCAAGAAAACAGCAGAGAGTAGTACCTACGGGTGTTGTACGCTTTAATTAAGTAATTAGGAGAATATTATTTCCTCATGTATCTTCACCTGTTCTACAAACATTCTTTCAGCATGTGAGACCAAGGTGCTCCATTTTAAATGTTACAGTTCTGTGCAATGGCAACATTCTGAGTTGTATTCACACAGTGTTGGACTGCAGAACTCAATTCCTCCATATGTGTAGGATGGAACTGCAGGTGTTGGCCTATACTGAAAATAGACACAAAATGCAGGAATAACTCAGCAGGTCAGGCAGCATCTCTAGAGAAAAGGAATAGGTGATGTTTCGGGTCAGAACCCTTCTTCAGATTGAAAGATTGAAGAAAGCTGAATTAAAGCTTTTCACTGTACTTCGGTACATGTGAAAATAAATTAAACTGAACTGAAATAGAGGTTGGGGTGGGGGGACTGGAGGCGAGAAAAATACCAGAACAAAACAGGATCGACAACAGATGACCTCAGGAAGGATGAAGTCTATAATGGGCTGTTGTTGGTTGGGGAAGATGTAGTAAAGACAGACCACCGTTGAGTTACTCTAGCATTTTGTGTCTATCTTCCATTTCCCCATATTAAGGTTTACTGCCTACTACTAATGAGATCATGGCAACAACCCTTGAATGAAATCCAAATTACAAATGAGGTTTCACAAAAAAAGAAGTCCATCTGAAGATTTTTAGGTGACTGCCGGCAACTAGGCTGTCGCCACATGGTCACCGGGATGTCGCCTGTATGGTCGTGAGTTGTCTCCTTAGTCTCTCAAAGAGTCGTAGCGTCTTTCTGGTTTCCGCTGGATTTTCATGTTGACACCAATGAGCGTAGCTTGACTTCTCCTGATGTAGGTGATGTCGTGGTTGTCGCCAGGTTAACGTAGGTTGTCGCTGGTGCTGACTTCATTTTTTGTTGTTGTTAAAGTAATGATTCCATTTCAAATTTTATGTCGAAGGGGGGGGGGTCTAGTCGCCGGTTTCTCGGCGACCTGCTATGACTATGGCAGTCGCCTAAAAATAGCCTAAGTGGGACAGGCCCATAAGTTGACAAATTACCCATCTACTGCCCCCATGAAAGTTGCATGGATTTAAACTCTCTTCTAACATAATGCAATCGTGTGAGGCTATGTGGGCCACGCAGTACTTATGTCAACATTGTGTGGGTGAAATTACTTCTTGTGGATTTATAGACTTCTATTGCATCAGTTTTGGAAAATGGTCACTGGTTTGTGGAACCTGATTAACATTAAGGGGTATGATCTTTCTTTATTTCCACTTCAAAGAAGAACATTTGGATTTTATCCAGGGAAAGCGAGCAGTAAATCTGCTACCATGGCCCAGAGGGAAATCTAAACTTTCTTGGTTTAAAAAAAAAAAAAAATTGGTTTTAGTGGATAATGGATTTTAATTATCTATAATTTTCTTATGTTCAGAGTGGTCACACTCACAGAGAATATGGGGGTAGCTTAATCGTATAATTTTTATTTTGCAATTAATTTCAGCAGATCATATCTTCTCTTTAGAAAGTAAGTTGGCAAGAATAACATATGCGGTTCTGACAGAATTTAGCAAACAAGAAGAAATGACAGCACGAGTTAAAGTTTGTTGTTAGTTTGGAATCCTGCCGTGTTACAACCTATCATTTGATTTAATTCCTTAACATATTAGAATAAGAACACTTTTTTATACAGTATATAGCCATGCAATTCAGCCTTTGAAAGCTACACCTGTTTCCTTCAACAAAGTAGTTAACATGAAATAAAGATTCATTAAAAGTTAAAAATTATAGTAAGGGAGTCCAGGACCATTTGTACACTAAAATAAGAGAATGTAAATGGAAAAAAAAAACAAAATCTCTGGATGTGCCTTGCAACTTCCCAAGTTGGGCTTCCTGAGAGACCATTTTTCAATGGATCATAAACTGAAACTCTGTAATTCCACTGCTGGTGATTTGTTTGACCACCATAATAGCTGTGACGCAGACTGGGGAAGTCTTAGAGACTGAGGAAATTACTGCACTGAAGCGACACAATGTGAAATAGAACAAACTTCCCACTTTTTAGAAGAAATATACATATATTTCAAACAACATAGGCCAGAAGACCATGAAAGGGCAACAGGAAAGTTAAGGGCCTGTCCGACGAGCATGCGACTGCATGCGGCAAGCGCGACCAAACCAGAAGCGGGGGCAGCGCGGAGGTCGACTGAGTGACATGAAGTTCGAGCGAAGTCCGCGAGAAGTTCGCGCGTGGCGTACGGCGTCGAGGCGGTGCGTATGGCGTCGAGGTGGCTGCGGGCTGGCAGGCCATTGACGTGCGGAATCTTTGAACACGGTCAGCTTTTTGGTGCCCCACGCGATGTCGGGACCCGCACCGCACAACTTCATATGGCTCTTGCGATCGAAGTGGGACCGGCCCCGCGAGCCGTACGACTCAAGCAATCACGTTAGGTTGCGTTGCCGCATGGAGTCACATGCTCGTGGGACAGGCCCTTTACAATATACCTGTACCACTGTTTATGGGTTTGCGCAGGAATGCCCTTTCAATTATAGTGAGTTTCATTCAATAAAGGTAGACTTTCAATGGTTCAATGATGCTTTATTTGTCCCAAGTGCAACTGTACAGTGAAATTCATTTTGCATATATGGCACATGCGGCTGCCGCCATTTTTGGCGTCAATATTCAGAGTCCAAAGTCTGGTCGGCCTACGGATTCGGAGCACTGGAGCAGTTCCCACGAACCAACGTCCCTCTCCTCTCCTCGCTCGGCCATTTTTGTGTCCCGGGGGCGCCTCTTGCAGCCATCCTTGAAGGCGCTGGAGGCACTACCCCAGTTTGAGGGCAATTATTTCAGATACTGTAATATGTGGACACCTATTTAAATTCTACTTTTTTTTGGGAAGTGAACATTATATCTATCTTAACCAATGCCTTTTAGAGAAATCCAGCACTTCACAGCAGCTTGTGTTCCATGCCTCTCGCCCATTATAAGTGCATATTTTTAAAATAGAATCTAGATTTCATGGCCAAAAAAGTATGCCAACAAAGCAGATTTAAGACCAATTCATGAACCTTGTGCTGAAAACCTGTACTGTCAATGTTTTTCAGTGGCACAAATAAAATGGCTTCTTGCAGAGAGCAGCTTCTGTTAAGTAAAACCAAAGTTCACGATTTGATAGTTAATTATCTGAATACACAGACGACTGCTGTGATGAGAATGGCAGCATCAATGAACAAAGACTAACCAGGATGTTTTCAAGAATGTGTTGCTCGCATTTCTGAGATTTTGGGGTTTCCTTCTGTGTATCTGTGGAGCAAGGTAGACATGAAATGGTGGAGTAACTCATTGGGACAGGCTGCATCTCTGGAGAGAAGGAATGGGTGACGTTCGGGTTTCGGGTCTCGCGTAACGTCACCCATTCCTTCTCTCCAGAAATGCTGCCTGTCCCTCTGAGTTACTCCAGCATTATGTGTCTACCTTCAATTTAAAACAGCATTTGCAGTTCTTTCCTACCTGTGGAGCAAAATTATTTGTGGAGATCGAGGTGAATTTCAATGTTATTTTAAGGTTGCAGTCAAATCAAAATGACCCCACATGATACTTTAGGTTCTGTCAATGGTTTAATCATATCTAAGAGTGAATACTTAGAAAGGATGGAATACTTTGTGGAATTCATGATGTGTGCATCAAAGAAGCCTGTTTATTAAGAAGAAACAGAATCTCAAAGATATTTAATATTGCAAAGGAAATGGAGACATTGATCTTCCAAACATAGGGTTTGTTTCACTGCACAGTGAAAGCTCAGAAAATTAAAAAGTCGAGGCCTTGCTCTTTGGCATATTTGAACAAAAGGAACTGCCTGAAGGAAAGATATTATTGCTGCGGCAACACACACTATGAAAAAAAAAAAACACAGCACAAAGAGTCATCCAGGGACATCTATCAACAGTTCACTTAAAAGCAAAACAAGAGCGAGGGCAAACACAAGCAACCAAACAGTTCCAATGACTTTTGGAAAGATTGGAAAAAATATCATGCTTATGAACTTGTTGAAGAAAATAATAATCTTGGTCGACCAAGATGAACCTTATTGACCAGAGCATGCTGAATGTTTCCACATATCAAAATGCATTGAATGGAAGCAGTGGAAATAGAAGGATTAAACGAGAACTTACCGTTTGATGTTTGATCTTTATTTTACAAGAAGTTGAAGTGAGGGAATACGCGAAAAGCCCACCAGCCCGCATGCGCATCAATCTTCAGAGCAGCTGTATGAAACCACAGACTAGTTGCTGAACTTAAGCTAGAGAAAGATTAACGACCTTAGAATTACCGAATGATCTTTATGAAAAGTAGGGTTGGGAGCGGAGGGCAGGTATTACCTCACTTCAACCTCATAAAATAAAGATCAAACCTCAAATGGTAAGTCCTCGTTTAATCTTTCTATTTTAATATCGAAGTCACGTGAGTGACTACGCGAAGACTTCAAAGCTCTGTGGTTTCATGCAGTGTCATGCATTGCATCCAGTCTCCATGCAGACACACTGCTCCAATCGACCAAATGCGATTGAAGAAACATACTTCAATGAAAAATTATGTTAATTTGCAAACATGTCCATGCTTTAATGGAAACAGTCCCTTTACATCAGGGATAACCACTTGATTCAATTAACACAACTTAAAATTCTGCTATCAAATAAATAGTTAATTGGTTTATTGTAAAAGGTCTGAAAAGTTCACTCATCGGCCCATCCGGCTGTCGCAAGAATGTGATCCAGCGGAACTTCCATATTACTTGCTGCCGAAGTAGCTGCAGCCCTGGTAGAATGAGATTGAAAAATATCAGTATCCACTCCCGCATCTGCAAATATGCATCTTAACCACCTAGAAATGGTTTGCACCATTACCCTATGGTGTGGCTTTTTATAACTGATGAAGACAGCCTGTTCGCTGCCTCAAAGGTTTTTTGTAACTTTGATGTATTCTTTAATATAGGTAACCATACATAACCTGCGATCTGGTGGATACGCCAAGAGCTTCGACTTATAACTCAATGCACCTGACCTACCCTGCTTAATTAATGAATCTATATAAAAGGTTACTTTATTATCAGATATAACCGCATTATCTAGCCTCAGTTTCTGTAAAGACTGAACTCGTTGTGCTGAGATGAGCGCCATGAGCATAACCAATTTGTAAGTGAGCTGGGGCAAAGATAATGATGCGGCCGTGCCAAACTGCGAAGCAGTCTTAATACTATTTTAACGTTCAATACCTCTCGATATCTGGGCCTTGGAGGGTTTCTGTTAAAAATACCCTTCATGAATTTGGATACCACTGGGTGAGAACCCACAGATTGATGTCCAGACCCCAGCACTAAATATGACGACAAGGCACTATGAGCAGTGCTAATAGCTTAACGTTTTCTCAAAATATAAAGTTGAAACAAATTCCAACACATTGGCTATACCTGCCGTAAAGTAATTTATATGTGCTTTTTCGCAAAAGTTCTCCCATTGATTGATATATGAGATGTTCTGCTTTTTTGTGCCATCACACCAAGCTGCAGTTATTACATCCACAGTCCAGTCGGATAATCCTAGCCCCACGAAAGGCCTTCTTAGATTCTGCAAATTAACAGGACGATTCGATCATATACCGGATGAGGTTCGCGAGAGACAGGCTGAATTAGCATATGTTTATGTTTGTGAACAACCATGGGTGGTTCCTTTAATAATCCTTTCAATAAAGGGAACGTAGGCCAATTAGGCACTACTAAAATACCTGATGCGTTATCTTGCATTACCTTTTGCAAGCATCGTCCAATGAGGCAGAATGGAGGGAAAGCATAGAAAAGCACATCCCCCCCAGTCTATAGAGAATGCGTCCATAGCCTCTGCCCCTGGGTCTGGTTGCCAGGCAACATATCGTGGTAATTGGTGATTAAGCCTAGCGGCGAACAAATCAATATCTGGCGTTCCATAACGAGCTATAATGTTGAATACTACCTAATTCAACATCCACTCAGTTTGATCATTGAATCTTTGAGATCTAGCATCTGCTACCCTATTAAATCTGCCCGGCAAATGAGCAGCTGAAATCCAAATGCTCCTATCTATACACCAATCCCAAAAATGTTTAGCCAAAGTATCACAGGATACTGATTTACCTCCACCCGTGTGATTAACATATGCCACTGCCATTGAGTTATCCAGTTGGAGTCTAATATGCACATCATGTAGCTTCCCACAGTATGATTTCAAGGCATGAAATGCTGCCAGCATTTCCAGATAATTGATAACATATTTACAACTACGGCATAACTCCTCCTCGTTTCATCTACCACCACAACTAGAGACGGTGTTAGTTGCACCCCATCCCAGTTCACTAGCTTCACTCTGCAGTGTTGGTGTAGGTTTACTAGATAGAAAGCCACTGGAACAATGATGAATATTGGCAATCCACCATTGTAATTCAGCTTTAGATTTGGAAAACAACTGCATAGGTCTGTCAAAATGACCTTTGTGGAATCTAAGTGCCTGATGCTTTGCACGCTCCAGATTCCGATAATGCAAAAGCCCGAAACATGCGGCTGGGAAGGCCGCTACTATTTTGCCAATTACCCTAGCAACCTGGCGGATAGATGGTTTCTCCTTAATCAGAAGATTAGAACAAGCCTCGACAAAATCTATTTTTTTCCCCCATGGGCAGGGTCACAGACATCTCCACTGAATTGATAATAAACCTTAAATAAGCAATAGACCTAGTTGATATCAGCCTGGATTTGGCTGGATGGATGATAAATCCCAATTTCTCAAAAATGAGCTTGGCAGCTGAAACAGCTAGCTTTGCGAGATGCAGTGTCCTCCCGATAATCAGAATGTCATCTATATAACCCACAATAATATGCCCTTCATCTCTAAGCAGGGCAAGCACTGGTTTAAGCAGTTTGGTAAATAACCGAGGGGCTGAGCTTAAACCATTAGGTAACACCTTAAATTGCCACAGCTGCCCCGTCCAGCTAAACTTCAGATATCTCCGGTGATTCCTATGAATAGAAGCTGAATAATATGCATCCTTAAGATCGATGGATGACATAAAGCAACCCCCAGTAATTAGCTGCTTAGTAGTATGAAATTTTCCATTTTAAAATGTTTATACTGCACATTTGAGTTGAAGTTTGCCAAATCAAGGATGGTACGGCATCCACCATTTTACTTCTCCCTCGAGAATATGTTAGAAATATATTGATCCTTCACATGAACTGATCTCTCAATTACTCCTTTTTTATGCAATGCGTCTATTTCTGTTTGCATATCCAAAGTGTCATTTTTGGAACTCGACTTGCCCGACTCAGCGTATATTGTCTAGGTGGAAATAAGTTAGACAAAAACTCAATTTTGTAACCCATTATACTATGCCGTATAAACGGGTCCGAGGTTATCTGACGCCATACGTGCAAAAATAGACTTAACCTGCCACCAACGTCATGCCCCGTGTGACTGATGGATGCAGACCCACCTACCTCAAAGATTATAAGCGGTTTAACACCAGGGCCAGCAGACCCTAATTTCTGTTCGGTCTCATTCCCTTTGCTCTGAAAGCTTGAGCCGTTGGGAACTGAGGCTGCCGCATCTTCCAGGATGGACGAGATGGGCCTTGGCCTAAAAAAGACCTGCGAGTGGGTCGAAACTGAGCAGCTATGAATTTCCCACAAGCCTCAGAAAACCGATTCCTGCTGGTTGAGGCGTAGGGGTGATAACTCTCTTTTTGAAAGCAGTTAATCTCGAAATGAGCATTGCACAACAGTGCCATTGCATCCTGCTGAGCTTCCGACAGCTGAACCTCATCCACCGACCTAGCAAAGGTCGTAATACCTGCAGACAATAGCCTCAGAATCCATTGTAGTTTCATCTCTCTGGATCTCATTCTGCACCCGATGTTTTCCCAAATGGTAGCATTGACTATGGGCACGTCCAAGGTTTTGCAATTTTACTGGACTGGGATATCTCCCAGCCATTTCCACCATAACCTCTTCCTTCAGCAGGTGAGATGTGAGGTAGCTGATGCTGCTGGCCAACTCCTCTTGAAGTGGCTTGCTCGTCCCCGAGGGAACAGCAAATTTAGAGGCAAGAGCAGATTCACACACATCATGCATTAAAGCATGGGACTCAGGCACATACTCATATTCGGAGTCAGCTCCATACTGATCTCCGACACTCCCCTCATCCGAGTGAGAGGAATATTGCAACCCTGAACCAGGAGTTGCCTCAGGTGTATGACTTGAACTGCCTGTGCATGCCTCCATAGCACGGAGCATATTTTGTGCCAGCATCTGTTCCATCAGATGCTCCAATTGAGACAAACGGCCAATCACATCTGCCATAGATGTGGGGACAGCATCCTCTTGGCCTGAATCGTCCGACAGGGTCAAGAGTCAAGAGTCAATTTAATTGTCATTTGGACCCCTGGGGGTCCAAACGAAATGCCGTTTCTGCAGCCATACATTACACACAAATAGACCCCAGACACAACATAATTACATTTAACATAAACATCCATCACATAACTGTGATGGAAGGCCAAAAAAACTTATCTCTCCACTGCACTCTCGCCCCCCCCCGATGTCACAGTCAAAGTCAAAGCCCCCGGCTGGCGATGGCGATTGTCCCGCGGCCATTGAAGCCACGCCGGGTGGTGCGAGGTCGCACACCGGGTCTTGATGTTGGAGCCCCCGGTGTGCGCTCGCAAAGTCCCGCAGCCGTTCCAGCCGCGCGGGGCAATGGTGTTAGGCCCCGCTCCAGGAGCTCTTCGACCCCGCAACACGGGCGGGAGAATTCGCCGTTGCAGCAGCCCGAAAAGCAGTCTCCCTCCAGGGAGCCGCGCGGGGTCGTCCGAGCCGTCCGCAGACCCGCAGTAGCAGCCTCCGACTCAGCAGCAGCAGCGGCATCGGCAGCGCTCCTCCACCGCTCCACCCGCTCCGGTCTCGGCCAGCTCCGCGACGGCAACGGTGAGTCGGCACCAGAGTCCCCGGCTTCTTCCCGTTGGAGGCCGCTCCTCGTTGCGGCCTCAACGACACCTGAGACCCGACGAGAAAAGGTCGGGTCTCCAGTGCAGGGAGAGATTTAAAAGTTTCCCCACCCCCCCCCCCACCCCCCCCACCCCCACCCCCACCCCCCCCCACACCTACCCCAACATAAAATAACAAAAACTACACAGAAACACAGACAAAAAATAACAAAAACGCGGACAGGCTGCAGAGGCCGCTGCTGGCCAGAGCCGCGCCGCCTACTGGAAACAGGTCCGACAGGACCTGTCTCATCGATTTTGCTTTGGCTTTCCCCCCCCTCAGGGCTGCCAAGCTGCTCCCTCTAGGAGCCAAATTAGAGCTAGCGACTCGGAGGTGAAAATGTGTGAAAATGGATGGCCATCAGCTTTTCGTACTGCCGCGGTCCTCTGCTGCCGGTTTCACAGCAGCCCGTTTTGCTTTTGTTCTAGGTTTTTCCATAGTAAAGACCTAGATAAACTTGGAATTAATCCACACAAAACATTCCCTGTGAACATTTGCACTTACCTAAATGGTTTTTAAACTTACCACTGGGGAGACCGACGTTCCCCCCAGCCAAACCTCGTGCCTTGCGTTGGTGTATTGATGCGCATGTGGGCTAACAGGCTCTTCACGTGACTTCGATATAAAATAGGCATTGGTCCTGCAGTGCCAATGACAGATCAACACAAATTTACATGGCAATGGCAACACAAATAAAATAAAATAATGAAATTGAACTTGATCATGCCTGTGCCGCTTTAAAGCTTACAGTATGAAGAAAGAGGGTGGGGAAAGATGAAGAGACCTTAGGAAGCAGTTGCATGGCAGATATCCAGGTATATCGTGCATAATTTTGATGTGGTGGTCAGGAACAGACAATCCACTGGAAAGTACCACAATAGAATGTAAAGAAAGTTGAAAGCACCACAAAATCTACCAATAGCTTCTTTCATCCACTTGAAAGAAACAAACCTTGGTCAAAGATACATACAAATTCCACAGGTCTAATCATAGGGAAAATGATCCCCATGTTATAAATGTATAAAAGCCATTGCTATTGATATTTTGACATGTGACAATTTCAAAGTTGTGATTTATCTTCACTTGAAGTTGTCTGCCAAATGTCATAGAGCTGTGAAGAAGTGAGCTTTTCGGCTGAGCCCATCCATGCCAACCTTTTTGCACAATTGCACTAACTCTACTTGCCAGCAATAGGTCCATACCATTCTAGCATTGGTGATTTAAGTGCCATTGTAACATCAAACTAGGATGTCAAATTCCCTTTCAAGTTCCTTCCATGAAGTTCCTTCCTCCCCGTGAAACCATGGCCCTACCATGGGAAAAATATTCTGACCATTTATTGCGTATATGTCTCTTATAATTTTACATGTCCTTTAAATAACGTATTGTGCACAAATGTGAGGCAGCAGAGGGAGAATATAATGGACCAGCCTTTCCTGCCATTGCACCCAGGTGTTTTGGTTTGCTCGACTAAATTGTCCAGGAGAAAACCCGTGGTAACAAAAATGAAAGAGGTGTTATGCTGATCTTTTGACTGGTCATTGGAGAATGTCATCAATTGTTTAGGATTGCTGTATCTGGATATCCAAGCTGCCTCACAGCGCCAGAGATCCTGGTTCGATCCTGACCTTGGGTGCGAGTTCTGGCGAATTTGCCCTCGACTCATACTCGCAGCATGGTTGACACAAGGCTGTAGGAGGTCCTTGTAACTCTCCTTCATGCTCGAGAGTAGTCCCCGTATACTCGAGACCTCAACTAGGTCACGGCCTATTTTTCAACATGTTGAAAAATGCCCGCAAGTAAAAAAAGGTCGCCATGGAAAAAAATCTATACTTTTTTTACTCGTAGGTTTAGTCGTAATAGGTCGTAGTAGGTCGGCATGTTAGTTGTAGGTAATCGAGGGTAGTTGAAGATCATCTAAGGTAGTCGTAGATAGTTTTCAACATAGTCAAAGGGAGGTCGAAGGAGATCGAAGGAGATCGTCTTCACTCTCCACTATTCGATGTTCAATTTTCCCGAAGTTAGTCATAGCTAGTCGAAGCTAGTCTTCAACATAGTCGAAGGAGGTCGACATACATAGTCGAAGGAGGTCTTCAACATGACTTTTTTTTCAAACTCTCTTAAACTCTTCTAAACTGGCCAACTAGGTTGCCCAAGTGGGACAGCCCCTTTACCATCTTGAAACTTAGAATTATGGTGACTGCTCCCACAATATTCCCCCAAAAATTCCACCATCTACTTTGTTTCATTTCCTAAGATATGGTTGGGGACTGCCCCATCTTCAGTAGGCTTCCATAAGACTTATGTGCAGAATTAGGCCATTCAGCCCATCAAGTCTATTCCGCCATTCAATTTTGGCTGATCTATTAAGAAAATGGCGACCGAGGTAGGACATGAACCAGCAATCTTCTGACTCTCTACATATTGTCTCAAAAAACTTTCTTGGATACACTCCACCACCACCCAAGCAATTGCACTTAGGCAAGTCCAATAAATATTGGGAAAGTTTTAATCCCCCGCTAAAAAAAGTGATCTTACACTCCTCTGCAATTTCACTGTGCTGTATTTTCCAGATTTGTTGGAAATCAAACATGGGGTCAGCATTAAAGATGGATTGAATGATATAAAATAATATGACCTAAAATTGGCACAACAATTGCTATTTTCTTATTTCACTACTAATATGCATGACATTTGTTTGTGGTTCACACTATGTTGCTGATGAGCAGGCAGAGTGGTAGCTGTGTGGAATGAGCTTCCAGTGAAGGTGGTGGAGGCAGGTTCGTTTTTATCATTTAAAAATAAATTGGATAGTTATATGGATGGGAAGGGAAGGGAGGGTTATGGTCTGAGCGCAGGTATATGGGACTAGGGGAGATTATGTGTTCGGCACGGACTAGAAGGGTCGAGATGGCCTGTTTCCGTGCTGTAATTGTTATATGGTTATATGGTTATGTCAAAATGAATTTTGATTTGGTAAAGCCACAGCTCAGTACTATTTATAATCCAGACAAGTGAAGCAGGAACAACATGATGCGAAAGCTTGTAAATGCCATTTCAAAGCTGTCTAGTGTGTACCAGAGCCACACTTTACCAAAACTGATGCAGTGACTGAAGATATACCTGGAAATGATATGCTACCATCTACTGGTGATGTTCCAGTTCAAACTGAGAAACATCATTGCAAAGAGTGACCAAACCAAGAGATAGATTGAATTTATAAATAAGAGAATATTAGCATTAGACTTATGTTATTAATAGATTGGCTTCTTTGAATGTGTCTTTGCACATTACAATCTAAGGGGGAGGGGGAGATGTGATAAACAAGGCAGACTTTAGAAGCCATGCAGAAACAAGGGTTTGTAATCCTATTATTAGCAATGTCCGTTGTTGGATGAGTGCCACACATAAAATAGTGCAACGTGTGTTAAACATAGAGCAGCATCTGTTAAAACTACTGAATTGTGAATATTGATTTCACTCAGTGTATGAGCACATTGAATAGAACTATTCTGTATGAGAGAACATATAGAATCATTCATGGCATCAAGGTGGAAACAGAGCAAGCGGCAACCTCCACACAAGCATTGTCCGGAGATCTACTACATATTCTAGAATCTAGTGTGGGTGCCCGAGAGTCACAACAACCCAGTGCTCATAAACAGAAAAAGAAAGTGTCCACACGATTTACATTCGTACAGCGGTTATCCCCAAGTGGATTCATGGATGAGCTGTTGTCTTTTTTGTCATTCACTCATTGTAGTTATCAACGGGAAAACCTGGCTTATTGATCTTTCATAATTGCCCCTGAAGAGAAAAGTGATTTAGTTTCAACCACATATAGGGCGTCATATTTACCCCAAGGCAGATATCAGACTAGATTTTAGAGATACAGTGCAGAAACATGCCCTTCTGTCCACCGAGTCTACACTGACCAGTAATCACCCATACACTATCATTGTCCTACACATTAGGGACAATTGTACAACTTTACCAAAGCCAATTACCTACAAATCTGTATGTAATTGGAGTGTGTCGCTTGCTTGTTTCCATAAAGGATTTTAGTGAACCAAATGGGGGTTTGTTACCATATAATAGTTTTGCGGTTGTCATTGTTTTTCATTCCAAATTCACTTAAATACTTGAATTTAAATTCTCTAACTATGAACAGTGGGATTTAAACGTGGATAAGCTTTTCCCACTGAGAGTAGGAAAGATTCAAACAAGGGGACATGACTTGAGAATTAAGGGACAGAAGTTTAGGGGTAACATGAGGGGGAACTTCTTTACTCAGAGAGTGGTGGCTGTGTGGAATGAGCTTCCAGTGAAGGTGGTGGAGGCAGGTTTGTTTTTATCATTTAAAAATAAATTGGATAGTTATATGGACGGGAAAGGTATGGAGGGTTATGGTCTGAACGCAGGTGTATGGGACTAGGGGAGAATATGTGTTCGGCACGGACTAGAAGGGTCGAGGAGGCCTGTTTCCGTGCTGTAATTGTTATATGGTTAAACTCGTGCTTCGGAATCAAATGGTCTAAACCAGAATCTGGATGAATGTTCGAAGAATGAGTCCAGTAATTTAACCATTGAGCTGCCTCACCTCATGTTTGAGCTGCTGACTTCCATGGAGCAAATGAGAATATTTGTTGGAGGAACAGGCCTTTTGGCGCATGATCTCTATGCTGACCATAATGCTAAAGCATTCTAATTCTTTTGGCCTGCACATAATCCAATGCCCTCCATAAGCATGTTCATGTGTCAATCTAAAATCCACTTAAATACCACTATCGATCTACTTCCACCTTCAACCCAGGCAGAACATTCCATGCACCTCTTTAAAATTTTGCCCCACACATCTCTTTAAACCTAGCCCCTCTTACCTTAAAGCAATGCCCTTTATTCTATAACATTTACACCCTAGGAAAAAGATTCTGACCTTCTCTCTTATCTATACCTCTCATAATTTTATAAATTTCTATCACGTCGTCCCTTAGCCTCTGATGTTCCAGAGAATACAATCCAAGTTTGTCCAACGTCTCCGTATAGCTAATATCTTTTGCGATCTAGTCAGCATCCTGGTAAACCTATTCTGAACTCGCTCCAAAGCTTCGACAGCCATCCTGGAATCAGACAACCAAAACTGTACACAATACTCCAAATGAAGCAGAATCTAAATGTTATAAAGTTGCAACATCACTTCCTGACTCAATGCCCCACCAGATGAAGGAAGGCAAGCACAAAATACACCTACTCTTCCCCACACTGTACCTACATTGGCTGCCACTTTCAGGGAGCTGTGAACTTGAACCTGAATATCTCTCATTACATCAATGCCATTAAGGGTCTTGCCATTAACTGTGTTCTTTGTCCTTACACTTGTGACATGGATAGAGCTGGCATCTGACATGGCAGCTAATGGAGATATCAACCTCATGTGTGTATTCCTAGCGAGCTGGGATTTAGAGACATCATCATTGTTCAGCTTCTGTTCTCACACAGCCAAATAAGCAGCTGACTTCAGGCCCATTAGATATCTATGTTCAAGGAACAATAAATGTGTCAGTAGGTTAATAGGACCAGACACAACAACAGCAGATGTGATGAGCTCAGTTTAATTGGGAAAATGCCAAGAGGAGCCCTGTGACTCATCACCACAATTTTCTTCTTCCAATGCAGAAAGGCTTAGATATTTAATCCAATAGTGCATGATTTTTTTAATGCACTATGAGATTCTATTATGAAGTTAATTGATTGCCAAATGTTGAAACATTTACCAATATCAGGTGTGTCGAGATGGGGCTCCTAAGGGACTGTATTAGGAATCTGGAACAGCAGCTCGATGACCTCTGTCTGGTATGGGAGAGTGAGGAGGTCATAGAGAAGAGTTATCGAGAGCTGGTCACTCCAAGACCACGGTGGGGGGGGGGGGGGGCAGACAAGGGGGTCATGGTTAGGTGGCCCAAGGGGCAGAAGCAGGGCCTAGAGAGTACCCCTGTGGCTGTACACCTTGGCAATAAGTACTCCGGTTTGAGTACTGTTGGGGGGGCAGCCTACCTGGGGGTAGTGACAGCAGCAGGGCCTCCGGCACAGAGACCGGCCCTGTTGCTCAGAAGGGTAGGGGAAAGAAGAGGAGGGCAATAGTAATAGGGGACTCTATAGTTATGGGGTCAGATAGGCGATTCTGTGAATGCAGTCAGGAGACCCGGATGGTAGTTTGCCTCCCTGGTGCCAGGGTCTGGGATGTGTCTAAACGTGTCCAAGATATCCAAGATGTGTCCAAGAGGAGCCCGAGGTTATGGTACATACAGGTACCAATGACATAGGTAGAAAAAGAGAAGAGGTCCTGAAAGGAGAATTTAGGGAGTTAGGAGGAGAGTTAAAGAGAAGGGCCGCAAAAGTAACAATCTCAGGATTACTGCCTGTGCCACGCGACAGTGAGAGTAGGAATGGAGTGAGGTGGAGGATAAATGCATGGCTAAGGGACGGGTGCAGAGGGCAGAGATTCAAGTTTCTGGATCATTGGGACCTCTTTTGGGGAAGGTGTGACCTGTACAAAAAGGATGGGTTGCACTTGAACCCAAGTGTCCAATATCCTGGCGGGGAGATTTGCAAAGGCTACTGGGGAGACTTTAAGCTAGAACGGTTGGGGGGAGGGACTCAAATAGAGAAAGCTAGTAGAGAGTGTGTGAGGCAGGAGGCAGAGAAGGGAAGCACTCAGACCCAACATGTAGGGGAGAAAGAAGAAAAAGATAATAAACAGAGAATAAGAGGCGGTGGGTTTCTTAAATGTGTATATTTTAATACTAGGTGCATTGGAAGAAAGGTGGGTGAGCTTAGAGCCTGGATTGACACCTGGAAGTATGATGTTGTGGCGATTAGTGAAACATGGTTGCAGGAAGGCTGTGATTGGAAACTAAATATTCCAAGATTCCGGAAACTAAATATTCCAGGAATTGGAGACTTGGTTCGGAAAAAGAGAGAGATCTATAATAATTATAGGCAGCATGGAGTAAATGAGGTGCTTGAGGAATATAAAGAATGTAAAAATAATCTTAAGAGTGAAATTAGAAAAACTAAAAGAAGATATGAGGTTGCTTTGGCAAGTAAGGTGAAAGAAATCCAAAGGGTTTCTACAGCTATATTAATAGCAAAAGGATATTGAGGGATAAAATTGGTCCATTAGAGATTCAAAGTGGACAGCTATCTGCAGAGCCAAAAGAGATGGGGGTGATATTGAACAATTTATTTTCTTCGGTATTCACCAAGGAGAAGGATATTGAATTATGTGAGGTGAGGGAAACAAATAGAGTAGCTATGGAAACTATGAGATTCAAAGAAGAGGAAGTACTGACACTTTTGAAAAATATAAAAGTGGATAAGTCTCCAGGTCCTGACAGGATAGTCCTAGGACAATGAGGGAAGTTAGTGTAGGACTAGCAGGGGCTATGACAGAAATATTTCAAATGTCATTAGAAACGGGGATGGTGCCGGAGGATTGGCATACTGCGCATGTTGTTCCATTGTTTAAAAAAGGTTTCTAAGAGTAAACCTAGCAATTATTGACCTGTTAGTTTGACATCAGTGGTGGACAAATTAATGGAAAGGATACTTAGAGATAATATATATAAGCATCTGGATAAACAGGGTCTGATTAGGAACAGTCAACATGGATTTGTGCCTGGAAGGTCATGTTTGACTAATCTTGAATTTTTTGAAGAGGTTACTAGGGAAATTGATGAGGTTAAAGCGGTGGATGTTGTATATATGGACTTCAGTAAGGCCTTTGACAAAGTTCCACATGGAAGGTTGGTTAAGAAGGTTCAATTGTTGGGTATTAATGGTGGAGTAGCAAGATGGATTCAAGAGTGGCTGAATGGGAGATGCCAGAGAGTAATGGTGGATGGCTGTTTGTCAGGTTGGAGGCCGGTGACTACTGGGGTGCCTCAGGGATCTGTGTTGCATCCACTGTTGTTTGTCATATACATCATGATCTGGATGATGGTGTGGCAAATTGGATTAGTAGGTATGCAGATGATACTAAGATAGGCTGTGTTGTGGATAATGAAGTAGATTTTCAAAGTCTACAGAGAGATTTAGGCCATTTAGAAGAGTGGGTTGAAAGATGGCAGATGGAGGTTAATGCTGATAAGTGTGAGGTGCTACATCTTGGCAGGACAAATCAAAATAGGACGTACATGGTAAATGGTAGCGAATTGAGGAATGCAGTTGAACAGAGGGATCTAGGAATATGTGCTGGCCTTTATAAATCAGAGCATTGACTATAGCAGTTGGGATGCAATGTTAAAATTGTCAAGGCATTGGTGAGGCCAATTCTGTAGAATGATGTGCAGTTTTGGTTGCCAAATTATAGGAAGGATGTCAACAAAATAGAGTACAGAGGAGGTTTACTAGAATGTTGCCTGGGTTTCAGCAACTAAGTTACAGAGAAAGGTTGAACAAGTTAGGTCTTTATTATTTGTAGCGCAGAAGAAAATTAGAGGGATAGACAGAGTTGACGTGGATAAGCTTTTTCCATTTAGAGTAGGGAAGATTCAAACAAGAGGACATGATTTGAGAATTAAGGGACAGAAGTTTAGGGGTAACATGAGGGGGAATTTCTTTACTCAGAGAGTGGTAGCTGTGTGGAATGAGCTTCCAGTGGAAGTGGTGGAGGCAGGTTCGATTTTATCATTTAAAAATAAATTGGATAGGTATATAGACGGGAAAGGAATGGAGGGTTATGGTCTGAGTGCAGGTAGATGGGACTAGGTGAGAATAATTGTTCGGCACGGGCTAGAAGGGCCGAGATGGCCTGTTTCCGTGCTGTAATTGGTATATATGGTTATATTAATTGATCATACTTTCAAACAGGCAAAAAAGGAGCTAGTTGTATCTTTGACAAAACACAATGATTCTCAGGAACTCAGCAAATCAGGCAGCAACTCTGCCACTGTGCCACCCTTAGATGATATCGGTGTGAAGTTTGTACATTCTCCCTGTGACCAAGTGGGCATCTTTCAAGTCTTCCTGTTTCCTCAAATCAATCTGCAGGTTTGTAGGTTAGAAGGCCTCTGTAAATTGTCTCTAGTGTATAGGGAGTTAATGCGAAAGTGAGATGACATAAACTA
Source organism: Leucoraja erinaceus (assembly GCF_028641065.1). NCBI lineage: Eukaryota > Metazoa > Chordata > Chondrichthyes > Rajiformes > Rajidae > Leucoraja > Leucoraja erinaceus. Next base: position 57,735,865 of record NC_073378.1, on the reverse strand, counting down.
GTGTGAACAGGTGATAGTTGTTAAGCCCACATGATAGTCGTTTCTCATGGGCTTGGTGGGCCAAAGGGCCTGTTTCCAATCTTGTTATATCTTCCAATCTTTCAAAACCCAAATTAAATCCATCATCAAATCTCTCACCACTGACTCACATGGTTTGTGTATGTAAAACAAATATTTGGTGCTTGTTTTGGGGCCATGGATTAGAATAGTATTTGGGATGTTTCACTTTCAACTTTCCCTTTGACCCTTCACGTTTGGCATTGTAGGTGAGAATGTAAATGAATACAGAGATCATTAACATTTCTTTTCAGACCAACTGTTTTCATTTATGCATAAATGTTTGAAGAACTATATCTTACCACGGGGGGAAATGGAGGAGGACTGGCCAAATTTTGTGCCTTCCACCAGTGATGAATGCTGTGGTGGATGTTTGTGTTAAATTTTCATTGTGTATTGTGTGTTCTTTGTCATTGTACCGCAGGTGGCAAATTCATTTAACTTGCACTTTATGTGCAATGTGACGAATAAAAACGTATTGTATTGAGTTGTATTGTGTTGATTGAAAGATACACCATGGAAATGGGCCCATTGGCCCACTAAGTCCACACTGAACACCCCTTCACACTAGTTCAATGTTATCCTACTTTTGTTTCCCTTCCAACACACGAGAGGCAATACATAGAAGCGAATTAACGTACAAATAAGTACGCTTTTTGTTCACAAGTTATAGGCCCATCAAGTCTACTCTGCCATTCAATCATGGGTGTATCTTTCTCTCAGCCCAATTCTCCTGCCTTCTTCCCATAATCCCCAACACCCCATTTGGATGTGGGAGGAAACCGGAGATCTGTAGGAAACCCACATGGTCATAGGGAAACGTGCAAATTCCACAGACAGCACCAAAGGTCAAAATCAAAGCCAGGTCTCTGCTGCTGTGAGGCTATAGCTCCACCAGCTTTGCCACCATGCCATCCTTATATGCTGCTAAGACATCCGGATACAGCAATTCTGAACAATTGATGACATTCTCCAATAACCAGTCAAAAAATCAGAATAACTGCAAGAATATATTTATGATCTTTATTAATCACGTCTTCAATGGTGTTACCTTGTGATGAAAGGAAAATGAAACAGGATGGATTAGAATCTAATTTGATCAATTAACTTGGTGGGTTGAAAGCTGGGCGGGTTTTTTTCCTACCCAATTTTCCCCTGCACACTTTACTAAAGCAATCCAAAATACTTGGGTGAAATGGCAGGAAAATCTGAGCCATTATAGAGACACAAAAAGCTGGAGTAACTCAATGGGACAGGTAGCATCCCTGGAGAGAAGAAATGGGTGACGTTTCGGGTCAAGACCCTTCAACAGAAACATCACCCATTCCTGCTCTCCAGAGATGCTGCCCGTCCCGCTGAGTCACTCCAGCTCTTTATGTCTATCTTCGGTTTAAACCAGCACCTGCAGCTCCTTCCTACGCTGAGCCATTATATAATTCTGCTGCCTCACATCCATGCACCAGGCATTGTTTAAAGGAAATGTGGAACTTTGCAGGTTAGTTAATCAATAATTCATGAATAATGGTTTTGCTATTATCTTGATTGAGCTATCATTGCAAAGTAAAATGACTTTCTGGAGCAGATCATGAGTAAGGTTTCAAATTGCTGCCAAGAAGATTAAAATGATACCTTAATTTAAGGTGCTTTCAGTGCACTAAGAAGCCTAATTCTGGCATGTGTATAGCTTACATGATTAATAGTCATACAAGTCATCTGATCCCTTGGATTGTGTTGCAGCCATGTATTCTCAAGCATCAACAGTTTTATGAACATGATAAATTACAACCTTTTGAGAGCATTGAAAAGTCAGGAATTTAGGTGTAGCCTTGTAATCACTGAGTAATTATTGCTTTTTACAGAAAATAAGGCAGTGCACAATATTTCAAACTGAAACAGATCTTTTACTTTCATACATGCTACAAGCATAGCAGAAGTCATTAAACATGTGTGGCATAGTTATGTATGTTTTACATGGCAATATTGAGTTATCATGGTATGACAGTGCTAATGGGGTGGACATCCATAATATTCTGTCATGCTAATGTTAAACTATGTTGAGTCAGAACTACAGTACATAAGGATACTCCAAATAAAACAATATTTTTGGAGTTAGATGCCTGCATGTTATTGTATTGTGTGGTTCATGTATTAACAGTACTCTAGGTATTTGGATTTACTTTGCAATGTAATGTAGATAGCCTTAACTCAGTTGTTAATTATGGATTTGCACAGTAAAGTAGTTTGATGAAGACTCACGACCCGACATATCACCTGTTAATTTCCCTCCATAGATGCTGCCCGTCCTGCTGAGTTCCTTCAGCTGTTTGCTTTTCTCAGATTCCAGCATCTGTAGTCTCCTGTGTCTCTGAAAGCAGATAATGGCCTGGAAAAACACTGATTATGCTGGATGGCCATCATGTGGGATATTTGAGGAAAGCAGAAAATGTAAACGAGAACCAGTAGGAGTAACTCTTCAACCATTGAGAGGAAAACAGTACAGAGCACAAGATAGGAAAGAAGCAACAGTTGATAGTTATATTATTACCCAAGAAAACATTATATTAATTTTTGGCCAGATATTTTTCTATCTGCACCTCCGAGATACAAAAGTGGCATTTAAGAGACTTTTAGAGAGGCACATGGATATGCAGGAAATTAATGTATATGGATTACGTGCAGGCAGATAAGAAGTGGTCTTGGCATCATGCTCGGCACAGAGATTGTGTGCCGAAGGACCTGTTCTTGTGCTGTAGATAGACACAAAAATCTGGAGTAACTCAGCAGGATAAGCAGCATCTCTAGAGAGAAGGAATAGATTACGTTTCGGGTCAAGACCCTTCTTCAGCTGTGCTGTATTGTTCAATGCTCTATATTAAAAATCTGTTTAATACAACTGTACATCTTTGTTAAATTATTAAATTGTTTATTAGTTTAGTTTAGTTTAGAAATACAGTGCGGAAACAGGCAGTTCGGACCACCATGTCTGCGCCGACCAGGCGATCCCAGCACACTAACGCTTTCCTACACACAATAGGGCCAGTTTACATTTATGCCAAGCCAATTACCTGACGAACCTGAACGTCTTTGGAGTGTGGGAGAAAAGTGGAGATCCCGGAGAAAACCCACCGATTACGGGGAGAACGTACAAACTACGTACAGACAAGCCCCCATAGTCAGGATCAAACCCGGGTCTCTGGGACTGTAAGGCAGCTACTCTACTGCTACACCACCATGCCACCTTCTTACGTTAGGTTAGGTAAAAGTACAGGAAATTTGCTAGTATTTTCCAGATTAAATAATAACTCCAGATTAAATAATAAGAAACTACAGATGCAACAATCAAAGAAATGGGTAATTGTAGAACAACATGAGTTGTTTTCAACATACCTTTTCAAACAGTTAATGAAAGATTCAGCAACAGCAATACTGTGATTGTTTCCTTGGTGCCAAGTTAATTATAAACACATCTATGGTAGGATCTGGTCTAAATTGCAAGTTCCTACAAATGTACTAACAGCAGTCAGACTCTGAAAAAAGTATTGTTTAAATTTGAACTGGGTTGTTATAGACTGCGATGACAGAGTTAAACACAGAGGCAATATCACAGATGGGTGACCCACAGCAGAAATGGCTAGTGACAGAGTCATACAGAATAAGATCTAAAGGAATAGGAGCAGAATTTGGACCATTCAGCCAATCAAGTCTACTCTGCCACTCAATGGCTGATCTATCTCTCCCTCCTAACCCCATTCTCCTGCCTTCTCCCCATAACCTCTGACACCTGTACTAATCAAGTATGGAAACATTTGGCCCACCAAGCTGACCAATAAACACCCATCTGTGTAAATCACATCGTCCAGCACTGGGCCGAGTCTTCAATGCCAAAGGCGCTTCAAATGCGTATCTAACACTCAATAAATACTGTTAGTCACTCTGTTTCCTCCACTCTGTTAGGTAGTGGTTTTCTGGTACTCTGGTGAAGGATCCCCACTAAATCTCTTACCATTTACTCTAAATCTATCTCTTATGGTTTTATTCACATTTGGTCAGTGAATAGGCTTCTAGTAGTCTATCCTATCAATGTCCCTCCAATTTTATGAAATAGAATCATATCCACTCTAATGCCACTGTCCCACTTGGGAAACCTCTGGAGACTTTGCACCCCACCCAAGGTTTCTGTGCGGTTCCCGAAGGATTTTGTCAGTCTCCCTACCTGCTTCCACTACCTGCAACCTCCGGCAACCACCTGCAACCTCCAGGAACCGCATGGAAACCATGGGTGGGGCGCAAAGTCTCCGGAGGTTTCCGTTCAGGTTTCCTAAGTGGGACAGGAGCTTATACTCTCCTTCACTCTCCTCATAACTAAAACAGTTCATCACAGGTAACATTCTAGTGAATATTCTCTTCACCCTCTTCAGCTCGATCATGTCTTTCCTATGATGTATTCAAGAGAGTTAGATATAACTCTTAGGGAATCAAGGGATTTGGGGAGAAAGCAGGAATGGGATACTGACTTTGGTTGATCAGCCATGATCATATTGAATGGTGGTGCTGGCTCGAAGGGCCGAATGGTCTACTCCTGCACCTATTTTCTATGTTTCTGTTTCTATATTACGGTGTCCAGTACTGCATGCAGTACACCATCTGAGATCTGACCAATGTCTAAATAAAGGTGGAACATAGCATAGCTACGCCGTATTTAAATCCCTGACTAATGGTCAGCATTCCACGTGTCTTCTTAAACACATTATCCACATGTGATGTTACTTTCAAAAATCTTTGGACTTGTAGTCTGAGGTGCTTCTGTTATTCAATAGTCCCAAGAATGGTGCGGTTCCCAAGAACTGCCCCATTCTTGGTGTGTTCCAGCATCATTAGTACTCCAATGTGCATCACCTCACATTTGTCAGGATGCCAATTCTCTGTCTATTTCACCAACACATCCATATTACCATGTACATCCATATTACCTAAGAATACCCTCCGCATTGTCAACAATTCCAGCTATCTTAGTGTCATCTGGAAACTTACAGATCGCAAAACCCACATCCACATTCAAATCGTTCACATATGATACAAACAGCAAGGGTTCCAGCATTAATGCCCATGGGGCCACCAGCCACAGGCATCCAATCACATAAACAGCCCTCTAACATAATCCTCTGTCGCTTATTGCCAAACCAATTTGCCAACGTGTCCTAGTTCCCATGGGCCTTAATGATTAGGACCAGTCTATCCTTTGCATCCTTGTCGAAGGCCTTACTGAAGTTCATGGAAACCACATCTACTGTGTTGCTGGGTCAGTTTTGTTGGAGGAAGTGAGTCCTCTGAGGATACAGAATTCAATATTCAGTCTGGAAGGATGCAAATGTTGAGATGGAAGATGAGGCCTCTCGGTTACTAGCTCAGTAACTTAATTGCTCGTGCCAATAAAGATAGTGATTTACATTAAATTCATGAGAATCGTTTGCTAAGTGTTTGCCTGACTTACTGCATTATAAAATATAACTGTACAAATGAAATTGAAAGATAAAAATCCAACTGGCAATATTGTTATCTGTGATTTAATGTAAAACAAATTAAAAATCAATTGTGACATTAATTGACATGACGTTCAATTTTCCAAAATTTTAGTCAGTAGATTTTCTGGAAAGTAGTTGCTTGACACACTGTCTTTATGGTATTTATGATATGTTCTTACTCTTATTGATAACTGTCCACACGTACAGCCTTTGGTAGCTATCCCATGACTTGATCTGCGGTCATATTGGAGTTATTCCAAATCAAACATTTAGTCCAAATGCTTGTCCCTTTCTGACTAAATTAATGGCCGTCATCCAAATCCCATCAAACAAGATGATTTCAAGTTCACATTACTGTGAAAAGTGCATAAAAGTTCATAAACAATGAAAACAACAGGTCTAATTTCATGTTTTTCAGTGACATTTCCTTGATCTGACCAAAGGTTTTTTTTCTGTTGTGAGGTTCTAGCAAAATAAATATTAGCTGTTTTATAATTACTTAAACCCCCGTCTCAGGGTGCGAGTCCATCCACGAGTGATCCCAAGTTTAAAACAAATCAAATTTGTGGTAATCACGTAGAATTAACGTAGCGGGAACATCAAAACTCGTAACGCTAACGGCAGGTACTCAGGAAACTTGTTAACTCGTGAAAATCTTTTAACATGATGAAAGATTTCCACAAGTCAAATTTACTCTTGAAGTAAACATTTTTAACTTTTAGACTCGTTGTAAGAACATAGTAGTCCGTGAGTTTACCGTAGTGACTCGTGAGTCTACCGTGGGCACTCTTCAACTCAGCGGGACAGGCAGCATCTCTGGAGAGAAGGAATGGGTTATGGGATGACGTTCCAAAATTCTGCTGTGTTACTCCAGCACTGTGTGTTCACTTTTTGTCAACCAGCATCTGCCCTTTCTTGTGTATGACATTATTTGTATCCGTGGCAGTTGATTGTCGCTCCAATCAGTTTCCCAGGGGGTCGGGACGGGGTTGGGGGAGATGCTGCCTAGTGACAATCTCATTTATCCAATGAGTTACGCTCTCCTTAAGGATTAATTTCGAAATAACCCGCCAACTTCTCTTCATTCGATGTTATATCCAAGAACTGCTCCAGATTAACTCCTGGATTTGTTTTTTTTTTCCTCCCGGGGGTAAAAGAAAACAACAAATGCACTTAAAGCACCAGGGGTGGGGTAGAGGCATACGACCAACAAACGGGGTGATATTATCCAGAATTAGTAAAATAAAACAAAAATTGGAGTACTGAATAATGGCACAGATTTGAGCGGTGCAGGAAGGAACTGCATATGCTGGCTTAAACTGAAGATATGCTCAAAAAGCTGGGGTAACTCAGCGGGACAGGAAGCATCTCTGGAGAAAAGGAATGGGCGAGGTTTCGGGTCAAGACTCTTCTTCAGACTGCAGTCTATTTCTCCAGAGATGCTGTCTGACCCACTGAGTTACTCCAGTTTTTCGTGTCTCTCTACGGATTTGCAATAGTGAGATTCACTGCCAGACAACATAGGTATATTAAATGTACAAGAGTTGTTTCACATGACTGTAGTCAAGGAAACAGCAGCGTACCAATAGTCAGATTATTGTAGCGGTATAGCAAGGAGATCTCTGCTGTCCGTTTTTGGTTTCATATATTTGTTCTTCCCCCCACCCACCTTTCCCTCCCAACTCCAGTCCCGTCCCGACCCCCTGGGAAACTGAAGGGAGCGACAATCAACTGCCACGGATACAAATAATGTCATACACAAGAAAGGGCAGATGCTGGTTGCCAAAAAATAAACACACAGTGCTGGAGTAACACAAAGACGCAGCAGAATTTTGGAAACATCATCCCATCACCCATTCCTTCTCATGAGCCTCAGTCGCCTCAACACTGCAGTTGGACTGCAGGACCGCAGGAGAAGAACAAAGGGAAGAGATAAGACTTTTGCCTTCCATCACAGGGAGGAGGTGTTGGAGATTCACTGTGATGGATGTTGATGTAAATTGTGTTAAGTGTGTGTCTTGGTTTTTTTTTTTGAATGTCATGACTGTAGGAATGAAATTTCGTTCAAAACTTGTCTGTTTGAATGACAATAAAAGACATTCTTTTCTATACTGCTGGTCATCAAGAGTTGCAAAGGAAAGAAAGTAGAAAAAGTAAATTGCAATTACACTATATAATATCAAATTTAAAAAAATATATTTCATATCGGAAGAAGAGTGAAAGGCTCAAGGAGACTGCGGGAGGTGAGAAAGTTATCAAGGCATATATATTATCCTTAAATAAGAAGAATTTAAATCATCAGTGATCGTCCTATTCATCAAGAATCTATGTAAAGATTCTTCACAATCCCCAAACAGCAACACACTAGTCAGATTATGGAGTCTTCTGGTTCCTGTGCTTATGCATCCCATTTTTTCTCCTCCGCTTCTCTGTGTTGCTCAATTCAATTGCTGACTCTAGACAGTGGGTGGACTTCTCCAGGTAATGAGGCTCATGGTCAGTCCAGCAGATGCATCACATCTCAGGTACACTGCGTCCGCCAAATACTCAGCGATGTATGTAAAATAAGATTAGCCTCACTTCCACATATGAGCTCGCACAACATTTGACCTGTTTATTTAAACCTGTGAATCTGACGAGTGTATTCATGCTGGCTTCCCTAGCTGGAATAGATGCACAATATCATTACTCTCTCCTATCTCTAGAAGCTATTTACTGTAATCATCCATGAAAGTTTTCCATTCACGTACCTCTGCAATTGCAATTTTCACTGTTTGTCGCAAACATGCCACTAAACAATATGTGGATAAATAATACTTATTTAATGTAACATCCTGAAATTTTATTGTTTGGTACTTCTAAAAAATGAAATCTGCTAAAGATCTGGAAGAGAAATAGAAGCTTGTAGTTCTTTTGAATTTATAACAAATAGCTTCTTAGTATATGTCCCAGAAAATAAAATGGAGACATTTCTCAAAATAATTTAAAATAGATAATGCCACCCTCAACCAATACCTTTGCAGTGTATTACTGTATATTGTCTCAAGTAACAATTTTGCAGAGATGAACTTCTATGTGTGAAGTTTGCTCACTACATATCCAGGCACATAATCTAGCTTATGAATTCTTTATCATGATGAGAAAATGATGCATGAATGGAAAGATCAGACCCCAAAGAGAAACATTAAACAAAATTCCCAGTTAGTTGAATGTTAGAAATACATGAATCTAATTGGAGGGATTAATGAGGACCTCCAGTCACCTGTTAGCACTTTTCTCTCAAGCAATGTTATCAACTAAGATTAAATGCTCTTTCACATTATTGCTGCTGGACCTTTATCTGAGTACAGCATTCTTACCTACAAAGCACTGGCGATCATATTTCAAAATCATGTATTTTCTATGATTGAAGTTGTACCATCATTTTTGAAAGAATATGCAATTTCAGATTTTTGAATTGCAGATTAAAGAATGAGTTAAAGAAATGGCAGATTGGGTGATGCATCACTTCTCGAATCTGAATGCACTATTAAAATAACTTCAAGAATAGAAAAGGCAAGTAACCTAAAATTATATTCATTGCTCAGTTGAGACACATCCCATGCTTAAAAAAAAATAACAAAATAAGAAGGGTCTGAAGAAGGGCCTCAACCCAAAACGTCACCCATTCCTTCTATCCAGCGTTACTGCCTGCCAAGTTGAGTTAATTCAGCCTTTTGTGTCTATCTTCAGTTTAAACCAGCATCTGCAATTCCTTCCTACACAATAAAAATAACAAGCTATGGGTGTAAACACATGACTTTTACACTGAACAGAAGCTGAATTCAATTTGATCAGTTTAAGAGTCAAGAATCAAGAATGCTGTATTATCATATGCATCAGGACTGGTACAATGAAATACTTACTTGTGGTTGTTTTACAGGCATATTAAACATAGCACAACAAATAAGTATAGAATAAATGATCAAGTATTCAAGATGAACCAGATCACGATAGTGCAAGCCAAAATACATAGTGTATTTATCATACAATGTTTATAACGGTTCAGTACTGAGGTAGATTAGTAGTTAGGGTGGCGAACGGTGGTTCAATAGATTATGGTCAATGGGAAGAATCTGTTCTTGAACCTGGAGATAATTAATGGTTCTCAAGTTCTTGTATCGTCTTCCCGAGATGAGAACATGTTCATGGTGTGGGTCCTTGACAATGTTAGCTGCCTTTTTTGAGGCAGCACTTCTTGAACATCCCTTCAATGGTGGGAAGATTGATACCCGTAATGGATTGAGCAATGTCCACCACTTTCTGCAATCTTCTTTGCTCCTTTGCATTTGATTTATCGAACCAGGACATGATGCAACCATTCACCATTGTACACCTGTAGAATTAGAGACATGCCAAATCTTCTCAAACTATCGAATTGGTGAGCATTCTTTATCATTGCATCAAGGTGTTAGGTTCAATACAGACCATTGGAGATGCATTGGCCCAGGAACTAGAAGCTGCTGACTTTTTTCACCGCTGTCCTGCCATTGGCAACAGTGCATTGTTTAAGAAAGAACTGCAGATGTTGGAAACATGCTGGAGAAACTCAGAGGGTGAAGCAGCATCTATGGAGTGAAGGAATAGGTGATGTTTCGGGTCAAGACCACTCTTCAGACTGATGTGGTGGGGGGGGGGGCGGGAAGAAGAAAGGAAGAGGCGGAGACAGTAGGCTTAGAGAGGGCTGGGTAGGGGAGGGGAAAGAGGGAGAAAGCAATACCTGAGAAGTCAATTTTCATACAGCTGGGGTGTAAACTTCCCAAGCAAAATATGAGGTGCTGCTCCTCCAATTTGTGGTGCAACTCACTCTGGCCATGGAGGAGGCCCAGGACAGAAAAGTCAGATTCAGAATGGGAGGGGGAGTTGAAATGCTGAGCCACTGGTGTAAATTACTTGTTCCAAGCTTCCCCGCAGTCTAGTTTCAGTCAAAAATACTGAATCAAGCACTTGAACTAATCTTTATTTTCGCAAAACACAATTACAGCTCAACCACTGTACCTATCCCACCGCGGGTTTGATCCGGGTTCGATCAAGCCCTCTAGGCCTAGCTCAAACAGAGACACTCCAGAAGGTCACGCAGTCCCAAGCGCTCTCCTAGAAGATCGATGCTGGACCTCGTGGCAGCGGACTCTTATAGGTCCTGGGACCTCGAGGGGCTGAACCACATGGTGGTCTCTGAACAATCCAATTACAGATATCGATTAACCCCGTACATGACAAATATTTCCCTAACCCAATAATACAGCAGCTTGATGCATTGTATTCAAACAGGACTGCTCAAGGAAGCCAACTTAAAAACATTTACCCTGATCTGCAAAAAACCCAGACAAGGTGCAATACCTCATCCAATCAACACTCGACAAAGTAGAACTCTGCAACATTATTTACAATTATTTACAATGTGTATATCTGGTTTGCAGCCATCCAATCCATTCTATGCATTTTGCACCTAATTGACAGAGTCTGCAGATATTCTTATTCTTTTCTTGCAACTTGTATCTAGGCTCTCGACACACTGGCACCACTCCACAGCTTGTCCCAGTTCTGCAGAGAGCAATTCCAAATTGACCAAATCTCCCTGCAGCCCTAAAGTTTTACCCCATTTTAAAGTCCTAGCCTTTCCAATTTGGCCAGGATTAACACCAGGAGATCAGGTTGGTTAGTGCGAACTGAGCGGAGGTGTTGGGTGAAGCGATTGCCAAGCCTCCGCTTAGTCTCACCGATGTAGAGCAACTGACACCTCGAGCAGCGGATGTAATAGATGAGGTTGGAGGAGGTGCAGGTGAACCTCTTCCTCACCTGGAAAGACTGCTTGGGTCCTTGGATGGAGTCAAGGGAGGAGGTAAAGTGAAATGTGTAGCATTTCCTGCGGTTGCAAGGGAAAGTGCCAGGGGAGGGGGTGGTTTGGGTGGGAAAGGATGAATTGACCAGGGAGTTACAGAGGGAGCGGTCTCTGCAGAAAGCCGAAAGGGGAGTAGATGGAAAGATGTGGCCAGTGGTGGGATCCCGTTGGAGGTGGCAGGTGCATGATCCCTTTCTGAAGTGAACAGTTAGCTCTTTAGTCTTGTTAACAGTGAGAGCAAGATTGTTTTTTTATGCAATCTGTTTTAGATGATAGCAAGCTGATACACTTCGTGATCCATAAATTACATAGAATTACTGTTTTAGAAATGTGTCTGTGACAGCAGGCCTGATCAAATCAAGCCCAATTTAAAAACTCTCTGACCTGTACAAATATGTGATTGTAACACACCCAAGAGCAACTCCTTTTCCATATAAGCAATAGACTGTAACCCAACCTCAAGCTGGAATTAAATCTGATGCACTGACCAAGCGGTATGAAAGAAGAACATTTATTTTCTGAGGTCAGAGATTCAATCATTGGATGCAATCCTATAATTAACATTTCAATAAATATTTATTTGTAATTGTTTTCTCCAAATTTTAGGAGGGGCTCAGGAAACTTGGGTTTGGGTTTTATAAGCTGTTCAAGTCAACAATTACATTAGTATTTCTTGTTTCTAAATATGAGCTCAGTTATTCAACTCCTGGTGCATTTGGTAAAAACAAATTATGTAGACATTGTATTTTTTTTTACAACTTTTTATGATTTCTGGTTTGCAAGATCAAGATGGAAAATGCATGGAGTGTGTTTGTCAGCCTACCTGAAAAGGAACATGTCATGATCAAATCAGCAAGAGATACAAGAGAATCGGCAGGAGATACAATCTAGGAAAGGCAATGCTACAGTGGTCATGGAAGATTTCAATATGCAGGTAGACTGGGAAAATCAGGTTGGTACTGCACTTCAAGAAAGGGAATTGGTAGAGTGCTTCTGAGATGTTTTTATAGAGCAGCTTGCAGTGGAACCTACTACGCAAATGGCAATTCTGGATTTATTATTGTGTAAAGGAAAGGCACCACGGGATTGACCTGAGAGACATTCTCAACATTTTTTAAACACTAATAACACTTTTATTTTTAATTGATGGGAAGAATCCTCTGCACCTGCTGAGCGGAGGGGGACTGAGTAAGATGGCCAAAAATCACAGCCATACTTGGTAGCGTTCTATCTAAAATCAATATACAGTACATACAGGAAGTTAGCCAAAGCACCCAAACCACCACTTGCAGTAGTGCCTTTTAATGTCAAGCCAAAGCTGAAGAAGAGTTTCGACCCGAAACGTCACCTATTTATTTCGCTCCATAGATGCTGCTGCTGCACCCGCTTGAGTTTCTCCAGCATTTCTGTGTACCTTCGATCTTCCAGCATCTGCAGTTCCTTCTTTAACACCATTTGCAGATGTCAGGCAAGATCTCCCCTTCACAAAACCATGCTGACTTCGGCCCATTTTATCATCAACTTCTAAGTACCACGGAACCTCATCCTTTATAATGGACTCTAAAATCTTACCAACCGCTGAAGTCAGACTAACCGGCCTATAGTCCCCATTATTCTGCTTTGCTCCTTTCTTGTACAGCGGGTGAAAATGAACTTGGGAATGCTGGTGCACGATTCCCAAAAAGTTAATCTACAAGTCGAATGGGTAGTAAAGAAGGCAAACGCAATGCTAGCATTTATTTTAAGAGTGTGGATGCAGAAAGAATGTTTCCACTATTAGGAGAGTCTAGGACTAGAGGTCATAGCCTCAAAATTAAAGGATGTTCCTTTAGGTAGGAGATGAGAAGGAATTTCTTTAGTCAGATTAAGGTGAATCTGTGGAATTCTTTGCCACATAAGGCTGTGGACGCCAAGTCAATAGATAGCTTTAAGGCAGAGATAGATTCTTGAATAGTGTGGGTGTCAGTGGTTATGGGGAGAAGGCAGGAGAATGGGGTGAGGAGGGAGCATTAGATCAGCCATGTTTGAATGGCAGAGTAGACTTGATGGGCCGAATGGCCTAATTCTCATGACCTTTTGCCATTATTGTACAAATTCCAATTAAAACACAAAGTACTTGTGATATAACTCCAGGATAAACACTCAACTAAGAAAACCAAGCTCAAAACCAAATTATTATCTAACTAGTTGACAAAAAAGACTCCATATGCAACAAAATAAACCCCAGCTACCTACATATTAATTCTCTTTAGTAAACAACTAATCCTGTAGATGCAAGTATATCATTGGGGTTATCAAGTGGGCACCTCCCTTTAATGGTGTTTCATTGCGTTAAGCCCACGACACCTCGGGAAGGCTCAACAGCTCGCCCTGGCATCCAGAACAATACCTGCTCTCACCAACTATGCTATCAGTATCTACTAAATAAAGGAAGCTGCAGCCAATTAGCTCACTCCAACAAATGCTAAACACCTGCATCCTATGTTCCACTAATCCGAGCCCATCTTTAAGCGTAACACCACAAATATCACCCTTGCGCAAGACCGGGATACACTTGCACAAGACTACAATTTCAAAGAAATACACATACTGCATGTCATACGTTTCCTTTCTGCCCACAACTGACACTATTCTTCTCCACCAAATCCACCTACTGCCTTGCTCTGCTGCTTCTGACATTCGCTTTACAACCCGATGCAAACTCTGTCCACAAATTCCCAGCTCTCCAAATAGTAATGTGGTCGATCTCGCTATGAAACCTCTACAACCCTCCTCTACAGGACGTATTCTTGCTCTTCATCCTCGCTGCTCAACTTCTGCTGCCAACTCTACATATCTAAGCCTTTCCCTCTCATAAGTCTCATTCACTAAGTTCTCCCAAGGCACAGTCAGTTCTACAAATATACTATCTGCTGAATAATTGACCATAACACTATATCGGGCCTCAAATTAGTAGTAATTATTTCCTGCAGGACAACAAGCTTTCCTCCTAAATAGACAATATACAATAGATGCAGGAGTTGTCCATTTGGCCCTTCGAGCCATTCAATGTGATCATGGCTGAACATCCCCAATCAGTACCCCATTCCTGCCTTCTCCCCATATCCCCTGACTCCGCTATTTTTAAGAGCCCAATCTAGCTCTCTTGAAAGCATCCAGTGAACCTGCCTTTACCGCCCTCTGAGGCAGAGAATTCCACACTCACCACTCTCTGTGCGAAAAAGTGTTTCCTCGTCTCCGTTCTAAATGGCTTACTCCTTATTCTTAAAGATTCCGGCATGACTCACGTTGCAGCGGCCCCTGCAGCCTGTCTGTCTTTTAACATTTTTTTTGTCCAGTTGAATGTAGTTTGTTGTGTTCTTTTATATTGTTTTTAACTGTGTATATGTGGGGGGACGGGAACTTTTAAATCTCTTTCCTGTACGGGAGACCCGACGTTTTTCCTGTCGGGTCTCCGTTGTCAATAGGGCCTAGCACCGTGAAGCGGCCTCCAACCGGAACGACCGGTGGGGCTCCAGTCACGGAGCCTGCGGATTACTCACCATCGTGAGGCTGCCCGGCCTCGGTGGCTCGCTGCTGCGGCCCGACTCCAGAGCTCGGAGGCTTTAGCCGCAGGCCCGGTGGACGGGACATCGGGAGCTCGTGGGTCACTGGTGGGAGACCGCTTTTTGGAGCTCCGCATCGCAACTTTTCCCACCCATGTCGCGTGGTTGGAACGACCCGGAGCGGGGCCGTACATCGCCCCGCGCGGCTTTAACGGCCGCGGGACATCCAACGCCCGCCAGGGGCTTCCTGTTGAGACATTAAGACCTGGAATGGGGCCGTACATCGCCCGGCACGGCCTCAACGGCTGTGGGACTTACTATCGCCCACCTGGGGGCTTTAACATCGGGAGAAAAATGGAACACAGGGAAGAGAAAAGACTTTGCCTTCCATCACAGTGAGGAGGAGATTCACTATGATGGATGTTTGTGTGAATTGAATTGTTTGTGTGTCTTGTAGAAATTGTTTCTTTTTGTATGGCTGTAGAAACAGAGTTTTGTTTGGGCCTCATTGAGGTTTAAATGACAATGAATAAATATTGTATATTGTAAACTGTGGCCACTGGTTCTGGACTCCCCCAACATCGGGAACATGTTTCCTGCCTCTAGTGTGTCCAAGCCCTTAACAATCTTATATGTTTCAATGAGATGCCCACTCATCCTTCTGAACTCCAGAGTGTACAAACTCAGCTGCTCCATTCTTTCAGCATATGACAGTCCTGCCATCCCGGGAATTAACCTTGTAAACCTGCGCTGCACTCCCTCAATAGCAAGAATGTCCTTCCTCAAATTAGGGGACCAAAACTGCACACAAAATTCCAGGTGTGGTCTCACTACGGCTCTGTACAAATGCAGAATCTACCTGCATCTCCCAATCATTGGCACCGTGTAATTGGCCTGACTCATACCTATCTGCAAACTTCTCTCCTCTACCTTTTTCTCCCTCACAGACAAAATGAATTGCTACATTCATAGTCTTGATGCCTACTGAATTCACCTGTACTCTCCTCCTCTCAATTGCTGCAGCAATGCACTTCAATACCTGGTTCTGCTGCCAAGTATATCAACCCTGAGAAAGACTAGTCCTACATCCTGACCTCCAGCTAAACCTCCTCTTTTCTACACTGTCCCAGTTCATCCACTGTCCCTGCTTTACCGAGCTACTGCCATAATACATCGCATTGCTTCCTCCTGATGACATACCTGCTCGACAACCAATTTCCTCCTCTCTGTTGGACTTTGCCTTACTCCACACTGCTTTCCCTGTACTGAGCCCTAAGCCTCTTTTCTTTTGCTGCACCCTACCAACATTGTCTGTATGTCGAGAGCTACTTGTGCTTCTTCTACGCCTGCCTTGTTCCACTTCCTCCCTCTAGTTGCACTTGGCACCAGATTACTAACTAAGATATCCTTACTCCCTGATAATTGCAACTCTAACCTCTCCTTCGCATACTAAAACTCCTCTGTTTGACTAGACAATGGTAAATGGAGAATACCTTTCCCCATATAAAACCACATTAATAAGGCACCGTGGAACTCGATCCATTTCCTAATATGAACTAACTAATCTCTCTAACCTTTCCACCTTAAAAATTAGCACCTCATATACTGTCAATGGTCACATCAACCTAGGGAATAGCCCAAACTGCAAACAACTTCAACTTGCCTGGAAGCCCTGACTTCTCTATCCTTTCTAAACCGTCAGTAACCTCCTCTCTAAGTTGCTGAACCTGTTTAGTGTCATCCAACTTCCTGTAATATCACCTACACAAACTATAGATGGGATATCTTCTTCATCTACACAGAACCTTTTCCTCTTGCCAAAGAAATACTCTGCGACTTACTTGACTTAATCCTCAATCTAGCTCATTTGAGATTATCATTTAACTTCTCTAACAACCTTCTTATACAAACTACTGTTGTGGTCACGAAGATCATTTCATCCATATAGGCCCAGAGTGGAGAGAGGCGCAGTCCGTCCTGTTGTCTCTCCCCACCGATGACCCACCATGATGCTCTAATCACTAGTTCCATCGCCATTGTAAACGCTAACGGGGAAATAGTACACCCTGCCATAATGCCCATCTCTAGTCTCTGCTATGCTGTCATAAAGTCTGCTGTAGTAAAACACATTCGGACGTGCGATTATTGTGCCATGGTGGGATCAGTCCCTACCCATGACTAAGCTGTATAAGAGAGGGCCCATGGTTTCAAGATTTCAATATTTATTGAGGCTTAACTATCAATCTTTGAGAAGAATTACGATAAGTTTGAGATGACTCGACCTACTCCTTGCTGGACCTGCCTGCCAAATATTATATTTTTCTAAGTATTTTACCAGAAATTCTTCCAGGTTGTCAGCTGAGATATATCCTGGAGCTTAGGGTTGTCGGTGCATATTTGCCGTAGTAATCTGTTTGCCAGGACAAACAACTTAGTTTATCCTGAGTTTATAGTTGAGAATGTGATTGGGTCATTGAGTCACAGAGCATTACAGCACAGAGACAGGCCTTTCAGTTCACCATATCCATGCCGGCTTTTTTTGCCCATTACATCAATTCCATTTGCTCTCTTTAGGACCATATCCTTCCATGCTTTGCCTATTCAAGAGTGCCTGTATAAATGTCTCTTAAACATATTAATTTATGGGACTCCAACACTTACTCAGGCAGCAAGTTCCAGATTTTAACATCTTTCTCAGTAAAAAAAACATCCCTCAAACCCCTTTAGAAGTTCTTTCTTTTACCTTATACTGTTGCCATTTTGATTTTGATAACTCGACCAAGTGAGAGAGATTTTCACTATTGAGTCTATCCATAACTCACTTAGTTTTATATACATTTATCAGGTCACCCCTCATCCTCTTTCACCTGAACAATCGAGCCCAGCCTCTCCCATCTCTCCCCATAATTAAAGTCCTCCAAACCAAGCAACATCTTGGTGAATCACCTCTACACTCTCTCCAGCAGCCACACCCTTCCTATATACATCAGGTGTGGTCTAGCAGTGTTTTATACACCAGTGATAAAATGTCCAAACTTCTATGTCCTCTGCTCCGACCTTTGAAAACACACATGCTTTCTTCACCATTCTACCAACCTGTGTTGCCGCTTTCAGGGAATATGGACTTGAATTCCAAAGTCCCTTCGCTCATCAGCATGTAGAAAGTGAAGATACAAGAAACTGCAGATATTGGAAACTTCAGCAAAACACAATGTTCTGAAGGAACTCGGTAGCACAGGCAGCATCTGTGGACGGAAATTGACTGATAATGTTTCGGGACAGGATCCTTCTTCGTACTGATAGTAAAAAGGGGTTAACTCGAACAGAGATGTAGGGGTGGGATAAAGTCTGACAAGTAATAGGTGGATTTAGGCGAGGGGGATTTTGATTAGCATCTGTATCCACCTATCACTTCACCCATCTGCCAATCAACCCATCTTCTACCAGATTCCCTGGGAGTCAAGTGATGCCACTGTGCTGCAGTAATCTGACGTTCAGATCATTCATTCCAGAAATGTAGGTTAAAAGGTCACCCCTCATGAGACAAAGGATGCCCCTCCCCCCTCACCCATTACAATCAGTCTGAAGAAGAATTCGGACCTGAAATATCATCCATATTTCATGTACTCCAGAGAGGCTGCCTGACCCGCTGAATAAATCAGCGAGTAAATGCCTGACCCGCTGTTTTTTGTAAATCAGCATCTACAGTTCCTTGTATCAACAGGAGACAAAGGATACTTACTTAGAACTGAGCTAACGGCATGGATGCAGAACCTTGCCAGTGAGGAGGAGGGATGCTACAATGCAAGCCCCACCAGCTCTAATAAATGGAGCAGGTCATCATTGGGAAAGACCATTCCCTGTCTGAACTCTCATCGTACCAGCGCTACCACAACAGTGCATACCAGCTTGAAAAATGCCAGTAACACATTCCCGCACATGGAAAAGAACATCTGTTATGCTTTTTAAGGCCGCTGAAAATTTCACACCTCATCTGTAGTTATGACCTCTTCAGAGCCACTCAAGAGCTGTGCTTGAAGTCTCTTTGAAGCTTGAAGGTGGTAGTCACTTGTCCCTGCCAGGTATTCTTGCAATTTCCTGTGCCATACATCCACCAGCAATTGACTTGGACTCCTTCATTCATTAAAACAGAATGCGTGCATTGCATGTCTGCTTGATGCTGGCCATTGCTGATGCACTCCCACAGTTGTGGCACGATTAATGGAAAATAAAAATCGAGAAAAAACTATGCAGATTTTTAAAACAAGCATCAAAGACCTTGTGCATTGAATTACCTCCAACTATTATATAATTTTCCTTGTAAATAATCCCTAGAAGGCTTTAACGCATCCCGATTGGATTTTACTCAATACTTTCATCACCATACAACGCGTTTTCCTTTTTATTTTAATCTTTTTCACAAAACCAGCCGATGCATAGTTTTGAAAATTCTGTTCTCATAGCCAGAGTTATCTATACCTTCTTTTAGTCGCTGACATAGAGTCATAGAGTCATACATCGTGGAACCAGATCCTTTAGCCCAACCTTCCCACGCTGACCAACATACCCCATCTACACTGGTCTCACCTTGCTTTAGGCCCATATCCCTTAAACCTATCCTATCCATTTACAGTCTCAATGTTTGCTAAATGCTGTGATATTATCTGTCTTAACTACCTCCTCTGACAGCTTGTACGATACACTCACCACCCTTTGCATAAAAAAGATTCCCATTAAATCTTTCCTCACTCACCTTAAACCTATGTCATCTGGTTCTCGATTCCCCTATTCTGGGCATCTCATTTGAGATTTATTAGATCTATTCCTCTCATGATTTTGTACACCTCGATAAAATTAGCTCTCATCCTCCTCCGCTCCAAGGAATAAAACCCTGCCAATATCCTGGTATATCTTTTCTGAGCCCTTTCAAGCTTGACAATATCTTTTGCATATCATGGTGATCAGAAGTGAACACAATATTCTAAATGCGGTCTCACCAACATCTTACACAACTGCAACATGACCTCCCAATTTCTATGCTCAATACTGATGAAGGCCAAAGTGCCAAAAGCCTTTTTGACCACCTTATCTACTTGCCCTTCATGGAACCATGCACTTGTACTCCTAGAGCCCTCTGCTCCACAACACTGTGTAGATCCTGCCCTTATTTGATGTCCCATTCCTCCGCCCACCTGGCTAATCGATCCGTCCTGCTGCACTTGTTCACAATTATCTTCACTGTCTGCAAAACCACTAACTTTTGTATCATCAGCAAACTTGCTAATCTTATCCTGTATGTTCTCATCCAAATCATTGATGTAGATGACAAACAGTAACGGGCCCAGCACCAAACCCTGTGGCACACCACGAGTTACAGGCCTCCATTCTGAGAAGCAACCCACCACCATCACCCTTTGCTTCCTTCCCTGGAGCCAATTTGCTATCCATTCAGCTATCTCTCCTTGGATCCCATGATTTCATGTTCGTTTTCTAGGTCTGCACAAACACTTGAGAGTCTTCAAGGTACAACAGAAGTCTTTAATGCTTTACTCAATGCTGGCAGCCAAGTCTACTCAAAATGGCTGCACACACAGAATCTGACGGCACACTCACACTGTTCACAGACAGGATAAACTATATACAAACATCTCCCTTTGTCCTGTGCAGCACCACCTGCTGCACGGGAGGAGAATGGGTCCTCTCACCCCACACAGTCCACCAAACATCACATTCCCCCTTTCCAGTTTGAATGTCTCCATTTGGCTGGACCTCGCTTCACTCTTTTTTTCCCCAGCATTTTTTGCTTTTGACAACTCTTGCTAAAGGCTCAGAATTAACAGAGTTTTACTCAGTGTTCTCTTTTGAAGAGATATCAGTATTTGCTTTATCTGTATGCTGTTGTTTCTCCACTTGGCTGTCATATTTCTCGGCGGTCATCAGCGTTTTGGATGCAAACGCAACTGGTTCTTCCTTGCCGTTCAGCGCCGTTTGTGAGATTACTGCCCCAAGACCAGACGGCGATGCATCGGCGGTCAGCGAGATCAGCTAACGGTGGGTCATAGTGGACCAAACGCGTCTTCTGGGCGAGCATCTCCTTCAACCTGGTGAATGCATGGTCTCACTCTTTGGACCAGTGCCATTCGACGTCCTGTTTTCGCAGGTTGTTCACACATGTTGACCATGTTGCAATCCTTGGTAGATGACAATGCCATAGTTGATCCATCGTAGATCAAGGCGGTCATGTCAAGCTTGAAAGTATGAATCCAGTCAATGGCGCATCTTCTTTACCAAAGACGATCAGCGGCAACATCTGTGTCATACCATTACAGGAAACGGTGACAGTGCATTTGCCTTTTGTGGTAATGGGCTGTCGTCCATATCCGAAAAGGCAGATGTTGGCTGGTTTCAGCTTCAGCGATCCGATCCTCTCCCAGATGTCCTGACCCACTAGCGACACAGCCACATCAGTGTCCACCTAGAACTGTTGATCGACGTTCGAGACCCGCAGCGAAATCCTCGTCTTGTCGGTGATCAAAGACACACTGAGCACTTCAATAGGAATGGTCTCCGCGATTTGGTCAACTGTGTTTTGCACTTTCTTGCCCTTTCTCAGCTTTCTTACTGATTGACACACTGCCTGGAGATCACCTTTTCAGTAACAGGCATCACAAAAGGTCTTGATATACGGGCACTCATGGTGATGATGAGCAGTCGAGCCGCACCGGTAGCAGGGTTTTGATCCTCCCCCCACTGGGTAACGGCTTCTGAAACTGTCCCACATTCTCCGGATTTGCTCTGGGTCGATCAACTGGTTTCTGGCATTGCGGACGAGTCTGACAAACTGTATGCACCTACTGAGGGAGCTTGACACTATATCGCCGGCCATTTTGTGCAGTTCTTTACTCAGTAGCTCGGCCATCTTAGCATACTACAGCACATTCTTCAATGAGGTGTCCGATTCCTTGACAATCGCCTGCTGGATGAATGTGTGCCTGCAGCTCATGACAAGTCTATCCCACAACGCATTGTCTTGGCATTTTTCCGGGAATTTAGTTTTAAATTCATATGCTTTTCCCTTGGTGCAAAGCTTGGCAGGAAATTCAGTAATCGATTGCCCTTCCTGTTCCACCGTCCTGTAGAAATCAATGTGAGCTGCAAGGAAATTTCTACTTTCTTCGAAATGCAGCTGTAAAGCCATTGTGATTTCAGAATATGAGTCTTCAGTTACTTCTTATGTAAGTAAATTTTGAAGCAGTGCAAAAGTTTCTGGAGACATTGATGAACATAAGAGAGCCTTCTTCCACTGGTCAGTCATAATTGCCATACTTTCAAAGTAAAACTCAGCGCGCATTAAATACTACGACTACCTTTCTCGCTCGGGATTGAAATAGTCAAATTGCCGAGACATGTTAATTTGAGTTCCGTTTTTTTTTAATTAAAAAAAAAAAATAGGCTCTAATCTGGGTCTTTGGATGCAATCCAAAGTATCCCACTCCTGACACCACTTTCCTGTTTGTTTTCTAGGTCTGCACAAAAACTTGAGAATCTTCATGGTGCAACAGAAGTCTTTAATGCTTTACTCAATGCTGGCAGCAAGACTACTCCAAAATGGCTGCACACACGGAATCTGACGGCATATTCACACTGTTCACAGACAGGATAAACTATGTACAAACATCTCCCTTTGTCCTGTGCCACGCCACCTGCTGCACTGGAGGAGCAACGGGTCCTCCCACCCCACACAGGCCACCAAACATTACACATGAGATCAAACCTTCCAGAGCAGCCTACCATGCAGCACCTTGTCGAACACCTTACTAAAGTCCATGTACACAACATCTGCAGCTCTGCCTTCAATCAGATTTGTGAGACATGACCTCCCATGTATAAAACCATGCTGACTATCTCTAATCAGCCCTTGCCCATTCAAATGCCTGTATATACTATCCCTCAGAATGCTCTCCAGCAACTTACCAAATACAGATGTTAAGCTCACTGGCCTATAGTTCGCAACATTTTCCCTGCAGCCCTTCTTGAAAAGAGGCACAATATTTTCCACCCTCTAATCCTTTTCAGGTCATGTCAGGGTGAGTTCTCCCTGCCATGGGTAGAAACATAGAAACATAGAAACATAGAAATTAGGTGCAGGAGTAGGCCATTCGGCCCTTCGAGCCTGCACCGCCATTCAATATGATCATGGCTGATCATCCAACTCAGTATCCCGTACCTGCCTTCTCTCCATACCCCCTGATCCCCTTAGCCACAAGGGCCACATCTAACTCCATCTTAAATATAGCCAATGAACTGGCCTCAACTACCCTCTGTGGCAGAGAGTTCCAGAGATTCACCACTCTCTGCGTGAAAAAAGTTCTTCTCATCTCGGTTTTAAAGGATTTCCCCTTTATCCTTAAGCTGTGACCCCTTGTCCTGGACTTTCCTAACATCAGGAACAATCTTCCTGCATCTAGCCTGTCCAACCCCTTAAGAATTTTGTAAGTTTCTATAAGATCCCCTCTCAATCTTCTAAATTCTAGAGAGTATAAACCAAGTCTATCCAGTCTTTCTTCATAAGACAGTCCTGACATCCCAGGAATCAGTCTGGTGAATCGTCTCTGCACTCCCTCTATGGCAATAATGTCCTTCCTCAGATTTGGAGACCAAAACTGTACGCAATACTCCAGGTGTGGTCTCACCAAGACCCTGTACAACTGCAGTAGAACCTCCCTGCTCCTATACTCAAATCCTTTTGCAATGCAAGCTAACATACCATTCGCTTTCTTTACTGCCTGCTGCACCTGCATGCCTACCTTCAATGACTGGTGTATCATGACACCCAGGTCTCGCTGCATCTCCCCCTTTCCCAATCGGCCACCATTTAGATAATAGTCTGCTTTCCTGTTTTTGCCACCAAAATGGATAACCTCACATTTATCCACATTATACTGCATCTGCCAAACATTTGCCCACTCACCCAGCCTATCCAAGTCACCCTGCAGTCTCCTAGCATCCTCCTCACAGCTAACACTGCCCCCCAGCTTAGTGTCATCCGCAAACTTGGAGATATTGCCTTCAATTCCCTCATCCAGATCATTAATATATATTGTAAATAGCTGGGGTCCCAGTACTGAGCCTTGGGGTACCCCACTAGTCACTGCCTGCCATTGTGAAAAGGACCCGTTTACTCCTACTCTGTAAATGTACAATGTAATCGATATAGATGCCATTTATTGTCACTATACATGTACAGTGAAATTGAAAGCTGCTCGTACTCAGTGCATACATATAATTTAGTACAAAAAACAAGAAACAGAAAAACAAAAAACAGAAGGGAGAAGGGGGGGGGGGGGGGGGGGGGGGGAGAGATAGGTGCACAATTCTGCGGCGTTATATACATATATACAGATGGAAATCCGGGTGTTGGGCTGTGAAGTCAGTGCATGTGTGAATTTGAATTAAGAGTAGTTATAATTTTCGGAAAGCAACTATTCCCGAGTCTATTTGGTCCTGGATTTGATGCACCTATAGCGCCTTCCAGAGGGCAGCAGGTTGAACAGTCCAAACGCAGGATGGGAGCTGTCTTTGTTGATCCCGTGCTAACTGCTCCATGGTCGGATAGTCAGTGACTAAACCGTCTCCCCCACCTGGTTTACCAGGAAAGGAAGAGGCTGAGGACCCCCAGCAGGACCAAAAACAAGACCTGTCAAAGGGCAGATGAGCTTCTAGTGAGCCAAAGGCCATCTGCACCTCAGTAGTTGCGATCACTGTTGTACATAGCATTATAAGGAACAATGCTAATGCACACACTACAAAATCCTATACTTTCTGCGGAGGAAAATACGTCCATGTCTTAGAACATTTCATTATAACTTTTTTTCCAAGTGAAGAGAAATAACCAAACTGGTGAAACCTCATTGATGATAAGAATGGGGAACTTCATTGTGAAAATTCATTCATATCACCTAAATGTAACAGAGGTAGGCAAGTTAGGAAATTATGTTATGCCCTGATATAATAGTTCTCCAGAACTTTTCAGAATATTAAATTATAAACATTCTTTCAAATTGCCTATGGATAATTTCAGAATATGTAACAGATTCTCTATCGAAGTTCTGCTTGTGGCAGAATATCTAAATGAGAATTTGCATGCATGCTTCTCAGAACCCAATGTGAATCATTAAAAGACATATTTTTTAAGCTTCTTCCTGGAAACTTCAAACCAGCGAGACTCCTAGACCTAATAAATTAATGTTTTCATTGACACTAACATTTCTCCAGGCTTAAATGCATAAATCTACAAGACATTTGTAAATGAATAACTTAAACAGCTTTCATCTTTCAATAATGATGATTTCATTTTCCACTATATAATCTTTGCTTTGATCATCTTCATAAGGCTGCAAACTCCAGTAGATAAAAGTGAGAAACTAAAACCATTGCCATAAAATCTTTAAAACCACTGCACGTGCTTCTAACCTGTACGAAAAATTAACTGTATGTAATCAGTTAATTAATTAAGAATTAGGACCTGTTTGGCAGTCTCAAGAACGACAACTGAACTTTGAAACAAATCTTTATTCGAAAATTCACTTTTCAGTAAACAAGTTCTCTCGACACATCTGGCCACATCTGATCAGTGCTGAACTGCCGCGCGAAAGCAACACCGCGCGAAAACAAGCAGCCCCTCCCGGTGCACATGACCGCGGTTTCCGAACGCCGGGTTCGATACCTGCGTGCGCCACTACATGGCTGCCCCCAGAATCCATGGTACGAAAACGCATGGGTAACCGGACGGTTCGGCTGGGACGCATAGTCTGAGGTCGCAGGGCGAGCAAAACAGTAGAGGCCGGCAAAACAGAACTGGAGGGATGCGAAAAACACGAGCGAGGGACGGGCGTAACAGAGGGGACCGGAGAAACATGACCTGGGGTAACAGGTGCAGAGGGCAGCATAATGCCGACTTGAGGTGCCTGTGGAAATGCTCAACCAAACCGTTGGACTCTGGGTGATACGCGGTGGTCTGATGCAGCTTTGCGCCATACTACTCCACAGGGAGGACGTGAACTGGGCCTCACGATCGGTAGTGATATCGGAGGGGACCCCAAAACGAGCGATCCAATTCGAGACAATGGCCCTCATGCATGCCTCAGCGGTGGTATCCGTTAATGGTATCGTCTCCGCCCACATGGTAAACCTGTCCACAATAGTCAGTAGGTGAGTAGCCCCACGCGAACACGGCAAGGGACCCACCAAGTCAACATGGATGTGCAAGAACTTGCCCTCCGGGACAGTGAAGTCCTGCACCGACAGGCACACATGTCTCTGCACCTTGGAAGTCTGGCATGGGACGCAGAAACGGGCCCATGTTGCCTCAACCCATGCCAGACAAACTTTGCCGCGACCAAGGCAGAGCTAGCGCGAATGGACGGGTGCAAGAGGCTGCGGATACTGTCGAAATTCCGACGCCTCGAAGCAACCGGGACAATGGGACAGGCTTTGCCTGTGGAGTTATCGCTAAGGACTCGCACGGCGGCGGCTCCGCAAGGCACCTTAACCAGCTTGAGACCTGATTCAGCATTGCGGTAAATCTCCATACCGGCATCTGCCTGTTGGGCAGTGGCCAGCTCCGCATAATCCATGCCTAGACTTAACGCTGAAACTTCGGGCAGCACTGGACGTGACAGTGTGTCAGCCACAACGTTCAGCTTCCCTGCCACATGCTGAATATCGGACGTGAATTCGGAAATGTAGGCGAGGTTCCGTTGCTGTCTGACAGACCAGGGATCAGATACCTTTGTCAACGTGAACGTGAGTGGTTTGTGAATGCGGTGAACGTGCACCCCTCCAGGAAATAACGAAAATGGCAGATCTCTAGGTAGAGCGCAAGGAGTTCCCTGTCGAAAGCGCTATACTTAACTTCAGGGGCTCGCAGCTGCCTGCTGAAAAATGCCAGCAGCACCTAGCAATTACCTACACGTTGCTCGAGGACGGTGCCTACCACGACATCGGAAACGTCCACTGTGAGGGCCATTTGGGCTGACGCCCTAGGGTGTTCTAGCATAGTGGCATTGGCCAATGCAGTCTTAGCCCCCTCAAACGCCTTCTCCGCCTCCTTGGACCAGACCGGGTCCTTAGGCTTACCGGCCAGGCATTGGAACAATGACTACATGATGGCGGCGGCTGACGGGACTAATCGGTGGTAGAAATTTACCATCCCGATAAACTCCTGCAGGCCCTTGATGGATGGGGCCTCAGGAAGCGATGGATGGCGTCGACCTTCTTGGGCAGCGGCTGCACACCGTGTGAACCAAGTAAGAAATGGAATGCAATCCGAACTGGCACTTAGCGGGGTTGATCACCAACCTGTGTTTGCGCAGCCGTTCGAAAATCAGGCGGAGGTGCCTGACGTGCTCTGCCTGCGAGCAGCTGGTCACCAGAATATCATCGAGGTAGATGAATATGAACGGCAAACCCCGACCGACCTGATCCATTAACCTTTGGAACGCCTAAGCGGCGTTCTTCAGGCCAAAAGGCATTTTTAGCCATTCGAAAAGGCCGAAAGGGGTGATTGTGGCCTTCTTAGGGACGCCGTCGGGATGGACCGGAATTTGATTACACAGGTGCACAACCTTTTATCCGGTGTTCCGGAAACCGAAAAACTCCGAAAACCGGCCATTTTTTCCAGGATGTCGTCTGCCCACCAAAGCTCGCGTTTGGCGCCAAACTTGACCCGAAACGACCCACGGTCAACCCAGGTCTGTACTACTGTCGCGGCTGCCTCCTCCCCGGAGACCGGGGAGACACTTAAACATCTGTAAATCATTGCTTAAATGTTAGTCAGTTAGTTTGGAGGACTTTTATGTGGGGGGGGTTGAAGGGGTAAACTTTAATTCTTAGTCCCCTACCTGGTCGGAGAGGCGGGGAGCGGTCAATGCCTTACCGGGTCGCCATGCAGTAAGCTCCGCAGCGCTGTGGCCGCCAACTCCCAGCTGGGGCCGCGGGCGGCGCCGGTTGTAGTTCCGACCCCGGCAACTCTACTCCTGGCTGCGAGGCGCTCCAAATCCAGCGCCGCCCGTGACCGGACGCCCCCAGCTCCGCAAATGTTGGGAGTCGGCGGCGTCTCAGTGCTGGGATACCAGCGGGAAGCGGGCAATGCCTTACCGGGTCGCTGTGCGGTAAGCTCCAGGGCGCTGAGGCCGCCTTCTCCCAACGTTCGCGGAGCTGGGGCTGCGGGCAGTGCTGGATTTGGAGCGCCTCGCAGCCAGCGGTAGAGTTGCCGGGGTCGGAGCTCCAACCGGCGCCACCCGCGGCCGGACGGAACCCCCGGCTCCGCGATGTTGGGAGTCGCCGACCAGGTAGGGGACTAAGAATTAAAGTTTACCCCTTCACCCACCCACCACATAAAATCCCTCCAAACTAACTGACTAACATTTATGCAATGATTTACAATGATTCCCCGGTCTCCGGGGAGGAGGCAGTCGCTCCAGACTTTTCAAGCCGCCCGCGCTACCTACCTAATCTACGCTAAAAATCTTCCATTCGGTAATCCGAAAATGTCCGAAATCCAACAAGTGTCTGGTCTCAAGGCTTTCGGATAAAAGGTTGTGCACCTGTACCTGCGAATAAGGTCGACCTTTGATAAAACGGTAGCATCCTCCAGATGAGCCGACATCCTGGATGTTCGGACTGTGTACCGATCGACTGTGGTTATCGTGTTCAAACGTTTGTAATCACTGCAAGGTCTCCAGTCCCTGGACGCTTTGGGTACCATGTGCAGCAGGGAAGCCCAAGCGGTTTCCCATGTACTCCATAAGCTGGAACTCGTCTCGTGCGATGGGAAGTTTATCGGGCGGGAGGCGGCGCGCTCAGGCCTGTACCGATGGGCCCTCGGTGGGAATGTGGTGGACCACGCCATGACGGCTCATGCCCCATCAAACCGGGGCATGAGCAGCCCTGGGAATTCGGCGAGCAGGGCTGCGAAAGGTTGCTGGATCTCAGCTACGTCGTCGAGTTGCTGTGGGGGAGTGTACGGAACACACGGCTTGGCAGGGCACAGGTCTGAAACAGGGACCATGCGTCCGCCTTGCACATCGACTAACAGGGAGAAAACGTGCAAGATATTGGCCCCCAGGATCGGTTGGGTGACGTCAGCAATGATAAACTTCCATCTGTACAGGCGGGAGTCGAAATTTATGTCCAGGGTCCACGACCTGTATGTGCGAATGTCGCTCCCATTGACAGCCGAGAGGACGGGTCCAACCTTACCGACGTTAACAGCATTCTGCCTTCAATAGCTTGAAGGCAGGATGCTGGTGTGGGCACAGGAGTCCACCAGGAAATGGTGACCGGAAAGGCGATCGCGTTCGTTTGGGCCGATCGCATTCGCCTCTATGGACGATCGGCCGAGGCTTAAGTACGAGCAGGGGCTCTGACATCTTTGTGCTTTGTGCCCATATCGTTGATGGTAGTAACACCAGCGGCGTTGGCTGTAGATCACTTGCCACGGCGATGCTTCTTCGGCGCTGGGCTGGGCTTCTTCTTCCTCCCAATGTCGGTTTGTTGGCACCCGCACCGTGACCAGGGGGCCGGGCGAAAGCCAACACGTCCCGCCGTCTGTGTGCCCACAATTCGTCAGCTCTCTCCGCGAGTTGTTGGGGGTCGCTGAAATCAGCTCCGGCCAGCATTGGTTGGACTTCGTCAGGCATCTGCTCCAGGAACGCCTGTTCGAAAAGCAGACTTGGGTGATGCCCGTCCATCAGGACTAACATATTCGCCATGATGGGGATGGCCGCCGGTCGCTGACACTGTCCATGTGCAGCAGCTTCGCTGCCCTGTCTCTGCGGCTGAGACCGTAAGCGTGGAGCAGCAGGGCCTTCAGCCCTTCGTATTTGGCGATGGTCGGTGGGTCCCTGATGTAGGGCAACAGCCTCGAGGCACAGTCCTACGGCAAAGCCCCCACCACATGGAAGTACATAGTATCGTCCGCTACGATGCGATGGAGGTGGAACTGTGCCTCAAAATAGGTGAACCACACCCGAGGTTGGTCAGGCCAAAACGATGGCAATTTGAAAGCCAATGAGCCCTGCCGCATGCCGGCCGATTCTGCGGGAACGTTGTCTTCCTGCATAATTCTCTTGTCTAATGACGGCTATCACATCGCGGTCACCAATTTGGCGGTCTCAAGAATGCCAACTGAACTTTTAAACAAATCTCTATCTGAAAATTCACTTTTCAATAAACAGGTTCTCTCGACACGTCTGGCCACATCGGTGGTCAGTGCTGAACTGCCGCGCAAAAGCAAAACCACGCAAAATCAAGCAGCCCCTCCAGAGTCACGTGACCTCGGCTTCCGAACGCCGGGTTCCATACCTGCGTGCGCCAGTAGGCGCCACTACACCTGCACAAATAAATGTTCATATGAATAAGTTATGTTCCTTCCTTATGAAATCGCTCTATGTGATCATTGATTATATTACTCACTGGTATTTTTTTTTAAACCAAAATGCCAGCATTTAAAAAATATATATTTTTCCCTATGAAGAAAGTAATAAAATTAAACAACTTTGTTTCAGCACTACAATTGCACACTGACCATCTTTTATACAGATTTGTTGCATTCCCAAACGTGTTGGTAAATTTTCCTTCATCAGAATTCTATCAAGGTTAACATCAAAAAATAATGTATTTGATGGAGAACCAGTCACATAATCCCAAATGTATTGATGTTAATCACAAGAAAGATATATGTTTCTCAATATTATTTAGCAGATTTGTGGTATAATTATTAAGCAACTGACAATTAATTGCCAAGCAGATCAAGTTGATTCAGACTGCTCCAGTAGTTTACTCCATTCAAGACAACTTTAGTTAAACATTTACAAAATTAAAGATATGGTACATTTGCTCCAGTCAAGACCAGACTCGATTCTGACCATTATTTACATTTAATCTCACAGAAAAGCAGAAATGCAGCTTGATATCTTGAAAAAAAGTTTTATATTGAGTTCTCTAAACTTTCCTATCTGCGATGTGTGGATTAGTGAAACTATATAATGTTCGCAAACTTGTTAGTAAAATAATTATTTTGGAAATTTTCAAATTATAGGACAATGCAAGTGGAAAATAAGAAATACAGCATACCCAATTATTTTAAAGTCTGATAAATATTGGTGGTTGGAATAAAACAAAGGAAAATGGTTGTAATTGTCAAAGGCCAATCATCCCAGCACCTGGGCATTACTATAGAAATTCATAAGGGCAGGGTCGTAGGTGAAGCTTGGGTGGCACAGTAGGACAGCAGGAGAGTTGTTGCTTTACAGTGCCAGAGGCCCACGCTCGATCCTGACTATGGGTGCTGTCTGTATGAAATGTGTACATTCTCTTTGTGCTCTGGTTTCCAAAGATATGCAGTTTTGTAGTTTAATTAGCTTCTGTAAAATTATAAATTGGCCCTAGTATGTAGGAGAGCGCTGGTGTACGGGGTGATCGCTGGTCGGCTTGGACTTGATGGGCCTGTTTCCGCACTGTATCTCTAAAGTCTAAAGACATGCATCACAAGGGCAAGGAGGCACAATGGACTGCAGATGCTGGAATCTTGAGCAAATCTTAATAAGGACAAAATATGATGTTTTTGGTTGGAACCCTTTCACTGACTGAGCTTGAAGAAAGGAAATGTCCTTCAGGGCTTTTACTGCTCACATTCCTTTGCTTATTTTCACTCTGAGACAATAATGTATACTATTATACTAACAAAGCAGCTAGCAATTATGATTCAATTAAACTATGCTTTTTGGGAAGTCAAATTGGGGTACGACATACACAGCAAATGGCAGTTTGCTAAGGAATGATGCATTGGGTTTATGTCCATTGTTTCCTAAATGTGACAACAGAGATCAAGAAGGTGGCGAAGAAGCCTTCAGTCTTGCTGGTCTTCATAAGTTGGAGCATAGAATGTAAAAGTTGTGATGTTATGTTTAGCTGCAAATACACTGGTTAAATTGCTGTAGGAATATTGTGTGTTCTTCCGAATGCCACCCTATAGGGAGGATATTTTGGAGAGAGGGCCGAGGTAATTCACCAGGGTGGTGCTTGGATAGGAGTCTAGTTATGGAGAGAGATCGGATAAGCTGAGCTTGTTTATCCTGGTGGAAAGGAGGCTTAGTATGTCCTGACAGTGGTTTGTTAAACTATTAGATATATGATAGTCAGAATTCTTTAATGGGGATAGAAATACCTAAAACAAAAGGGCATTGTTTTAAAGTGAGAGGAGGCTACCTTAAAGGGGATTTGAGGGGAAAGCTTATTAACACAGTGCAGTTGATATTTGGAACTGCCAGAGGAGGTGGTAGAGTCAGATACTATCACTATGTTGAAGAACACATTTAGACAAGCACTTAAATGGACAGGATATTGTAGGACACAGATCTAATGTAGATAGGCAAAAAAGGTCAGTATAGACATATAGGGCAAAAGGGCCATTTCTTTGTCGTACGACTAGTGAGGTACTTTCCTGTTTCTGAATCTTTAGACAACTGCAGAATTAAGAAAGTATGCTGAAATGCTAATCTCCACAAATGCAATGTTGACATCCAATTATGTTCCCCATCATTGATGGCATGATCTATCTGGTTTTCAAATCTCTGATAAATGTCAGGAACTTATTCTCAGCAATTTCAGCAACCTGGCATCTAATAATATCCATCAACACATGGGGCTGTTTTGGCTTCCAAATGATAGCCCTTGAGGCAAAAATAATTGGTGATTACAAACCCCATTTGTTTACCTTGCTAGCTTGCTTTAAGTGTGAATATCAATGTATATTTTTAAGGCAGAGATAGATTCTTGATTAGTACAGGTGTCAGTGGTTATGTGGAGAAGACAGGAGAATGGAGTTATGAGGAAGAGATAGA
This sequence comes from Leucoraja erinaceus, assembly GCF_028641065.1. Classification (NCBI taxonomy): domain Eukaryota; kingdom Metazoa; phylum Chordata; class Chondrichthyes; order Rajiformes; family Rajidae; genus Leucoraja; species Leucoraja erinaceus. The sequence goes on along the minus strand of NC_073378.1, from coordinate 57,702,954 downwards.
TCAGCTCAGATTGAATGGTGGAGTAGAATTGATGGGCCAAATTGCTCAATTTTACTTCGGAGACACGTGAGTGACTACGCGAAGACCCCGTCCAGCAAACATGCACTACATGAGCGTTCACACAGTGCAACAGCGATGAACAGGAGTACGGGCGCTCCTGCTACAAGCTTGAAAAAACGGACCGTCAGGTAAGTACTTACCCACTTGACAAACTTTGCTTTTCTTTGTGCAGCAGATTGAAAGCTGGAAAGAGCAAAGCAGCACAGGGAAAAACCGCCCCCGTTCGACTCCAGTGAAGGAGCGTTCCACATGCTGCGGTCCACAGTTACGGATACCGAGCCGAGCCCAGTCTGCTAGCGCTGCCTGACCAACAGCAGCGGACTGGAGGCAAATCAAGACTCACACCGGCCAGTAATCCCTGCATACTCCCACAAGGAGACTCGCCCTGACAACGACAGAGGCAGCCGCCTGAGCAAAGTTAGCGACCATTCACAGTGGGCTGGAGACAGACACACGGAAGATGGACAGGCCGGCTCATTCAGAGCCGGCACTGCAAACTACCGCCCGAGAGCGAGAAAGTGTCTGTTTTCAAGCCTAAAACTCCAGCGAGACTTCGCTCGGGAGCTGGGGCAAGCTCGCCAAGGGTGCACAAACACTCCCGCTCCAGTGCACTAACAGCACTGGCCAACGCATCTTCCTCATCAGAGGGGATCGTTGGCGACCAGAGCTGGGCTGGTCAAGAAGAGGGGTCACTGGCTGAACAACATCGGGAGTATGCTTGAGGTACAGGACCAGGAAGAGCTGCTGGGTGTGAGATACCGCTATGTGGCTACACCATGAGCGAAATGGCCGTTACAGCCTAATCTGGTGGCCAGCTTACTACCTGCCCTATAAAACCTCTCCAAGACAGGTAGTCATGAGGTGTTGGACTTTATCACGCCTCCCCAAAATTGCATTTGCTCAAAGTGCCTACCATTACTGGGGGTACATTGAGCAGGGCATTTAAAACCCAAAAACTTAAAATTGCAATATTGATACCCCTGGCATCGGCTATCACTTCGCATGCTCATTCCAGAGGAGCAGGATAGACTTGGCAAAACACCCCGACCCTACTGTACAACACAGTATGTGATCCGCAACCTCTGGAAGGAAGTCATAAAACCTGCCCTCAACCTAAAAAGTTCACAAGACTGTGAGAATGCTGACCTCAGAACCACAGATCCTGCTATCTGGCAAAGTTACCAAATCAAGCCTAAAAACTGGACCAAGTATCCAAGATATTTGGCCTCATGAGGGCAGGACCTGGAATGAGCAAACCACACAAAACCAGACAGCAGTACCTCCATGCATCCACGAGTAGGCGTTTACTTCATGGTAGTGGTGAAAGCTCGGGGCCCGCATGCCATCCCCGCAAGTCTTTCAGGACAGGGCCCAGAGCGGGCCCCATGGAAAATGTGCCACCCCCCAACAACACCATCCCGACAGACAAGGAACCAGAAACCAAAGGATGAACACCACCAAAACAACAGTGGAGGTAGGTGAGTCTGGTTTCCACCATCACATTTAGGTGAGGGAATTCTGTTAACGGTGGGGGGGGGACTACACCAGTAATGAAACTATCACACTTGGTAGTTATATACCAAAAAGTATTCAAGGATAAGTTAAATTTAAGGAAACTTGCCACCAATTCAGCATGCACCTCAAAGGGTGTTCTCACTAAAAAGAGAACATGAGGGACAAGCTGAACTGGAGAAGTTACATACAAATGGATCATAAAGAAGTCTAAATATGAACCTTTGGAATTTGTGTTAAATTTACTAAAACCAAATAAAATGGTGAATGTCGCACCATCATTGACTTAACCACATTGAATACTTTCGTCAGGTATACACACGTTAATGGGAAACGTTTGCAACTGCCAAACAATGGATTCCTAGGATACTTTATGGTAGGCATCGAATAATAGATGCATACTGTTCAATGCCCATCCATAAGATCATCGAAGATACCTAAAAAGTTACCTGGATGAGGTAACAATGGCAGCACAAATTATAGATCAATGGACTAATATGAGCCAAAACTGTTTCTAAGAAATTTAAATCAGCCCTGACACTTAAGGAACATGTTGTCATGGCATATCTCGATGATATTAATAAATAGACAAAACCATGGACTCAGCTAATTCAGCAGAATTAGCTACTAAAAACAAATTAAATGGTAACAACCAACTGACCATTCAACTAAGTGGCAAGACTAATTGGGAACAGTAGCAGCATTATCAGCTACTCAACTTGGACCTCTGCATTAGAGCAAAAGCGATAGTGCTTAATCAACATTCAGGTCACTTTGACTGATCCATGAAATTGCCTTTTTTCAGACCTATAAGGATGGAAAGAGAACATTGGCATAGTACCAGTTCCATCATTTGTCAATAACCCATATCCAGAATAGGTGGCAGATGGACTAATCTAGAGTCATCTCTACCACAGACACTGCACTTTTAATTTAGTTGGAAATGTTGGGTGCGTTCTATGGGTTAAAAAGCATATTGTTCAAAAATGCACCATTTTACATGTTCGTTTACAATTTGACATATCACAATGGTGGCCTATACTAACCACATGAGCGGGATAAAATCGATATCTTATAACAATTTGATCAATACAATCTGGTAATGGTGTGTCGACAAACATATTTTGCTATCAGCAACTTACCTACTAGGTAAGCTAAATACTGTGGCAGACATGTTAAACTGCAAAGTATTTGCTGAAATTACAAAGCAATATGGAACACTAGATATCAATTTCTTTGTATTCCGACTGAATCACCACGTACTGATGTATGTCGCTTGGGAGCCAGACCTTGAGGCAGCAGCAATAGATACATTTCCACTGAACTTGGGGGGGGGGGGGGGGACTAATGATTGTTGTTTTTTCCCCTTTTCTTCCTCATCAGTTAAGCACTACGCAAAATACAGATGAACTTTACTTCTAACGTTGGTAGTACCGACTGGTCTACACAGCCATGGCTCCCAGTGGTCCTTGACAGGGTCATTGAAACCCATGACCATTTCCAGCGGACCAGTTTCACTGATCCACCCTGTATCAGAAGAAAGTCACCCATGCCATGACATAATAAGCACTGGGTTGCAAATTCCAAAAAGACCTTCTGATGAACCTGGGACTGTCAAATAGGACCATGGACATGACGACAGCATCCCACCGACTTCCATATCTCTCCAGTATAAGAAAGTGAGAACATACTGCTCAAGAACAGAAACCTACTATCAACCACCATATCTATGTATCAGAGTTCCTGGCCAACCTTCACCACAATGAACGTCTGAACTATAGCACTATCCAATGCACTAGAAATGCACTGTCAGTCCAACTAAGACAGACACCAAGGGGAACAGGCCATAGGACCTCGACCACTGGTGGCCAAATTAAAGAGAGGTACCTTCTATTCAAAACCCTAGACCTAGATATATCAAGATCTGGGATGTCAACGTTGTCCTGACTTATTTAGGGATGGCCACCAGCCAGATCCTTACTCTGAAGACAGCTACCCTGTATACGGCCATGCTGATGGCTTAGACTCAGCGTAGGGTCCAGGCCTTATCCACTCAGACTGAATAACATGGTCATAACATCAGACCAAATAACATTCATCATTCATGAGCTGGTAAAACAGAGTAAACCAGGAACTTCTGGACATATTATGGAATTCCGGGCGTACCCACCTGACCATCGTTATGTGTTATGATTCACCTTGTACAATATCAACACAATCTAAAATTCCCGAGGGAGACGACAAGCACAATGGGTCAGCCACTAGTAAGCCACTGGGTCAGGGTACCGAGCCAAGCCGTGTCTAGAGGGCTCAAACAGGTATTGGGAGCTGCTGGAGTGGATACCGATATTAAACATCTCACCCCACCAGAGCAGCATCCATGTCGGTGGCTAAACAGTAAGGATGTGCCATTGGACCTATCCTGATAACAACAGGATGGTCCATGGAAATACATTTTTATATTCTACAACTAGCCATTATAAAACCTGTTTTCAATTGCAGAGAGAATTTTAGACACTGCAAAAAATATATAATTTAAGCCCGGGGGAGCATTAATTTCTTTGGTATTATTGTCAAATAATGCCACTGTTGTTTTGCAAACAGATTCATGTTTGATTACGATAACATACTTCCTCCCTTGGATGACTTCGGCAGCGAGTGAAGTATGGACTGTTACACGGTTTGAAATCACAGAGCTTTAAAATCTTCACGTAGTCACTCATGTGACTCCGAAGTAAAATAGTAAGATTAAACGAGAACTTACCAGTTCAAAGTTTGATCTGTATTTTATGAGGAGTTACGATGAGGGATTACGTGCCCTCCGCTCCCACCCTCAATTATAGAGATCAACTGATAACTTAGTTCTCCTTATCTTTACTATGTTTATTGCAATTACTGTGTTTTCTGTGATTCTACACCGTTGCTTTGAAGTATGTCGCAGATACGTGCTGGACGGGGTCTTCACGTAATCCCTCATCGTAACTCCTCATAAAATACAGATCAAACTTCGAACTGGTAAGTTCTTGTCTTACTATTCTGTTCAAATCACTTATGACCTTATGAAATTAATATTGAAACCACAATGATATGAGCAGATTTAGAAGCAACATGTATTTACATGAACAATTAGTGGGAGGGTTGTTAGCATGCAATTTTCAACCAAACTTCAATTGTAATAGAAAACAAGAACACTGAGGCAATCTGCAAAAAATAAGCTGTTATATATTTGATTTATTTAATCTAATCTTTATTTTGTAAGACTAACAGAATCTAACTTATGTGTTCTATTTACAAAATCTAAGAATAGCATCAAGATACATGGCAGTAAATATATCATTGCAGCAATATTCAATCAATAACATGGGGGTTGTGTTTCTGGAGAGATTTTGACTGAAATATTGAAAAACAAAATGGTTGAACTGTATAACGTTTGAAGAACTAAACGTTGTGTAAAATTTAAATACGATGAAAATAAGTGCATATGTTATTGATGTAATTAAAAATGTACTCGTATGGGGTAAAGTAGTTTGGCCCAATCCTTTGAAGCATTCGTTTAAATTTCTGCATATCATAGAATGATAGATTCATAGTAAAATGCAGCACAGATGAACAATGAACAATAATGCAAGCTGCATTTAGTCATCTATGCTGAACATTGAAAATAAACTGCCATTGTCATGCATCAATGGATTATTTTCAGTGTGTTTTCTTACAATCTGAAACATGTTGTAAACTATTTTTAAATCTCAGAAAAATGATTTTGCTCAAAGAAAGCTTCTTCTGACAAACTGTTGTGATCTTTAATTTTTTTTTATACCAACACGACTATGTCCATGAAATTATCCTTGTGCATATTTCCTTCCATCGAGTACATAAAACTGCTAACCTAACCTTTAACAATTGACATGAACCCACATTTTCATGAGTACATAAGTACAGAGCAACTAAATATGTTATTGCGGTACGGTGGCGCAGCAGTAGAGTTGCTGCCTTACAGCGCTAGAGACCCGAATTTGATCTTGACTACAGGTGCTGCGTGGATTTTCTTCGAGATCTTCGTATAGGTTTTCAGATTAATTGGCTTCAGTATAATTGTAAATTGTCCCCAGTGTGTGTAGGGTAGTTAAAATGTGGGAATCGCTGGTAAGCGCTGACTCGGTGGGCTGAAAGATCTGTTTCCGCGCTGTATCTCTAAACTATACTGAATTTTATTGAAAGACCATCTGGAATGTCCCTCTATAAAATTGTATTTAGTTATTCTGGAATAAATAAAGCAACCAATGAAATTAGTATACTCTATGAACACAATATAGTCTCAGTTAGGTTAACTTGTAATTTCAAAGATCTGCTTGCTGCTGAATATTATGGATCAGAATATTTGTTATGATAAGAGTAGGAAGAGAATATGAATGAATCAACCACTTACGATGACATTTAATGATTATTATTTCATCACTATTTTAGGAGCAATTATTTCAGAAACATATGGATCAGTCATAAACTTCCTTGATTGCAATTGAATGAACAATAGCTGTGATGTCCCCTGCAGCATGTACTTTCCAATGCGTTCATGGTTTCAGGGGTAATTAAGGAATCTCAGAGTCAGCCATGTCCAACTATATTCAAGATCCGGCCCAATTAAAGCTTCCCAAAACATTCATTTCCTGACAAAGAAGTAGTGTGTAAACACTCATAAAGTTTCAATGCCACAGGCAACCTTCCAAGAGCATTTGATATTGCTGATTATACACATCCAGAGCCATGTATCTGCAAACCGGATTGTTTGCCTTTTGAAAGTAATGCCGATCTCTTCTCTAAAGACATTTTGTGCACAGTTGGTTGAAAGTCAATTATTTAGCTCAATACAATTAATTATTTATCTTTCGATTCAATTTTCCTTGAGTTGTGGGAAGCTGGAGAGGCAGGTATAATTACAATGTTTAAAAGACAATTGGACAGGTACATGGACTAGAAAGGTTTGGGGGAACGTGGACCAAACACAGTAGATGAGGTTGGGCGTAGATTGAATAGACATTTTGATTGGCATGTTTGACTTGAGGCAAAGGGCCTGTTTCTGTGCCGTATAACTCGATGACTCAAGAAAAGAGATTGCAGGGTCCCTGCTGAGGTATTTGCATCATCTTTAGCTGCTGATGAGTTACCCGAAGACTAGGTGGTGCATAATGTTGTGCCTTTATTTAAGAAGGGCTGCAAGGACAAGCCAGGGAACCATTGGCTTAAGAACAATGGCAGGAAAGATGCTCAAGGAGATTTCGAAGGACATGATCTACCAGCATTTGGAAAGGCTCACCATCTCCATGCCAAAACTTTTGCACATTTACATTGACCCCTGGGTCTATATCCTCTTTACCTATTTAAGTGTCTGTCAAAACATTTCTTAAATGTAGTAATTGCATCTTACACCACCTCTGGCAGTGGGTTCCAGATATTCCATGACTGATTTGGAAGCAGCCATTTATGTTTACAAATTTTAAATTGTTTTAGTTGCCAGAATTGATCCCACCACTAGCCACATTTGCCCATCTCCGCCCCCAACCACCTTCCGCAGAGGCCGTTCCCTCTGCGACTTCCTGGTTAACTCATCCCTTCCCACCCAAACCACCCCCTCCTCAGGTACCTTCCCCTGCAACCGCAGAAGACGCAACACCAGTCGCTATATGTCCTACCTCGACTCTGTCCAGGGACCCCGACAGTCCTTTCAGGTTAGGCTTGAACCTTGAACCTCCTCCAACCTCATCTACTGTATCCGTTGTTCAATATGTGGACTCTTATACATCGGCGAGGCCAAACGCAGACTGGGAGATCGTTTCAGAGAACACCCTCGCTCAGCCCGCATGAACAAACTTGATCTACTGGTTGATGGACACTTTAATTCTCCTTCCCATTCCTACACAGAACTTTTTCTCCTGTCTCCTCCATTGTCAGAGTGAGGCTAAACGCAAATTTGAGGAACAGCATCTCATATTTTGCTTGGGCAGCTTACAGCCCAGTGGTATGAATATTGATTTATCTCACTTCAGGCAGCCCCAGCATTCCCTCGCTCTCTATCCCTCTCCCACCCGTCACACTCACTTCACATTCTCACCCGACAAACAGCTTAGAATGGCCTGTTTCCTTTATCATCGCTATTTCTTTTACATATCTTTCATTCATTGTTCTTTATCTCTCCACATCACCATCTATATCACTTGGTTTCCTTATCCCGACCCAGCCCGAAAAAGGGTATTGACCCAAAACGTCACCCATTCCTTTTCTCCATAGATGCAGCCTGTCCTGCCGAGTTACTCCAGCTTTTTGTGTCTATCTTTAGAATTATTTAGTTCCTGTTTCTTATTTAGTTCCTGTTTCTCATTTTAATGGTCTCAGGATGCACAGTACATGACGCCAGAGAGTCGGGATCGATCCTGACCTCGGGTGCTGTCTGTACGGAGTGTGTACATTCTCCCTGTGTGAAGGTGTGTGGATGTGAAGGTTTGTGGATTCATTGGCTTCTGTAAATCGACCCTAGTCTGTAGGATAGAACTAATGTCCAGGCGATCATTGGTCAGCACAGGCTCAGTGGGCCAAAGGCCCCGTTTCTGTATCTCTGAACTAAATTGAAAAAACCTAAAGGATCACTTACTCTGCATTTTATATCTTACTAGACTAAGTGGGACCCGTTGGGTCCCATGTTCACATGGGAGGGCTATTCCCCCAATGCAATATTCCACCTCTCCGCCAATTCCAATATTGGTGGCCAGTAGGTGGGGGGGGGGGGGGGGGGGGGGGGGGGGGGCACTTTCTGGAGTGCTAGTATTGGTGTTGTGGGCTGAAGGGACTGGTTTCCAGAGGGCTAGTATGGACATTGTGGGCCAAATGGATTCTTGCGGTGGCAGCTCAGTCATTCAAGCCTGATGTGCTGGCAGCTCACTCACGGCTGGTGGGCTGGCAGTTGACTCACGGCTATTCTTTGAAATTCCATTTCAAGCAGGGTGCAATGCCACCAAATTCAAGTGCAGTTTCATACCACTTCATGCAGGGTGCAAGGCCACCAAATGCAAGTGCAGTTTCATACTATTTCAAGCAGGGTGCAAGGCCACCAAATTCAAGTGCAGTTTCATACCACTACATGCAGGGTGCAAGGCCACCAAATTCAAATGCAGTTTCATACCACTTCATGCAGGATGCAAGGTCATCACATTCAATAGCAGTTTCATACCATTTCAAGCAGGGTGAAACCACCATAAAAGCACCATAAACCCACACAAAACACTGCAAAACACCACATAAACATCACACTCCTGGTTCAGTAGACATTCAGTGTGTTCAGTTGATTCACAGCTCAGAGTCATGACCTCTCCCTCCCCCATCTTGCAGAGACTGAACCACACCCACACTTCCGGGTTTTATAATCCCTCCCCCCTCCCACCTGAAGGGACACGGCCTTTATGGCGTGATTGACAGGAGAGAGATTTTCAACATTTTTTATACACTAAAAGCACTGTTATTTTTCATTGATGGGAAGAATCCTCTGCACCCGACAAGCAGAGGGGGACTGAGTAAGCTGGCCAAAAATCGCAGTCGTAAGTGGTAGCATGTTATCTAAAATCAATATAATGTGCAAACAGGAAGGTGTCAAGTTTAGATTTTTATTCATTTGCCATTTCAAACCAACCACCATTTGCAGTGCTTCATTTCAAACCAACCACCATTTGCAGTACTTCATTTCAAACCAACCACCACCAACAACCATTTGCTGTGCTTTATTTCAAACCAACCACCATTTGCTACGCTTTATTTCAAACCAACCACATTTTCATTTTCAAACCACATGAAGGGCACTCAAGGTCAGTAAAACCACACTCACAGTTTAGTAGACAAGTGTTTATTGTTAATCACAGCTGAGACTGAGAAACGTGACCCTCTCGCTCCCCCATATTGCAGAGACTGACTGAGGCACTCAACATTTCCGGGTTTTATAGACCCTCCGGAAGGGGCGTGGCCTTCAGGAGAGAGAATCTCAACATTTTTTTAAACACTAATAACTCTTCTATTTTTCATCGATGGGAAAATCCCTCGTCCTGTATAGCGGAGGGGGACTCTGAGTAAGATGGCCAAAATTAACAACCGTAAGTGGCAGCGTTTTTTCTAAAATCAATATACATAACAGGGAGTGGTCAAGATCAGACTTTTAGTAATATGGATAGACTATATCATTCGATGGACACCAATCTCCTGCATGAATGAACTTTCTCCAAGATGATCATTCCCTGACAATTGCATTGGGAATATATTTTCAGTTGCCTGCATGTGCTGGAACAGACCCAGCCACCTGAGACATCCCACTACCCATAAAAGAAACCCACAGTGAATCCAATCTACTTCTTCTTCTTCTTTGGAGTTTTACGGCAGCCGGCATCCGCAATGTTGCATTGCTGCCACCTTCTGGCTTCATTTCACAGTACTCATGTCTTTACATTATATCCTTTTTATAAGGCCAGAGGCCATCAAGAAATCAAACAACATCTTTACTCCTTTTCCTTTCCCTCCACACTCTAGAATGTTCTTTACTGATATTTCTGTCACTCCAATTTTCATAATTTCACTGGTCATAATTCCTCTTTCTGTCTCATATCTTCTACATGCAACTAGAGCATGCTGAACTGTTTCCAGCTGATGGCATTCCTCACACAGCCCAGTAGGGTGTTTTCCCAATATTTTTAATGTGCTGTTCAGGTGGGTGTGTCCTATCCTCAATCTTGTTAATACTACCTGATCCCTCCTGTTCCCCCCTCTTCTTGCTGTAATGCCCACTCTGTTTTGTAGCGAATAGAGGTGTCTCCCCTTTGTCTCCTGTTCCCAGTATTGTTGCCGTTCCTGATTTATTTTCTTCCACACAATGTGTTTTCCTTCAGATTTGGATAATTGTAAGTTTACCTCTATGTTTCTTTTTTTTTAAAGCCTCCTTTGCTAATTTATCCACCTTTTCATTCCCTAGAACACCAATGTGTGCTGGGACCCACAACAAAGTCACGTCACTGCCCCTCCTTGTCACTTGGCTTAATAGTAGTAGGATTTCATACACTAGGTCAGGCCACCTATGGGATGCACCAGACCCAATACTCTGGATTGCAGATAATGAGTCGCTACATATTAATACTTTGCATGGTTGCACCTGTTCCATCCACCGAACTGCCATCAAAATAGCGTACAGTTCCACTGTATATACTGTCAAATAGTTATTTGTTCTTTTGCAAAGCTCAACATTCATCCCCTGGACTACCACAGCCACCCCTGGTGTTTCAGCTACTGGGTCCTTTGATCCATCTGTGAAAATTAAGAGGTGTTCCCTGTATCTATTATCTACATGGCTATTATATTCTGTCTTTAGGTCTGAATTTTTGTTCCTCCTTTTTGCCTCCCATATCTCCAGATCAACTTGTGGGATGTTCAGTAACCATATTGGCACAGATGGCCACAATACTGCAGGGCAGAACTCTTTGTCCTCTACTCCCATGTCCCTTGCCACAACTCCTCCAACCCAGCCGAGGCTTCCAGACTGAGCCACCCCTCTCTCCCAGCACTCCTGTACTACCTGTTTTGTTGGGTGGTTCTCTCCATGACCCTTAAGGCTTAACCAGTAATTAGCCATTAGTTTCTGCGGCGCAGTCTCAACGGCATCTCCCCAGTTTCCACCTGTAGTGCACAAACAGGTGACGTCCGCACACCTCCTATACAGACTCTTAGAGCTTCCGCTTGGACTTTGTCCAACTCGGACAACACCGAATTGCATCCTGATCCATAAGCTATACTGCCATACTCTAGTCTGGATCTGATCAGTGATACATAAATATGTTTAAGAGATAATATATCTGCTCCCCACTCTAAACCTGCCAAGCATCTCATTACATTGATGGCTTTTTTGCATTTTTCAATTATTTTTGTAATGTGGACCCTCCATGTTAATCTGGAGTCAAAATGAACTCCCAGGAAACGGAAATCTTTTACTCTTTCCAAATTGTTGCCATATAGTTTTAACTGGACATCCTCTTTAATTTTTTTCTTTGTGAAAACCATTATCTTTGTCTTCTCTATAGAGAATTTAAAACCCCATTTCCCTCCCCACTCTTCCACCTGGGCTATCCCTTGCTGTACTTTTTCCACGATAAAATCTATATTCCTCCCCCTTCTCCATAGGCTGCCATCATCTGCAAAGAGCGATCGCCCCATCTCTGGTTGAATGTTTGCAAATATATCATTGATCATGATTGAGAATAGGATCGGGCTTATCGCACTTCCCTGGGGAGTTCCATTCTCGATTACACATTTACTAGAGATGTCTGACCCTATTTTAACTTGTATACTTCTACCGTTGAGAAAATCCATTATCCAGTTAAAAATATTTCCTCCTACTCCCATTAAATGCAGCTTTATTAGAAGACCTTCTGTCCACAACATATCGTAAGCCTTCTATACATCAAACAATATGGTAACTACAGATTCTTTTTTGACTTGTGCTTCCCTTATATCATCTTCCAAGCACAGAACTGGATCATTAGTACCTCTTCCTTTTCTAAATCCACTCTGATAATTAGCCACTATACCTTTTTCTTCCATTAGATGCATTAATCTTTCATTTACCATTCTTTCCATCAGTTTACACATGTGTGCTGTTAAGGCTATAGGTTTATAATTTACTTGATTAATTGCATCTTTCCCTGGTTTTCTAATAGGCACAATGATTGCTTCCTTCCACCTCTCTGGTATTCGCCCTTCTTCCCACACCTTGTTATATAGTGCAAGTATCTTTTGGAGTCCCTCCTCACTTAGATGCTTTATCATTATGTAACAAATATCATCCTTCCCTGGTGCTGAGCTCTTGCACTTGGCCAGAGCTCTCTTTAGCTCCCCCAAATTAAATGGAATATTGTACTTGTCCTCTGTGATACCTTTCCATTGTAAGGCCTCAACATTTTCCTCTCTTGTTCTTTCCCTACCTCTTCTTCCTTCATCTGATAAGTTGTGGGAGCTGTGAACCCTACTAAAAGTGTTAACCATTAGTTCTGCTTTGTCTTTATTTGAGACTACAGTTTGATCTCCATTTATTAGGATAGGATAACTTCACTTCCTTTTATCACCTTCCATTTTTTAAATCATCCCCCATATCTCCCCTACCTGTGTTGTGTTTCCAAATGAATCACAATAATTCCTCCAATATGCTCTTTTTGTTTGTCTTATAGTCCTCCTTACAATTGCCTGAGCCTGTTTGTAATTAATCATGTGTTGGTAGTTATGAGTTATTTTCATATGCTTCCCAGTTACATTTAGCAGCAATCCTATTAGAAACAAGTGTAAGGTCCAACACAGACTCCTTCCCTGTCCTAACATCTACCCTGGTCTTCTTTCCATCATTTAGACATACTAGATTACCATCATTTAATAATTCCTCAATTACCTGTCCATTATTATCTGACTTTCCACTGCCCCATAATGTATTATGTGCGTTAAAGTCCCCACACCAAATAACATTACATTTGCTCTGGCCTTCTACTTCCTGTAACTTATTGACCTCTAATCGCTTACATGGATTATAGTAATTTATTACCACTATTTTCCTCCTCAGACCACACTTCTATTACCACATATTCCTGTTCCTGCCCAATTCCTAATACCCTGTATGGTATCCCTTTTTTAATGAAAGTGGCGCAACCCCCTCCTCCCCCATTTCCCCTATCACATCTCACTGCAACATAATCATATAGAACAAAATCTAAACTTGGTTTCAACCAGGTTTCCTGGATACATACGACGTCTGGTTTTTCCTTCCTACTGTCTATGAATTGCTTAAAATCTTGCCCATTGGCTAACAAGCTTCTTGCATTCCATTGTAGGATTAACATTAATATTATTAACCCACACATGTTGACTCTTGGCTTGCCTGGATACTGAGACCATCATGTATTTCCTCCCACTTCAATCCTGCCATGCCCAAATGGTGGACTGCAGCCTTTACAATGATTTGGATCCTTTCTGTTTTGGATTTTACTTCTGCTGTCGCATTTGTTACTCCTGCTATAAATATAACCAGGTTTTTCTTTTCTTTTCATATACTCTTTTCTTTTTCTTTTATTGTCTTCATTATGCCCATATCTTGCTCCATCCTGATCCTTCTTTCATTTATCTGTTTTGTAGGGTCAGCCCTTTTTGCTGCCTCTGCATAGGAGACATTTTCCTTCACTCTTATGTTTTGTACTTCAGCTTCGCGTTTCATCACCTCACATCCCCAGTAAGTCACACTATGCTCTCCTCCACAAATACAGCACTTTGGTCTGACCCCCTCTCCACACTGACCATATTCATGGTCCCCACTACACCTTGCGCATTTCCTCGCCTCCTTGCGCATTTTAGCTAAATGCCCAAATTTCTGACATTTGAAGCACCTCATTGGTTTGGGTATGTACTCTCTTACGCTATATCGCATGAATCCAAAATGGACCACTTTTGGAAGGGATTCTGTCTTGAATTCGACCAGAACTGACTCCGTTTCCTCTTTCTTTGCTCCTTTGGTCATTCTTTTGGCATTCATAATTAATTCACATCTCTTCCTGAGTTCCTGAACCAGTTCACTCATATTAACTTTGAGAGGGATTCCATAGATAACCCCTTTACACCCTGCCGTCCTCCGATCTCCCACTCTCACTACTTTGATTATTTTGGTTTTGTCAATCTTGTTCATTTTCATTGCCTTTTCAACTTGAGCCTCACTGTTGCACCCTATTAGCATGTTTCCATCTTCCAGCACTCTTGCATACTTTACTTCCCCAACCAGGGCTCTGATTATTTTTGTCAGCTTCAATGGCTCTATCTTCTTTACTCCTCCTTCTCCTTCAAACCTCACCACTACATTTAACAAAATTTCCTTTTCTGGTTCCTTGTCCTCACTCTACGATCCACCAGTATTGTTTTTCCTTCTTTTACGCCTGCTCTTCCTGGGACTACCCCGTGCTCCCACGGTTTCCCACTCCTTCTCAACACTTTCTTCAATATCCTCTCTTCCACTGGCCTCCATACCACTAGACCCACTCTCTCCTATCATTTTGTAATAGCAGGGAATAGTGCCAGAGCACTGTTTACCGGACCTATACAGGCCGTCGGCCGATACCCCGATACAATATCTCCCTACTACTCCAACTGCTGTTCTAGCCACCGAACGAACTACTCTTTGGAAGGAGATTACATTCTGAATCCAATCTATTCACATAACTGTAGCCTTATATCAAATAGGGAGCTCACCTCACATGCTTTTGACTCCACCTTATTCTAAATAGTACTGTTTACACCATTTTAGTGAACCAAACCCTCAAGCACAATTGGCCTCAGACTAAACTCACTTCAAAGCCAAACTTCACACATACCTTGCATTTAAAATCCATCAGTCTTCACTAAACTGACTAAACAATTGCAGGTGGTCATTTTTCATCTACACAACAGTACACTGCCACAGGGAATTGCAGCCAATTCGATAGCCAATTAATTACATGGCTCATGTAAACAACCAATGAGGTGATCCGAATTGCCATCCAGCCACAAGGACTTGACTTTCTACATCTTCACGTCCAAAGAGAACATGATGTTCTCTCAACACTGATTTCCATTTAATCCCTGCACTCTGTGGCTACGCTTTGTTGCTGGATCCCCCATTATCAGGCTGAGTTCCTCCTCTGGTTCCCCATCTCTTGGTTTGAAATATCACCCATTTCTCTCCAGACATGCTGCCTGTCCCACCGAGTTACTCCAGCATTTTGTGTCTATCTTCTATCTAAAACAACTTATTTGACAACGTTTTTAATATACTATAGAAGCTGGGATGTAATGTTAAAATTGTACAAGGCATTGGTGAGACCAAATCTGGAGTATGGTGTACAATTTTGGTCGCCCAATTATAGGAATGATGTCAACAAAATAGAGAGAGTACAGAGGATATTTACTAGAATGTTGCCTGGGTTTCAACAACTAAGTTACAGAAAAAGGTTGAATAAGTTAGGTCTTTATTCTTTGGAGCACAGAAGGTTAAGGGGGGACTTGATAGAGGTCTTTAAAATGATGAGAGGGATAGACAGAGTTGATGTGGATCAGCTTTTCCCTTTGAGAATAGGGAAGATTCAAACAAGAGGACATGACTTCAGAATTAAGGATTAAGGGACAGAAGTTTAGGGGTAACTTCTTTACTCAGAGACTGGTAGCGGTGTGGAATGAGCTTCCAGTGGAAGTGGTGGAGGCAGGTTCGTTGGTATCATTTAAAAATAAATTGTATAGGCATATGGATGAGAAGGGAATGGAGGGTTATGGTATGAGTGCAGGCAGGTGGGACTAAGGGAAAAAAAGTTGTGTCGGCACGGACTTGTAGGGCCGAGATGGCCTGTTTCCATGCTGTAATTGTAGGTATGTTACAAAACCTACCTGAATCGTGGCTGAGCATCTGCCCCACCCCTTGTGTGTGATTTTGGCGCTGTTTAGAGGGGGCGGGTTTAAAACGCGATTTTTACTAGGCTGTTGCAATCGAAAATGTTCAGCCTAGTAAATCATTAACGGAAAATCGCTGAAAGACCCTGTCGCAAAAGGTATTATTAGTTTTTATGGCCTTGCAAAATAGTTAGAGTAGTTTAAAAATCACTCTCTAAACTCGCAACCTCTCGCAGCCCCAGGGTTTTCTAAAGCAAACAATTAAAGGTATGTACCTTATTTTTACATTAAATGGGGCATGTAAATAACCCTGTAAATATAGTTTTCTATAGCGAGTAGCTCATTTTGGGCTCTTTATATCCCGCAGTATTTTTCTGGGCATTTGAGGGCACAAATCCAGCGCAATGTGAACGTTCTAAACCAGCGCGTTCACAGGAACCCACTAGAAAGCCGATTTAAATTGGCTTTAATTTACAGCAGTTGAACACTAAATTCCTTCCATTTGGCCTATAAATTGATGTAAATGAGATTTAAAAATCATGTTTTATTGTGAATTATTTGTGAATATTATTTGGACACTTGGGCTATTTAAAAATGTTAATCATTTATTAAGAAATGGATAGATGTTTAGATCTAGTAAATTGAAGTTTGAAATTAGCTACAATTGGGTAACTAACTAATTATATGCTTTAATTTCAGGTCATCCAAGTTAGATTATTTTATATTTGTTTCAGAATGGTTCAATCTATGATAACTGAAAATTTCATTCTGTTCTCTTAATTTTTAAGAAGGTTATGTGCTTTTGACTGTCCACGATCACAGCTTTTTTGTTATGTCCATAGAAAATCAATTGGGAACAAGATGCTCATTTCCGAGTATAGATAGATAGATCCTTTATTGTCATTCAGACCTTACGGTCTGAACGAAACTATGTTGCCTGCAGTCATACACAGAATCAATAATAACAAAACATACAATAAACACCAATTAAACATCCACCACAGTGAGTTCACCAAGCACATCCTCACTGTGATGGAGGCAAAGTCTTAGTTTCCATCTCTTCCCTCCTTGTTCTCCCTCTGCGCTGAGGCGGTCGATCCAGGCCGGAGATGCCGCTCTCCAGTCCAGCGGACCTCCGTGGTGATGTCGCCGCTGCCGATAGCCGGAACGCCATCCCCGCTCCGAGACGGCCCGCCACAGCATCAGCTCCGGGCTGCCGCCCCAGCTCCAGGTCGCCGCCCCAGCTCCAGGTCCCGCAGTCTCCGCACCGGGCCGCTGCCCCAGCTCCAGGCCGATGCCCCAGCTCCAGGTCGCCGCCCCAGCTCCGGGTCCTGCAGTCTCCGCACCGGGCCGCTGCCCCAGCTCCAGGCCGATGCCCCAGCTCCAGGTCGCCGCCCCAGCTCCGGGTCCTGCAGTCTCCGCACCGGGCCGCTGCCCCAGCTCCAGGTCGCCGCCCCAGCTCCAGGTCCTGCAGTCTCCGCACCGGGCCGCTGCCCCAGCTCCAGGCCGATGCCCCAGCTCCAGGCCGATGCCCCAGCTCCAGGTCGCTGCCCCAGCTCCAGGTCGCCGCCCCAGCTCCGGGTCCTGCAGTCTCCGCTCTGGGCCGCTGCCCCAGCTCCAGGTCGCCGCCCCAGCTCCAGGCCGCCGCCCCAGCTCCGGGTCCTGCAGTCTCCGCACCGGGCCGCTGCCCCAGCTCCAGGCCGCCGCCCCAGCTTCTGGTCCCGCAGTCGCTGCTCCAGGTCCCGCCGTCTCCGCTCCGGGCCGCTGCCCCAGCTCCAGGCCGCTGCCCCAGCTCCGGGCCCCGCAGTCTCAGCTCCGAGCCCCGCTGCATCAGCCCCAGGCCGCCGCCGAAAGCCAGAACGCCGCACCAGCAAGTCGGGCCACCGCTGCTCAGCCCCGAAGATGGCCAGCCTCTCGTTGGTAAGTCCTGGCTGGCTCTGCCTCCGGAGCCTCGGGGTCAGTCGCAGGCTGGAGGCCGCCAGCTCCGCCATTAGGCCTCAGCGCAGACGGAGGCAGAGAAGGGGGATACGACATGAAAAAGTCGCATTCCCCCGAAGGAAGAGACAGAGAACATGTTCCACCCCCTCTAACACAACCCAACAAACCAAAACTTAACCAAAACAAGACAAAAAAAACAACAGAAAAAAGTAAAGACAGACGGACTGCAGGCGAGCCGCAGCTGTTAACAGCGCCGCCACTTCCGGTATGAAAATGGCCATAACTTTTTTATTACTTGAGATATGAAAGTGAATTAGGTGTCAAATTAAACTTATTGTTATGCTTTATCTGATGGGATAAATTGCAGACTTGATTTTTTAAATCTCAAAATTTTGTAACATTGCTAGTAATTGTTATATGGTTACATGGTTAATCAACACTTCAAATGTCCTCTCATTCATTCATAAGTAATTTTAGCCTAACTTTGTTGTTTTGAAGAATCTTAGTAAGATTTCTTCTTTAAGGTGCTCTGTAATCAAAAGTTGCTCTTGGTAAATGAAAGGTCGTATTTTTTTTTTTCTCTCTCTTTGCTTTATTCTCAACATGTGAGTATTGTTTAATATGTCGTGTTTCTTCTCCACCTCAGGTTGCACTGAGAAAGTAGTTTAATGATTTTTCCCTAACATTCTCTTTGTGCTGAAAGTGTTATAGAACAAAACATTAATGTGAGATAAGCATTGGATTTCATTCACAGAGTTGAATAGATACAATGAGTTGAATGATATCCTGTACTGTTAACCTTTTTGATTCTGTGGCTAAATCAGGACTGGTGCTTTCCTACAAGTATGTGTCTATGAGTGGGTATGAGTATCTATTCTTCCTCAGCCAACATAGAACACAGTAGGTCAGTGTGTCCCAGCTTCCAGTTGCTCTTAAAACTAATTTCATGATTTACAAAAATTGCAATTTCATCCAAACAGAGGAATTAGCAGGAACATCGAAAAATAGGTGCAGGAGTGGGCCATTCGGTCCTTCGTGCCAGCACTACCATTCAATATGATCACGGATGATGATCATCTAAAATCAGTACCCTGTTCCTAATTTTTCCCCATATACTTAGATTCCTTTAGCCCTAAGAGCTAAATCTCTCTTGAAAACATCCAGTGAATTGGCTACCACTGCCTTCTGTGGCTGAGAATTAGTTTCACAACTCTCTGTCTGAAGAAGTTTTTCCTCATCTCAGTCCTAACTGGCCTACTCCTTATTCTTAAACTGTGATGCCTGGTTCTGGACTCTTCAACATCGGAAACATTTTTGCTGCATTTAAATGGTAACTGCATTGACAGAAATGCATTTGAAATATCTATAATTTTTGTCAAAATTATATTTGATATTAATATTTTTGTGTGAAAGAAAAAGCAATTGGGGCTAAAGAAGATTGTTCTTATTAGTTGTTAATATACATGATGGGTGAAGTTTGAAAAGCAAAGAAATAAATAAAATAAATACAAGCAGATAGTCAACCTGTTTCTACCTCATCCAGGTTTTATTTAATTTTAGTTAGCTGATAATAACTTTATTTACAAGATGAACTGGTAACTGATATTTTTTCTTTGTTTATCACATGGAGGGATAGGGGTTAAGTGCAGGTAGATAAATGATAGTCTTGGCATCATCTTCAGCACAGACATTGTGGGCAGAAGGGCCTGTTCTTGTTCTGTGCTTTCAGTTTTATGCTCCATGTTAAGAGAGAAATGTCTCCCTCTGTTCTGATATCGAGAATTAATGGGTTCAAACCAAATTGTGAAGTTTCAACTCTTGACACATGGGCATCTTCTGAATTTCTACCTATCAGGCTGGTGCTGCTAGTGATCTAGGGTGAATCACATAGATGGCAATTTGTTGGGAAACAATAGAATGACAATGGAATGCCTGGTTATCAGTATAATATGAAATACATTCATTGCATCAACATTTTACCCATCAGTTAATTTTGTGTGATGTTGTGGTCATAACGTAAATATTTGCGACTTTGTTCAAAGACAGGATCGACAATATTTAAATTACTTCATGGGGGAAAAATGTTGTGATCTGCTTTCTTTAAACATAGTACAAATTTGCTTAAACTGCATTAACAAAAATAATTGAATTTATTTTATATATTCTTTTTTGAATGGCTGGTTTGACTATCAAACACATTTGCTGAAACTGCACTAATAAAAATAAATAGGTTCATTTCATAGTTTCCCCTTTAAACGTTTCTCCTTTTAATCCTCCAGCTTGAGGTAGCAGGTGGATGCTGGACACTCCTTGAAACACAACCTCGCTGTTCTCCAGAGTAGTCTAACGTTTATGCATCAGATGCAGCTCTCCCTCAAGTTCCATCTCCGCATGCTATTCCAAAAAAATAAAAGTGAGTATCTACTTTACAAGTTAAGTGTGAATTTATCATGTGTTCTGGCAACCAGTGAAAAGTGAACATATGTCTGCTGAGATGCAAGGCAGTCATACATGCAACCACAGTGAGGCACTTCCTGAAATACTGTACTATTTTAGTATGTTCCAGTTAAATGCCAGAATAAATAGTAACCACCCTTACAGAATTAATACTTCTTTTAACCTGATCTGCTATTCTTGGTTCTTAAAGCTCAGTTTAAAGGTCAGGAAGGTAATACTTTGTGAATTAAAAAAAAACCTTTGAACACAATGTATTAGCTTTGTAACTCTCTAGGTAGTCGCAGTCTTCAAAATGGAATTTAAAAACTGTTCATGGGTGAATGCTCCTTCCCAACTTCATCAGAATATTTCAAACATTTAGCTTGGCCTAGTCTCGCCAGGGACAAAATACCACGGCAAAACATCTGTTGAATTCCACAAAAGTCATTATGTTGAGAGGTCTGAAATATTTCATAACATTCAGGTTGTTGTTGGAAACCATATTGTGGCTGGTGAAAGACTGGAACACAAAGGTGTGCTTCAAATATTTCTGGATTTCTTCTGCAAGAAAGCACAGGCAGGTTGGCTCTGTGCGGTGACATATTCGGGGGGGGGGGGGGGGGGGGGGGGGGGGGGGGGGGGGGACATTTTGAAACTAGCATTGTCAAATTCAGGATAATGTCTATTTGTTTACACAGTATGCTGTATTTAGTTTATTATTTTTCACATAAGTTTCGCCGTGAGTTACTATTTAAAGCAGGTTGCTGGCGACTACATAACATACTCATTGGAACATTAGAGTGGAATGTTTTGTTTAGCTTGGCCAGAAGTGCAGACCATCATCTGCCAGGATGGGATGGAATGCTTAAGTTGGAGTGGAAATTGGTGCTTGAATATCAGTAATTTAAACGCAATATTCTCTAGCATTGAAACGACCAGCTTCAATCAGCTTTCGTTAAAGGTCAGTGGGAAGGTCATTACAATCTATGGCAAACTTAATCAACTATGAACTTGTTATTATCATACTGGAAATATTAGTCTTTAGCCAATTGATTTTGGACAACGTGTAATACACGAGCAAGAAGCTGGTGCATGCACCATCTAGATAATGCTCATTCTTTTTCTGTGCTCCAGTGTTTTAGGGTATGAGTATTTTATATTGACCCTAGATTTCCATTGAAAAGTGGGCAGAAAAGTGGGAAAGACTGATCTGCCATGATTGAAATGGTGGAGTAGACTTGATGGGCCGAATGGAATAATTCTGCTCCTAAACCTTAAGAAATCCATTCTGATCAGTCTGCTTTAATTAAATGTTTGGTAACTTAGGACCCTGAGCACAATCTGACGTCCACCCTTCACTCGGCTGTAGGGAATCTTGATGACCTTATTATTGTGTCAGTACAAGGTGTGTAGTTCCTCTGATTTACAAGCACTTCAGGTTGGAAATGTCCCCACTGAATCTACTAGAATACGTCCCACAGGCCCATTGAAATCAATTTGAAAAAAAATGGTTCACTACTAAATACTAGCTTGGTTAATTTTCTTTTTAATTAATTCATTTAATCTAAATATGCATTTTATTTTTCAAATGAGATGGCGCTGGAGTGTGGAGACACTTTGTGTGCTGTTCTCAGAGGACAATCTACTATCATCCAATACAATTGGTCTACACGTTTAACCATCCGTTCTACTTGTACAATGCATAGAACTATATTCCACGCTTTTTTTCCCCTTGGATCAAATGGTCTAATTCTGTTCCTATAACATGAATTTGTGAACATTTTTGCAGTCAAATTGTAATTCTTACAAATCGCCTAGAAATCTCCTGAACAGAAACCATTGATAGATGATATATTTTGCTTTCTGTGCTGCATAGGTCTCCTCCAAAGACTTGCATTGTTGTTTGCTCAGTGCTCACAAGGTCACTCAGATATTTTTGCAAGTGTTCCTTCAATCCTTTACTGTAATCTTGACAAATGATTTATAAAGATTACAGAGAAGCAATGTATAATCATTGGAATGTGGAAATCCTCCACATAATAATAATAAATGTTATTTATGGGCGCCTATCAAGACTTTCAAGGACACCTTCCAAAATTTAGTAAACAGAATACAAAACAAGTAAGCGGAATGAAACAAAACAAAAAATAACGACAAAAAATGTTTTTAAAAATAGTAAAGACATCAACAATACACAATTCAAAGACACAATTCAAAGAGAGAGCAGCGGCAGCTAATCGCGCCAGCGTTCACTCTCCCTTCCGGCAGCCATCTTGGAAACGGAACAATAAGGATCTTTAACATAGAAACATCCCCCCACAATGGTTACCATTATGGGGGAAGGCACAATGTCCAGTCCCCATCCCCAGTTCACCCATAGTCGGGCCAATTGAGGCCTCCACAGTTGCCTCTACGGAGGCCCGATGCTCCAGGCCGTTTTTGCCGGGAGATGGTGCTCCGGCGTCGGGAGAGTCCTCTCAGCGGCTAGGGACACCTGGAACGGCCGATTCCTTACCGGAGACCGCGGCTTCCGAAGCCGACAAGGCCGCGACGGTTGGAGCTCCACCACTGGCGATCTCATCGAGAGATCCCAAGCTCCAGATGTTGAAGTCAGCACCGCCGCATGACCTGTACCATTTGATACTAATATCCTGACAATTCTATTTATTTGCCAGTGAAATCTACCATTTGAAATTTAATATCGCACGTAATGGATATTCACTATCCAGGCCTAAAAGGTTTGTTGCTGACCTTAGTTTTCGAGCACAACAGAAGAAGTTGACCTAGATTGAAAATGGCTATTGTTTATTCAGACAAGCTTCTGACCAGTACGCTTTGCCCTTCAACTTGACATTATCAAGAGAAACATTGCCAACAATGATCATCTTACGAATAACTCTTCTGTTCCAATAAATATATATATTTTAAAAGAACCACAAGGTTCACATAACTTTATCAAGATTGTAACAAGATGCAGATTTATTTCATCAGATTGTGCCATCCACTTGACCTGATCAATGCAGTTGCAAAACATCACATACAGATTATGTCAACTATTAGAAAAACAGTAAAGATGTTGGAAGACAGTGAAGGTGTTAATCCTGGCTAAATTGGAGCAGCCAGGACATTAAAATTGATTAAAGGCTTGTGTGCTGCTAGGCCCTTTTCGGTCCAGTTAAATGTGCTTTTGCTGAACTGGGGCAAGCTGCTGAATGGTGCCAGTTTGTCTGTGGCATAGATAAGAGCTACAGAGAAAGAATGGGACATCTGCAGTGTCTTACAATAAGGTGGACATTGCATGGAACTGATTGGGTCAATGCAAACCAGATATAAATGGATGGGCAGACTTTTTCAGAATAGAGTCACAGCATTCCTCTCAGCCCTCTCATGTTCTTAGTTCTAAAACACCTTGCGCAGCTTGCGAACAGGGCGCTCAGGTGGAGTCAGCGGCATCTCTGACTCTAGCCACTAAATTTGAATCCATAGTAGGGAAATCGGGAGAGGACTCTCTAGCTCCGATGATTGCTTCACCAGCAGAGGATAGTGTGAAGGATCAGGGAGCTAGAAGGACGGTTCGTCAGAAGTGAGTACCGAAATTAATTAAAAGACCAACTGGAGAAGTAAAGGAATCATTCCTAAAGTATAGAGATTCCGCTAGCAGAAAGAGCAGTTTCTCTGAGGGTGAGACAGTAGGGGCTGTGAAATAGCTGATCCTGATATCGCTAAGATTATAAGATCGGAACAAATCCCCGATACAATGGAAATGGAGCGAATTCCCCGTAGACAATTTCCGAGTAGGATGGTGCCTACTCCGCCTTTAGAATTTGATGCTGCAGTAGGTGCAGATTATACCCAGACTACAGATGGCCCCACTCCAGTGCAACCTGGTTCATTACCAACTAAATCCCTCCAGAGACCAGTACTAGCAATACAGAAACTGGAAGTGACATCGAAGGAAAAGGAATAATTTAAGGCATGGATCCCTCTTGATTACCTAAGGGACATGCCTATTCGAGAGCCTACTTTCCCACAATTTAAATGGCGACTCTATAGAGCTGTGAGGCCCGATCAATGTTACATCTGTGGGGAAACGGGTCACTGGAGCAGAGCTTGCCCTATGATGGAACATAGAGGAGGAAGGGGTCAAAGAAGAGGGCCATGGGGTCTATGAAGTCAGTGGATCCCTAGAGGATACAGGGATACTTGAGACCCTGAAGTTAGAGGAAGAGAACACTGGTCAGAGTGTGGACAGAGTAAGATGACCCTTACCTCAAAGCCTAAAAGATTAAATCTGAGGGTATCCTCATGAATAATAAATTATCAGGACAAGAAAGAACACCACCCCTTTCAAATCCCAGGAAGAGTTACAAAGAAGCTGATTGGGATTGAGAAACTTCACCAAAAGGAAGGAATATTAAAATAGAGACAAAGTAGAAACATAGAAATTAGGTGCAGGAGTATGCCATTAGGCCCTTTGAGCCTGCACCACCATGCAATATGATCATGGCTGATCATCCAACTCAGTATCCCGTACCTGCCTTCTCTCCATACCCCCTGATCCCCTTAGCCACAAGGTCCACATCTAACTCCCTCTTAAATATAGCCAATGAACTGGCCTCAACTACCCTCTGTGGCAGAGAGTTCCAGAGATTCACCACTTTGTGTGTAAGTAGCTGGTGTTATAAAGGATAAGACTGAAGGGAACTAAACTGGCACTAGGGAAGGAAGAATTTTTTTTATCGCGCAGGAGGTACGGGATAGGAGCCATTGTACTAACTTGTTACAAAGTTGTTGTGCCTGCAGGACAGTGTTACTTACAACGTCACTATCTGGGAAGTGAGGTAGAGAGTATGTGGACCCTTAAGAACGGGCAGAAGACACCGCTCAGGTAGGATGTGTGGCCATTATCTCCATCCAGGTAGCTCTCCAGAGTTAAAGACCAACAACGAAGATGAAATGATATTGTCCTGTCCCTTTAATATACCATCTGGGCGAGGCAAACAAATAAAGAAGGCTGCTTCTCGGTATTCATACTTCTTTGAAACTAACATCGAGGAAGAAGAAGAGGATACCTACCCTAGTGCCCAACTTTAACAACATAACATTTGACACCAGTGAAGGAAAAAGAAGAGAACAATATCTGAAACTCTCTAAAGAAATACAAACAACCTCTGAAGATTATTGGGGCAAGCACCAATTATAACAAATTAGATTTGAAAATAATACTCCTCTGTGGTTTGGGGACACCTACTTTGCACCTTAATTATAGTCATTAGTAATAAATTGACAAAATTCTGAATTTGATCTCTAAATTGTATAGTGATGAATTGGAAGCACTTCAAAGTTTAAGATTTGGAATTGACATGAGATCTGGCTTAGGAGTGTTTAAAATCTGATTATTAACTTGGTATTTTTATTGTCTCATTCCCAGACAGGCAGCCAAAGATGGGATGGATTGTTTAAAGAACATTATGGAAGGATAGAAGATGGGAGATCTGGTAAATTGGAGGAAGATTCAGGGAACATGAGAGCTGGCAATATTAAGACAGAGGAAATGTGAATAGTAGAACCCCCTTCGGGAGACCAAAGTTAACATACTAAGACAGAGTTACTCAGTGGTAAAAGGAAATTAGTTAGAAGGAATAACCCCTATTGTCTGAGAGCCTATTCAACATACTAAGGAAGAGGTACTGGAGGAGAAGTCTTATTGCATTAGAAGGAGGAATAAGGGAATGAGTATGCGTCAGAGTCGATGTATTTGACCGATGGATTTAAATTTGTCTAACCCTTGACAGTAAAGCTATTATCAAGGTGTAAAGAAATTGTCCCTAGATTCGGCATTCTTAATTGGCTTTAGAATAAATTGACAACGAATGGAAATTAATTGATTAACTTTCAACGGCTGGGAATTCCATAGGATCGACCACAAGCTGTGGAATGAAGAGGGTGAGATGAACCCTGTAAATGGGACATTACACACATGTAACTTTCTAATAGTTTTTAATAAGGATACAGAGTTAAACGATACATGAGTAGTCACTGACTCCAGTCTGCTACTGTACTGCACAGAAGGAGAAGCAGGCGTTATTATAAATGATACCTAAGGCGGGGTTAGTAGTGCTGAGGCAGCTATATGATTGGTTGCATACATAAACCATCTACATCCTTCCCCTTAGAAGATTAAACATGGAGGATAACCATGGCAACAGAATTAAATCACCATACCGAACAGACGGCTTGCTAACATGGCCCAAGCGCGTACGGACCAACCCTCCCCCCCACCCCCCCCCCCCCCCCCCCCCCCCCCCCCCCTCACCAGAAAGACCAGAGGACGTCGGCATCTATAAACCCCAAGACTTAAAATATTAAATTGAAGGCTGAGACTGAATTTGGCTGAATTGAAACATTCCTCATGGTTTGTTGTAAATAAGAGTCACGCCTGCAGGGAAATCTGGACTGAACCCAGCTGAAATTTATATGAAAAACCATCAGCAGATATACATTAAAGAACATCATGTGAATACGGAGAGAGATGATTAGTGTTGATCCTATGATAGGAAAGATTATAGCCACAACCTAGACAGATCATACGAGCAGTGAGAAAGAGGAACAACTTATTCGGATAGTGTCGGGAACCCCCCCCCCCCCCCCCCCGGTGAACAGAATAGGAATGTATGGGAAAGCATTAGTGCATGAACGGTAACTTGCTTTGTCCCAGGTTTTACAGGAATTTTACTTCGGAGTCACATGAGTGACCACGTGAACAACCCGTCCAGCACGCATGTGCGACATGAGCATTCACGCAGTGCAACAGCGATGAACGGGAGTACGGGCGCTCCCGCTACAAGCTTGAAGGAATGGACCGTTAGGTAAGTACTTACCCACAAGTTCAAACTCACAACTTTGCACCAGGGGAAACTGGAGCAAAGCAGCACAGAGGGAAACCACCCCTGTTCGACTCCAGGGAAGGAGCGTTCCGTCAGTGGAGGGGGCAAGATGCGGCACCTGGACCGCATACGCTGCGGTCCACAGTCAGGGTACTGAGCCGATGCCCAGTCCGCTAAGAGCTGTCTGACCAACAGCAGCGGACTGGAGGGAAATTCAAAAACCGGCCGGTAATCCCTGCATACTCCCGACAAGGAGACTCGCCGCCCGAGAACCGCAGGCAGCCTCTTGAGCAAAGTTGACAACCAAACCTCGGGCTGGAGACAGACACGGAAGATGGAACCGGCACTTCAAACTACCGCCCGAGAGTGAGTAAGTGTCTGTTTTCCAAGCCTAGAGAAAGGTCATGGAGTAAAAATCTCCAGCGAGACTTGCCTTGGGAGCTGGAGCATAACACTCCCGCTCCAGTGCACTAACAGCACTGGCCATCACCCTCATCAGAGGAGATCGATGGCGACCAGGGCTGGTCAAGAAGAGGGGTCACTGGCTGAACAACATCGGGAGCATGCTTGAGGTACAGGATCAGGAAGAGCTGCTGGGTGTGAGATACCGCTACGTGGCTACACCACGAGCGAGATGGCCGTTTCAGTCTAAACTGACGGCCAGCTTACTACCTATCTTTCCAAAAAACCTCTCCAAGACAGGTAGTCATGAGGCGTTGGATTTTATCACGCCTCCCCAAAATTGCACCTGCCCTAAACCTAAAAAATTCACAGGACTGTGAGAACGTCGACATCACAACCACAGATCCTGCTATCTGGTAAAGTTACCAAATCAAGCCTAAAAATTGGACGAAGTATCCAAGATATTTGGCATCATGAGGGCAGGGCCTGGAATGAGCAAACCATACAAAACCAGACAGCAGTACCTCCACGCATCCACCAGTAGGCGTCTACTTCATGGTAGTGGTGAAAGCTCGGGTCCTGCATGCCAGTCCCCGTAAGCCTTTTCAGAGTGGGCCCCATGGAAAATGAGGGATTACGTTGCTCCGCTCCCACCCTCAATTATAGAGATCAAGTGGTATTAAAGTTTTCCTTTTCTTTACTATGTTTATTTCAATTATTGTCTCTTCTGTGAGCTGGACGGGTTCTTCACGTAATCCCTCATCGTAACTCCTCATAAAATACAGATCAAACTTCGAACAGGTAAGTTCTCGTTTAACCTTACTATTATAGGTTACTAGACCAAGTGCAGACCCGTGGGTCTGTTTCCCCAACGGCATTTGCGGGTTGGGGGGGGGGGGGGGATGAGAAGAGGGGAGGGAGGGGAGAGGGGGAGGAGGAGGAAACGGGATACATTTGGGAGGGAAAGGAGAGCGGGGTAGGGGGGTGAGAGAGATGTGGGGGAGGGGGAATGGGGAGGGATGGGAGGAGGGAGGGAGGGGGAGAGGGTGTGGGTAGAGAGGGGAAAGAGTGGGGAGGGAGAGTGGAGGGGAAGGGGGAGAGAAGTGGTGGTAGAGTGGGGAGGGAGAAGGAGGAGAGGGTAGGAGGAGTGATGGAAGAGGGACAGAGGGATAGGGGGAAGGGGGCGGGGGAGAGAGGGAAGGGAGCGGGGAGAGAGGGGAGGGGTTGGGGTAGAGGGA
This sequence comes from Leucoraja erinaceus, assembly GCF_028641065.1. NCBI lineage: Eukaryota > Metazoa > Chordata > Chondrichthyes > Rajiformes > Rajidae > Leucoraja > Leucoraja erinaceus. The sequence continues at coordinate 57,674,018 of NC_073378.1, read as the reverse complement.
AGGGGTAGGGGGTAGAGGGATGGGAGAGGGAGAGGGGTGAGGAGAGGTAGATGGGGGAGGAGAGAAGGGGGAGAGAAGTGGAAGAGTGGGGGTGGAGGGTAGGGGGGGGGGTAGCGGGAGTGTGGTGAAGAGGGACGGGGGAGTGGTGGAAGAGGGACAGAGAGGTAGGGGAAGGGGTAAGGGGAGAGAGGGGAAGGGAGGGGAAGGGGGAGGGGGGTGGGGGAGGGAGACGGGTGGGGGTAAGGGGATAGAAGTGGAAGAGTGGGGAAGGAGGGGTAAGGGGAGTGGTGGAAAGAGGAACAGAGGGGTAGGGGGAAGGGGGTGATGGTAGAGAGGGAAGGGGGGTGGGGGAGAGAGGGATGGGTGGGAGAGGGAGAGGGGTGAGGAGAGGGAAACATAGAACCATAGAAATTAAGTGCAGGAGTAGGCCATTCGGCCCTTCGAGCCTGCACAACCATTCAATATGATCGTGGCTGATCATCCAACTCAGTATCCTGTACCTGCCTTCTCTCCATACCCACTGATCCCTAGAGCCACAAGGGCCAGATCTAACTCCCTCTTCAATATAGCTAATGAACTGGCCTCAACTACCTTCTGTGGCAGAGAATTCCAGAGATTCACCATTCTCTGAGTGAAATTTTATTTTCTCATCTCGGTCCTAAAATATTTACCTCTTATCCTTAAACTGTGATCCCTTGTTCAGGACTTCCACAACATCTGGAACAATCTTCCTGCATTTAGCATGTCCAACCCCTTAAGAATTTTGTAAGTTTCTATAAGATCCGCCCTCAATCTTCTAAATTCGAGCGTGTACAAGCTGAGTCTATCCAATCTTTCTTCATATGAAAGTCCTGACATCCCAGGAATCAGTCTGGTGAACCTTCTCTGTACTCCCTCTATGGCAACAATGTATTTGAGCATTGGGCATTGTGACATCACACGATGGAACATTCACCAGGGCCGGGGCTCCTGCAAAGGCATATGTAAATGAATCCATTCCGATTGGACATATGTGAACATTGGGCATTGTGACATCACACGATGGAACGTTCACCATGGGCTGGGGCTGGTGCTGCTTCTATGGGTGAGAAGACAGTTTATTTTTGAAATATTGGGGGGGGGGGGGGGGGGGGGGGGAGGATTTGTATAAAAACGTGTACTTAATCACGACGAAATGTAATGAGGAGCGGATACTTAGAAAGAAAAGTGAAATCTCTATCGAAATGGAAAAAGATGTCGGCGATTCTGCGTCTGGTTTCGGAGTTGCAGTGAATCAAAGGAAGAAAGTCCGAGTGGACATCTGTGAGCATTGGGCATTGTGACATCACACGATGGAAACAAATCAAAAGGAAGAAAGGCAGCCGGAAGCCGGACGGACGGACGGTAGGATGACAGGCGGCTGCCACAGACTTTTATATAATAACTAGACCAAGTGCAGACCCATTGGGTCTGTTTCCCTAACGGCGTTTGTGGGGGGGGGGGGGGGGGGGGGGCTGAGGCATCACACTCACATTAACCACCCACCAAACACACAGGTGGGGGGAGGGGGGGGAGAAGAGGGGAGGGAGGGGAGGGAGGAGGAGGAGGAGGAAATGGGACAGATTTGGGAGGGAAAGGAGAGTGGGGTAAGGGGTGAGAGAGTGGGATGGGGAGAGAGATGTGGGGGGGGGGGGGGGAGGGAGGAGGGAGGGGGAGGGGAGGAGGGGAGGGGGTGGGTGGAGAGAGGTAAAGAGTGGGGAGGGAGAGTGGAGGGGGAAGGGGGGAGAGAAGTGAAGTGGAAGAGAGGGAGGAGAGAGAGAGATGTGGGGGGGTGGGATGGGGACGGAGAGGAGGAGGGAGGGGTAAGAGTGTGCAGGGAGGGGGAAGAGTGTGGAGGGAGGGGGAGAGAGGTGGGAGGGAGGGGGGGGAATTAGTGGGGAGGGGTAGGGGAGGGGTAGTGGGAGGGGGAGAGGTGGAAGAGTGGGGAGGGTCTGAGGGGTAGGGGGAAGGGGGGGGGGGGTGGAGAGGGGAGGGAGGGGGAAGGGATGGGGAGAGAGAGGGGGGGGGGGAGGGAAAGGGGTGGGGTGAGGGAGAGAAGTGTAAGAGTGGGGAGGGAGGGGTAGGTGGTGTGGTGGAAGAGGGACAGAGGGGTAGGGGGGAAGGGGGCGGGGGAGAGGGAAGGGGATAGGGTAGAGAGTAAGGGGGGTGGGGGAGAGAGGGATCGGTGCAGAGGGAGAGGGGTGAGAAGAGGGAAACTTAGAAAGATAGGAATCAGGTGCAGGAGTAGGCCATTCGGCCCTTTGAGCCTGCACCACCATTCAAGATGATCATGGCTGATCATCCAACTCAGTATCCTGTACCTGCCTTCTCTCCACACCCCCTGATCCCTTTAGCCACAAGGGCCAGATCTAACTCCCTCTTAAATATAGCCAATGAACAGGCCTCAACTACCTTCTGTGGCAGTGAATTCCAGAGATTTACCAGTCTCTGTGTGTAAAATGATTTTCTCATCTCGGTCCTAGAAGATTTAACCCTTATCCTTAAACTGTGACCCCTTGTTCTGGACTTCCCCAACATCTGGAACAATCTTCCTGCATCTAGCCTGTCCAACCCCTTAAGAATTTTGTAAGTTTCTATAAGATACCCCCTCAATCTTCTAAAATCTAGCAAGTGGAAGAGTGGGGAGGGAGGAGGAGATGGGTAGGGGGAGTGATGGAAGACGGACAGAGAGATAGGGGGAAGAGGGCGGGGGGAGAGGGGGAAGGGGTGGGGAGAGAGGGATGGGAGAGGGAGAGGAGAGGGGGAGGGGGGGGGAGGGAAAGAAGGGGAGAGAAGTGGAAGAGTGGGGAGGGAGGGAGGGAGGGAGGGGGGTAGAGGGGTATGGATGTGGATGTGGTGGAAGAGGGACGGGGGGAGTGGTGGAAGAGGAACAGAGGGGTAAGAGGAAGTGGTGGGGGAGAGAGGGAAAGGGAGGGGAAAGAGGGGTGGTGGAGGGAGAGGGGTGGGGTAAGGGGAGAGAGAAGTGGAAGGGTGGGGAGAGAGAGGTAGGGGAATGGTGGAAGAGGGACAGAGGGGTAGGAGAAGGGGGCGGGGGTAGATAGGGAAGGGGGGTGGGGGAGAGAGGGATGGGTGGAAGAGGGAGAGTGGTGAGGAGAGGGAAACATAGCAACATAGAATTTAAGTGCAGGAGTAGGCCATCCGGCCCTTTGAGCCTGCACCGCCATTCGATATGAACAATGGCTGATCATCCAACTCAGTATCCTGCACCTGCCTTCTCTCCATATCCTCTGATCCCTTTAGCCACAAGGGCCACATCTAACTCCTTCTTAAGTTCCGATTGGACATATGTGAACATTGGGCTTTGTGACATCACACAATGGAACGTTCACCATTGGCTTGGGCTCCTGCAAAGGCGTATGCAAATGAATCCATTCCGATTGGACATCTGTGAGCATTGGGCATTGTGACATCACTCGATGGAATGTTCACCAGGGGCTGGGGCTGGTGCTGCTTCTATGGGTGAGAAGCCAGTTTATTTTTGAAATATTGGGGGTGGGGGGTGGGGGGGCAGGTGGGGGGGGGGGGGGGAGGATTTGATTAAAAACGTTTACTTAAACACGACAAAATGTAATGAGGAGCGGATACTTAAAAAGAAAAGTGAAATCTCTACCGAAATGGAAAAGATGTCGGCGATTCTGCGTCTGGTTTCGGAGTTGCAGTGAATCAAAGGAAGAAATGCAGCCGGCAGCCGTCCATGTAAATGGATCCATCCCGATTGGACATCTGCAAGCATTGGGCATTGTGATTGGACATCTGCGAGCATTGGGCATTGTGACATCACACGATGGAAACGAATCAAAAGGCAGAAAGGCACCCGGACGGCAGCCGGTCGGATGGCACGAGAGTTAGATAGATAGATAGATAGATAGATAGATAGATAGATAGATAGATAGATAGATAGATAGATAGATAGATAGATAGATAGATAGATAGATAGATAGATAGATAGATTCAATCATGGATGGAGTATAGAGGGATTGACAATGCAGATAGATGGGATTCGCACCCACAAAATCTCAGGAGGTGAAGACTCATCAGAGTGAAATTGTGAAGTTACACCCACGAAAACTCGGGAAAACTGATGAGATTCTGGGAAAATACATCATCATCTTGTCATTGTTAATAGATTGAGAATGTAATAGTCACACACGTATATCTGATTATCTGATTATTTGGTTATCAAAAATGACAGTTTATCATATATGATATAAGAAAGAAATGTTAATCCTGTCTAAATTGGAGCAGCCTGGACATTAAAATTGAGTAAAGGCTTGTGTGCTGCTAGGCCATTTATGGTCAAGTTTTGCTGCTTTTGATGAACAAGCTGCTGAATGGTGCAAGTTTGTCTATGGCCTAGATAAGAGCTACAGAGAAAGAATGGGACATCTGCAGTGTCTTACAATAAGGTGTAAATTGCATGGAACTGATTAGGTCCATGCAAACCAGATATACATAGTTCAAATAATGTTGCAAAGCCTTATTTGGAAAGTTGTTGATTGGTTGAAATGTTAAGCTTTGTCTGGGTTGTCTGAATCCCAGGGCACATGTTGCAGAATTTGTCTGTGTGAACTTTAATCCCGTAGCTTTACCAGATACAATATACTAGTTATTGTGTTATTGGGTTATGGAACTGTCTATCATGTACTGTGTTAATCAATATGAGTTATTGGACTGTATACAGACCACCCCAATTTGGTTCGGCCCCTCAAGGTTCGAGGACCAATAAATGGTAACAGCCACAAGGTCCGATGTTGATCTTCTGGAAGAACGCTTGGGACTGCATGACCTTTTGGAGTGTCTCTGTTTGCACGAGGCTAGAAGGGCTTGGCCAAGCAGATACAAGGATCGAACCCGCGGTGGTTAGATATTGTTTAGGTTAATTTGTGTTGTGTTATCCAAAATAAAGTTTAGTTGCTCAAGTGCTTGATTCAGTATTTTATTTACTGAAACTAGACTGGGGGAGCTTAGAACAAGCTATTTACAAAGGGAGTTTGAGACAAGACACAGAATCCACTCCACAGCCGTTGTCCTCAATGAACGACTTGTTCATCTGCAACTCATTGCAATATGTTTCTAGTAAGTATTGTACTTGTGGTTTAGTTTAGTTTATTATTGTCACATAAATCAAGGTGCAGTAAAAAGGGTTTTTCGTTGCGTGATATCCAGTCAGCAAAAATAGGATACATGATTACAATCAAGCTGTCCACAGTGTAAGGATACATGATGAAGGGAATAACATTTAATGCAAGGTAATGTCTGATAAAGGATTGTCCAAGTGTCTCCAACAAGGCAGATGGTGGATCAGGAACCCACTCTAGCGGTGATATGATAGTTTTGTAGAAATGACTCCCCAGAATTATTTTAGTTTAGAGATACAGCATGGAAAAAGGCCATTCAGCCGACTGAGACCTCACCAACAATTAATCACTAGTTCGCACTAGTTCATGTAATCCCACTTTCACATCCACTCCCTACACATTACCGATGATTTACAGAGGCCAATAAAACTCTGGATTGAATCGAATGGAATACATAACCCTGAAACAAAAGGAATTCATTGCCACAGAAGGCTGTGTAGTCCGTCAATGGATATTTTTAAGACAGAGATTGATAGATTCTTGTTTAGTACTGGTGTACGGGTTATGGGGGAAAGGCAGGAGAATGGCTTTGTGAGGAAAAGGTAGATCAGCCATGATTCAATGGCACAGTGGTCCAAATGGGCTAATTCTGCTCCTATAAGTAATGAATCTACAAATCTGCATGCCTTTGGGATGTGGGAGGAAACAGGAGCACCCGGCAGAAACTTGTGTGGTCACGGGGAGAGTGTGCAAACTCCATGCAGACGGTGGCTGAGGTCAGGATTTAGAAATATAGAATCATAGAAAATAGGTGCAGGAGTAGGCCATTCGGCCCTTCGAGCCTGCACTGCCATTCAATATGATCATGGCTGATCATCCAACTCAGTGTCCTGTACCTGCCTTCACTCCATACCCCCTGATCCCTTTGGCCACAAGGGCCACATCTAACTCCCTCTTAAATATAGCCAATTAACTGGGCTCAACTATCTTCTGTGGCAGAGAGTTCCAGAGATTCACCACTCTCTGTGTGAAAAATATTTTTCTCATCTCGGTCCTAAAGGATTTCCCCACTATCCTTAAACTGTGACCCCTTGTCCTGGACTTCCCCAACATCGGGAACAATCTTCCTGCATCTAGCCTGTCCAATCCCTTAAGAATTTTGTAAGTTTCTATAAGATCCCCCCTCAATCTTTTAAATTCCATCGAGTACAAGCCGAGTCTATCCAGTCCTTCTTCATATGAAAGTCCTGACATCCCAGGAATCAGTCTGGCGAATCTTATCTGTACTCCCTCTATGGCAAGAATGTCTTTCCTCAGATTTGGAGACCAAAACTGTATGCAATACTCCTGGTGTGGTCTCAACTGTACAACTGCAGTAGAACCTCCCTGCTCCTATACTCAAATCCTTTTGCTATGAATGCTAACATACCATTCACTTTCTTCACTGCCTGCTGCACCTGCATGCCTACTTTCAATTGACTGGTGTACCAAGACACCCAGGTCTCGTTGCATCTCCCCTTTTCCTAATCGGCCACCATTTAGATAATAGTCTACTTTCCTGTTTTTGCCACCAAAGTGGATAACCTTACATTTATCCACATTATACTGCATCTGCCATGCATTTGCCCACTCACCCAGCCTATCCAAATCACCTTGCAGCCTCCTTGCATCCTCCTCACAGCTAACACTGCCCCCCAGCTTCATGTAATCCGCAAACTTGGAGATGTTGCATTCAATTCCCTCGTCCAAATCATCAATATATATTGTAAATAGCTGGGGGCCCAGCACTGAGCCTTGCGGTACTCCACTAGTCACTGCCTGCCATTCTGAAAAGGACCCGTTTACTCCTACTCTTTATCTCTGTCTTAGGCACTGTGAGGCAGTAGCTCTACCAGCTGTGCCACTGTGCTGCCCAGTAAATGTACTTCATTTAAAAATACGACTGCGTTTAAAACCCATTCAGAAATGATACTGAGGTAGTGAAATAAATTGGTCTTTCAAGGTAGGGTGATACAGTATAATCTCCCAAAAGTGAATACTTACTGTATAACAGACAGGGCTTAACATCTTGACTTAAGCTGAGGAGTCTTGAAGGAGTACACTCAGCATCATTATACTTGGAAGCTAACATAGCAGGTTGTAGAAATGCAAAGAAACTATTCAGTGTTTGGTTAAGTGCATGTGGAACACCTCCTATGACAAATCTCACAGTAATCACCTACATTTTAGGAATTATAATATGATCCGATAAAGGTCAGCCATAGCAACATGTTTTTTTAAAGATAAATGATAGTGGTCTACAGACCGAAAAATAAAAGTGACACAATAAATCAGCATCATATGGACATAACTGCTTCGATAGAATAAACACATCAATGCCGCAGAGCTTTCAATGTAAATATAATGATTAATGGGGTTGGTATGTAAACACCAGGTATGTATGTCTTCTTCCCTTCCCCTCCATTGACCCCACTCTGTGCTTCAGGTCTGATTATATTACATTCTCCTTTTAGTCCTGAACGAAGCATTAATATTTATGCTAACTTTTACAGTTGACATCGAGAATTCAGTGAATCCAAGATAAACAGATAGTTTTCATTTAACGTGTAAAAAATACATGGCAAATGTAAATAAAGCAATAAAGACATCAAAAAATTAATGAACCAGGATACTTTTAAATAAACTATCTGTATCTCTTTATTTAAGCAGAACTGGGCCCCAATATTTTTTAACGTGTTAATTGATCAGGTGAAAACAGTAAAGCTGAGCTTTGGCTCGAAATAAAACAGCCAAGCTCACAATTTAGATTTACTAACTTAACTGTAATCTTCCTTTGTGAGCCACTTTGACAGCTCTTTCCTGCCAGTGAATGGTTTTGACTTACCCTTGGCTAAAAAACAGAATAAATCACCTCCACTAATAAAATAAAGAGTAATTCCACTTCTAAAGTGGGTCATGATATTCAGGAAGGTGCAAGTAAGTAAAATTTTGAAAAAAAATTGTATGGAACAAAAATAAGGTTTGAGACACCTAGGAAAGGTAACAAAATATTAAGACTTGATGTAAGGCAGGAAAAGAAATTAGGAATGCCAGCAACAAAATGAACAGAATTGAAGTATTTCCTTTTGTGGTTAATATCAGAATTACGACATTAATCTAGACATTCAACAGCTTCATTATATTTTTGGAAGATGGACACAAAAAGCTGGAGTAAATCAGCAGGATAGACAGCTTCTCTGGAGAGAAGGAATGGGTGACGTCTCGACCTGAAAAGTCAACCATTCCGTCTCTCCAGAGTAGCTGCCTGTCGCGCTGAGTTACTCCAGCTTTTTGTATCTATTTTTGGTTTAAACCAGCATTTGCAGTTCTTTCTTACTCATTATATTTTTCAATGGTTTATGGGAAGAAATTGAACAGTTCTATTTCCTTGGAACTGCCACAAAACTAAACGTGTGTTTATACCAATGCTAGTCTAATTGTTATTTGGAAAAGTACTGAGGCTATAATCCTTTGTTCAAGAAGGAACTGCAGATGCTGGAAAATCAAAGGTAGACGGAAATGTTGGAGAAACTCAGCGGGTGAGGCAGCATCTGACAGCATCAGACAGAAGAAGGGTCTCGACCTGAAATAGGGCTACAATCCTGCAACCATAGTTAAGCTGACCATTTCCAATCAGATGGATGCCACCTAATCTGTTTAAGATGTGTTGACTATTCAGGTCATTTCAAGGACATTTTTGTTTCGCTCTTTCTTTAGTCACATTTAGTGTTATTTATTCAAGATGTATCAGACTTCAAAATGTTTGCGGAGCAGATTTGATCAGCCAAATGGCCTAATTCTTCACCTATATTATGATTGCAGCTTGGTTTGGGAGCGTCTCTTCACAAGACCAACAAATTGTAGAGAGTTTGAGTTTGCCAAGTCCATCACACAAACCAGACTCCCCACTAGTGACTCCATCTGTATTTCGAGTTGCCTCAAAAAAGATGCCAACTTAGTCACAGACATCCCACCTGGGTCATTCCTCCCTCGCTCTGATCAGATAAAATATATAGAAGCTTGAAAGTGCTCACCACCAGACTCAGGAACAGCTTATTCCTTTCTGTTGTCGGGCTTCTGAATGGTCCTTCCATTAGCTATTCGATTCACTTTTGTCCCGTTATGGACATTGGACTTAGTCCATGACACTGGCGTTCTGCAATGCTGGGAACTATACTCAGCACTCTGTATCTTTCCCTTTGCTCCACCTATTGTACTTGTACTTGAGTTTGTCTTGATTGTATTTATGTATAGTATGATCAGTTGATTGGATAGCATACAAAACTTTACACTGTACCTCCATACACGTGACAATAATAAACCTAAACCTTCCTACCACAAATTGCAATGAGCATATTGTAAACATCTCTTTGTTTTTTTTAAGTTGTAACTTTGATAAATCACACACAATCCACATTATGATGCAGAGGAAGTATATCTTGTATCCATACCAGTTCCCAGCAGAACAATCCCATCAATCTTATTCTCTCTCTCTCATTTCCCTCATGTCCATCACCTCACCTTGGATTCTTTTACCACTTGCTTACACTATGGGGTAATTTACAAAGACAAGTTAATCTAAATGCATGTCTTTGATGTCATAGAGTGATACAGCATGGAAACGGGCCCTTCGGCCCAACTTGTCCACACCAGCCAACGTCCCAGTTACACTAGTCCCACCTGCCTCCATTTGGTCCATATCCCTCCAAACCTGTCCTATCCATGTACCTGTTTAACTGTTTCTTAAACATTGGGATAGTCCCTGCCTCAACTACCTCATCTGGCAGCTTGTTCCAGACCCTCACCACCCTTTGTGTCAAAAAGTTACCCCTCAGATTATTTTTAAATCTTTTCCTCTTCACCGTAAACCAACGTCCTCTGGTCTTCGATTCCCGTACTCTGGGCAAGAGACTCTACTCGATCTATTCCTCTCATGATTTTATACACCTCAGGGTGTATTAAGGTGTATAAACACTTCAAGGTGCTTGAGGAAAGTGGGAGATAGTGCACAAACCCAGGGAGAACATACAATCTCCACATAGATCCTACCAAGGTTTGAACAGAAGGTGAACCAGGCACTGATTAATAGCAATGACACATTTAGGAATAAATGGAAGTAAAAGATGAAACTTCCCTCTGTGTTTTTAGTATAACTATACCCTATTTTCCCATATGACCTTCCTTATTGCCTCTATAATCTTGGCCCTCAGGTTTCATGAACTGTCATAGTTTGCATTCTGTTAACACTAATGTGTCTGCTACATATTATGGGTTCGGCAATCTAGGAATTAACTTTGGCATTGGAGATGTGTCATTACTTTGTGGGGGGCAAAAACTAGATTCATCCTTTAAATCTGTTTCCAAATTACTTTAAACCTTTCTTTTGGGGATCCCGATTAAACAAAATGTTGGATAGAGTACACTATTTTTATTTGTCATCTGAAGACCCCTTAGTCCTATTGATCAAGGATACATTTCTAAACAAGATATCAGAATGTTTGACTAATTCAGGAATGCATTTCCAAGCAAGGCATCAGGAGTATCTGAAACAAGGAGACATGAGCTTAAGATGAGAATGAGAAGGTTTAAAGGGCACGTGAGGAGTAAATTGTTCAAAGGAGTTCAATTTTGTTTCTGTGATGAGCTTCCCGTGAAGGTGGAAAGGCTCAAAGAGTAACAACATTTAAAAGAGGGTGGGGGGCGGGGGGGGTAGGGGGAGGGTGGCGTAGGGGGGGGGAGGGAGAGGGTGGTGTGGGGGAGAGGGGTGGTGTGGGGGGGAGGGGGGGTGGGGGGGGGGAGGGGGTGGGGGGGGGAGGGGGGGGAGCGGGGGGGGGGGGGGGGGGGGGGGGGGGGGGGGGGGGGGGGGGGGGGGGGGTGGGGGGTGGGTGGGGGGGGGGGGGGGGGGGGTTGGGGGTGGGGGGTGGTGTGGGGGGGGGGGGGGTGGGGTGTGGGGGGGGTGGTGTGAGGGAGGGGTGGTGGGGGCGGTGGGGTGGGGGAGGGGTGGGTGGTGGTGGGGGGGGGGGGGTGTGGGGCGGAGGGGTGTGGTGGTGTGGGGGGGGTGTGGGGGGAGGGGGGGGCGTGGGGGTGGGGGGGGGGTGGGGTGGTGGTGGTGTGGGGCGGAGGGGTGGCGTGGGGGAGAGGGGTGGTGGGGGGGAGTGGGGGGTGGTGTGGGCGGTGGGGGTGGTGGTGGGGGTGGTGTGAGTGGGTGGTGGTGGGTGGTGTGAGGAGGGGGTGCGGTTGTGTGTGGGGGGGGGGGGTGTCTTAAAAGGACACTGTTTTCAATAATGTGATTCTTTAAAAACAACTTGTTCCTACAGTCTTGTGATTAATGTTTGGTGTTTTGGAGGAATTATCATGTTTGAAATAAACATCACTGAGCAACTGGAGACAATTATGGAAATAGGTGGGAAATTATAATTTCTTTAATTTAAGAAAGTCACTAAAATATGTCTAATATAATAAAACAATGCGTACATGGAAACATCTTTAAATAATGGTTGATTTCTTTATTACATTAACGTGGAATACGCTGATATTTCAATAGCTTATTTAAAAAATATATAAACACACTAACAGTAAATGCTCAGGAAGGAACTGCAGACATTGGTTTTAATTTAGTTTAGTTTATTGTCATGTGTACCAAGGTACAGAGAAAAGCTTTTGTTGCATGCTATCCAGCCAGCAGAAAAACAATACGTGATTACAATTTGCCATTTACAGTGTATAGATACACACTGAAGATTGTCACAAAATGGTCTCCATTTCTTCTGAGCTGCTACCTGTCCTGCTGAGTTACTCCAGCATTTTGTGTTTATTAACAGTAATTTATTAACAGTAAATGCTTGATCAGCTTAATGCTCATCACCTATCTCTCTACGTTCCCACTTTCTGGGAAATATGTACTCCAATATGTACCCCAAGGTTTCTCTATTCAATACAACTCTCCAGTGCTGTGCCATTGACTATCTATGTCTTAGCCTGGTTTAATTTTCCAAAATACTTCACTTTGCATCTGTCTGCGCTAAAGTCCATGAGCCATCACTTGCTCACTTTTGCACAGCCTTCTTCATTGTCCACTATACCACCAATGTTGATGTCATCTGCAAACAGGTCGCTTATATTCTCGTTCAACTCTTTAATATATATGACAAACACCAGCTGATCCAGCATAGCCCCTGCATCACACTGCTGGTCACAGGCCTCCAATTTGGAGAAAAAACAACTCCCTGTGGCCACCCTCTGCCTCCTGCCAACAAACCAATCTCATATCCAATTAGATCCCATGTGATCTAATCTTTCAGACCACACTACCATGTGGAACTTTGCCAAAGACTTCATTAAAATCTGTGTAAACAACATCAACCACCCACATCAAAATTCGTCAGACACAATTTCCCACAAATAAAGCAAAGCAGAATATTGCTATTTGTGGGAAATTTTGTCTGACGAATTGTAGTTTTTTGAAGAGGTGACCAAGAGGATTGGTGGTTGATGTTGCTTACACAGATTTTACCTTGCCTCTCTGAATACAAATTAAATCCTGTCCTATAGAATCCCTTACATAGCATGCCACACAAATGTAAAGTACACAAGTCTGTAGTTCCCTGGCTATTTCTATGCTACCCTTCTTAATCAAAGGCACCATGATAGTTGAACTTCAATTTCCAATACTTCCAATACCTGGAATCATTGCCATACCACATGGAAACAGACCCTTCAGCCCAACTCCTTCATGCAGACCAAGGGATATGGACCAAGAACGGGCAGGGGGGACTAGTGTAGCTGGGACATTGGCTGATGTGGACACGTTGGGCCAAAGGGCCTGTTCGCACATTGTATCACTCTATGACTCTATGACCAAGATGATCCATCTAAGATCTGTTGAACCAATCTTAATGAACTCTGAAAATATTTCAGAAAAAGAGGTTAAGTGCAATGCAACGTAAGATTTTAAACAGGTCTTTGAAAAGGCTCGACGTATGTGGAAGATTTATTTTAAATATGGCTGCAAAGCAGAGGGGTGCTATGAAAGTAATGAAAGTAACTATTTAATTTCATGTGCAATACTAAGATGACGTGCAGGCTCAATGGATTGCATTTTTTTTTAATTGATAGATAACTACTGCAAGCCATGCATGAGAATGGTTACTTCATCACTCAATAAAGGGCCACCCACTTAGGCAATTTTTTCGGCGACAGCCGGAAAATAGGCTGTCACCACATGCTCGCGGGGTGATGTCTGTATTGTCGTGAGTTGTCTCCTCAAATGTCGTAAAGAGCCTGTCCCACTTCGGTGACATTTTAGGTGACAGCCTGAAAAGAGGTTGTCACGGCGTGGTCAGGTAGTGACGCATGTAGTGACGCGCCGGTGATGCGCGGTGTCTCCCTGCCGCCCCAGGATTTGTGAATGTTCAAAATCCTCGCACGACATCTGCTTGTCTTAACATGTTGTGTGCCTTTTTGCACGGACGTACGGGTGATGCGTGGTGATGCATGGTGATGCACGGTCATTGCCTATACTAATTTATTGTGCGTCCCCAATGCGTTACTATGCAACAATGATGCATCATGATGCGTCGCAATGTTGCCCCAGATAAAGCAACCTGTGGTATCTTGTCGTATCGTCTCGCGGGTGGACGGACATTGACGCCACTTGACAGTTGTGATGCCACAGGTGCTCTTCTATGCTGTCGCATGCCGTCCTATGGCGACGCATGGTGACGCGTGGAAATTGGTGACGCATGGTGACGCGGAGTGTTGTACCTTGATGCGGCTGTGTCGTATTACTTGACGGTTTTTAGGCGACATCAGGCGTCAGTCATTGACGCCCGTCATTGCCCATAAAATCGCAAAGTGGGACAGGACCTTAACTTTTTCCTTGTCGCCGTTGGATTTTAGAAACATAGAAATTAGGTGCAGGAGAAGGCCATTCGGCCCTTCGAGCCTGCACCGCCATTCAATATGATCATGGCTGATCATCCAACTCAGTAGCAAGTTACAACATTTTGAGATTTCAAAAATTGGAGTCTGCAATTTATCCAATCAGATAAAGCATAACAATAAGTTTTAATGCACACCAAATTCACTTACAAATCTCATATTAAAAAGGTTATGGCCATTTTCATACTCGGAAATTAGCCATCTTGTTCCCTATTGATGGAAGGGACATTACAAAAAAGCTATCTCTCCACTAGCAAAAGCCCCCCATTAAGGAAAGATTAAGTTTTAAATAGCCCCCGTGTCCAAAGATTATTGGCAAATAATTCACAATATAACATGATTTTTATATCTAATTTACATTAATTTATAGGCCAAATGGAAGGAATTTAGTGTTCAATTGCTGCAAATAAATACCCCATTTAAATCGGCTTTTAGTGGGTTCATGTGAACGCGCTGGTTTAGAACAGACATCGCGCGGTGCATTCAAATGCCGAGCGGGGCACTGCAGGATGTAGGCCCAAATGAACTACTCAGATAACAGGAGCTATAGGGTTAACCCCAAATGTAAAAATAAAGTTTGCCATAAAACCCTGGGAGAGCCCTGCGGAATGAGACAGTAATTTTAAAATTATTATAACTATATTATCGAGGCCTATAAAACTAATAATACCTTTTGCGACCGGGTCTTGCAGCGATTTTTCGTTAATGATTTACTAGGCTGAACATCAGCGAGCAGTACAGCCTAGCAAAAATCGCGTTTTAACACCGCTCCCCCGCTCCAACAGCGCCAAAATCGCGGACGGTGACGGTGAGTCGATTCCCAATGAGATTCAGGTAGGTTTTGTGATCATACCAAACTCAGTATCCCGTACCTGCCTTCTCTCAATACCCTCTGATCCCCTTAGCTACAAGGGCCACATCTAACTCCCTCTTAAATATAGCCAATTTTGGCGGCAGTGGGCTTGACGTTGCATGTCTTCTCCTGTCACAGGTGCTGTCGTAGGTTGTCGTAGGTCGTCGCCAAGTTGATGCCAAGTGACGTTGGTTGTCGCCGGGTGCTGACTTCGGTGAATTCCATTGGCGACTACCGACGTCAACCTACGTCAACCGGTGACTGGTACCAGCGACTCTTGTCATAGCATTTGTACTATATACCATTATATAATTTTAGAATGCAGTGAATAGTAACCAGTTCAATGCCCAGCAATAATAAGAAAAATATTTATGCTCTAGCTTTGGATTCCTTCAGCATGGTACCAACACATGGTGACTCTGGTAAGTGGTCTCAGTGGCTTATTTCTATACACTTTGTACTTGATCTGGTATAGTGCTTATGTATAGTAATAATTTAATGAACTGTATGCAAGAATAGCAGTTCACTGTACTTCGGTACATGTGATAATAAAGAACGTTCAACCATTGAGCCAAAGATTATAACTTCATGGTAAGAAATAAAATACGACGGAGTTGTGTGGTCATCTCATATAGTTAGATTAAGGAGAGACAATCAACATAGTATATTTTGCAAAATTTACAAAATTACAATGAGTGGAAAAGATTTATGTGAGAATAAACTGCTTGGGTCCGAAAATTAAGTTACAGAAAATGTTGCAAGCCTTCCAAGTGTAGGGAAACAATTACAATCACTATTAAATCTGTAACACTTAAAAAGTAATATTGTAGCATCTATGCATGGCACCAAAGCTCCAAAACACAGTTACGATAAATCAACTATGTTGTGTATCAAATGCTGTACTAATTCGAGGATAAACTTCTCTCCTCCGTGTCTTGTATCTTCTGCTGTCTCAGAGCTGTATTTGTATTTAAGTTGCATACATTTTGTAACTTGGACGCTTATCTTCAGAGCCCTCCATGCCATTGCCCTCTTCCAGTACCTCAATCTCCAACTGCCCTAAGACCCTCCAAAATCTGTGTTCCAAAGCTGATTGCCCTGAATTGAGTTGCTCCTCTCCTCACATCTGTACCTTCAACTGCCAAGGTCCAAAACTCTGTGATTCCTTCCCAAAGTGTTCCCATCTTTCTACCTTTCCTTCAACCTTTAACCTACTCCTCACATCCTTATAAGGTCGTAAGTGATAGGAGCAGATTTAGGCCACGTGGCCCATGACATCTACTCTGCCATTCAATCATTTAGGACGACAGATGGTGCAATGGGCTAAGTGTTCGGCTGGCAACCTGAAGGTGGCCGGTTCGAATCCTGCTTGGATTGTGTACTGTCGTTGTGTCCTTGGGCAAGACACTTCACCTACCTTTGCCTGGGACTAGAGACGGAATTAGCTACTGATTGGCTACAATCTCGCATATTTACATGCAAATGTTAATTAATATGCACTGTCCCTATAAACAAAATATCATATTATTATATTCCCTCCTAACCTCATGCTCCTGCCTTCTCCCCATAACTCCCCATAACTGACACCATACTAATCAAGAATCTATCTATCTCTATATAACTGAAAGTCTTTGGTTTGTGCCCATGATGTGTCTCTGTGTCAATGTGGTTTTCCTATCTTCTTCTAATCTTCTTCTAAATGCGAGGCCACCGCCTTCCCGTTTTTAAACATCCTACTCACATTTTTCTTGTGGTGGTGATAAACTTCTTCCCGTCACATTCCCACCAATATTTCCAGTTATTAATCGTTGAAATAAAAAAAGGCAAAAACTGCTTTTCACCGAAAGCCTTTTCAATTGATGACAATGGATAGGCAAAACCAACTTTTAAAACACCAGCTTCCAGTGACGTCCCAATGCCCCCCCACCCCCCTCCCCCCTCCATTGGGAGACTGAATATTCCACCACCTTCCAGTGATGTCAGGGGAGGGCCTCATTTCAAAAATAGCTCCCCAACCGTCACTTTTGCACTGCTTGAGGTTGACTCAACATCGACTCCTCGACTCCGCGCCCCACTCGCTGGCCTGTGCCCTGCTCGTTGGCTCCGCTCCGCTCACTGGCCTGTGCTCCCCTCCGCTCCACTCGCTGGCCTGTGCTCCGCTCCGCTCACTGGCCTGGGCTCCGCTCCGCTCGCTGGCCTGGGCTCTGCTCCGCTCGCTGGCCTGGGCTCAGCTCCGCTTGCTGGCTGGCCTCGGCTCCGTCCAGCTCGCTGATCTCGGCTCAGCCCTGCTAACTGCCTCCTCCTCACTCCCCCCCCCAAAGTTGCGTTGGGGGTGCAGACCCAATGGGTCTGCACTTGATCTAGTCTCTGCCTTAAAAATATTCTTTGACTTTGCCTCCACAGCCTTCTGTGGCAAATAATTCCACAGATTCACAACCTTTTGACTAAAGGCATTCCTCCTCATCTCCTTCCTAAAGGAACATCCTTTGATTCTGAGGCTATGACCTCTAATCCTAGACTCTCCTACTAGTGGAATCAACCTCTCAACATCCACTATCCAAGCTTTTCACTATTCTGTACTTTTCAATGAAGTTCACCCTCATTTTTCTAAACTCCAGTGAATATGGGCCTAGTAACACCAAACACTCATTCCTGGGGTCATTTTTTGTAAACCACCTCTGGACCCCTTCAGATCCAGCACATCCTTCCTCAGATATGGTGCCCAAAATTGTTCACAATACTCCAAATGTGGCCTGACCAGTGCCTTATAGAGTTTCAGTGTTATATCCCCATTTTGGTATTCTAGCCCTCTTGAAATAAATACTAACATTCTGCTTGCTGCCTTTACTACTGATTCGACTCGCAAATTAACTTTCTGGGAATCCTGCACCACCACTCCCAAGTCCCTTTGCACCTCTGATTTCTGGTTTCTCTTCCCATTTAGAAAATAGTGTATACCATTATTCCTACTACCAAAATACATACTCCACACTTTGCTGCACTATATTCCATCTGCCACTTCTCTGCCCACTCTCCCAACCAGTCCAAGTCTACAGAGTCCCTGCTTTCTTTATGCTAACTGTCCCTCCACCTATTTTTGTATCATGTGCAAACTTGGCCACAAAGCCTTCAATCTGCTTGTGCAAATCATTAATAAAAGACATGAAGAATAGCGGCCCCAGCAACGACCCTTGTGGAACTCCACTAGTCACTGGCAGCCAACCAGAAAAAGCCCCCTTTATTGCCATTGTTTGCTTTCTGCCATCCAGCCAATCAGCTATCCATGCTATTATCTCCCCTTTGATACTATGGGCTCTCATCTTCCTTAGCATCTTTATACTAAGTTTTTTGTTCACCTGTCCTGACAATCGGTTATGTGCATTAATGTATTGTTTGATATTCTTCCTGTGAACCGCTATTATCTGTCACAGTAAAGCTCCTGGGCCACATAGTGATGATAACGCTGCTAGCAGGTCTCCAAGAGACCGAGATCTGATCCTAACCAAGGTGCTGAGTGTGTGGAGAAACAAAAAACTGCCGATGCTGGTTAATACGCAAAAGGACTAAGTGCTGGAGTAACTGAGCTGATCAGGCAGCATCTCTGGGCGACACGGATAAGTGATATTTCAGGTCAGGACCCTTCCCCAGACTGATTGCACGGGGGGAGATGGAAGATGGGAAAGAGGAGCGGTAGGACGTAGCAGGTAATAGGTTGATATAGGTGAGAGAGGACTTTGATAGGAACAAATTGGAACAAAGGCCAGAGATGAGAGCAGATGGTGTAATACAGGTTTGAAGATTGTCAAGCCAGGGGGAGCAAATTGGTGGGATAGGGTGGAGGAGGGGAGAGGTAGGTGCAAGCCCAGGTAGGGCACAGGGGAGGGATGGGGGGGGGAGGAAGAGGGGTGTGTGGGGGAGAAAGGGAGGGGATTTGGCAGGGGGTCGGTAAGAGGTTAATTAAAATTAGAGACCTCAATTTTCATACAGTTACGTTGTAAGCTTTTCATGTGGAAAATGGGATGCTGTTCCTTCAGTTTGCGTGTGGCCTCACACTGGCTGAGTGTATCACATTTGCATGTACTCCCCGCAAACACGCGTTTCTTCTCGGTGCTCTGGTTTGCTCCCACATGCCCAAGCAAAGCTATGGCTACTGTAAATTACCTCTTAATATATGTAGGTGGCAAAAGAATCAGAGGGGAGTAGATGAACATGGGAGAAAATGATCTTCAGACTGAAGAAGGGTCTCGACCCGAAACGTCTCCCATTCCTTCCCTACGGAGATGCTGCCGGTCCTGCTGAGTTACTCCAGCATTTTTTTTCTACCTTTGATTTAAACCAGCATCTGCAGTGCTTTCCTACACATGAGAGAAAATGATCTGCCTTACACCAGAAACGATTTGTAAATGTTGCATCCAATAAACGTCACTGTATCAGGAGCAGTGATGTTGAAATCTCTTTATGATTTGCAAATCCCAATTCTGGTCTTGATTCGCCTTCAATACTTCCAAAATATAGTTTTGAGGCCATTAAATATATGTTTCCAAAATATACTTTTGAATAATTCCTTTTGAACTCCATTGAAATTCAGAGATGAATAAATATGGAAATGCTGTTGAAGGGTTTTTTTTTGCCTTCAGTGCAATTAGTGTTATTTAGAGGAAAGAAAGGCATTCCATCAGGTGACTGCAAAAGCACAAGAGCAGATCTTATTTTTATGTTTTGGTGGTGCAGACTCCAAGGTCATTTTATGCTGATAACCTGTGCTGCAGATCACCCAGGATGCTCAATACTCCTACGGGCAGCATTCAGCACGGCATCAGCAGTATGACCAAGACATCCTCCCTCAATGAAAGCTAAAGCGTCTGCGGTGTCAGACGGGCAGCTCTCTAATCAGCTCGTGGAGACGAGATGTTTCCGAGGCGCCAAGAAATCATGTGAATAGCCATTTCATTATTCTGTCCCACATAACTCATGAAATGAGGGAGTGCAGGAAGAATGTTAATCTTTGTTTAAGTAACTGGAGTCCTTTGAAGGGAGACAATTTGATACGTTAGCTAATTTGTATCAGACAACAAAAAAATAGACACCAGCCGTCTGATTCCACTGTCCCACACCAACCATGATACATTAATGATATAAACTGTAAGTTTGTGCGTGTGTGTATGTATATGTGTGTGTGTGTGTGTGTGTGTATATATGTTTGAGTGTGTGTGCATATGTGTGAGTGAGTGTGTATGTGTCTGTGGTTATATATCTGTGTTGAATGTGTATGTGTGTACGTATATATGTGCACATATATGTGTATGTGTGTATGTACGTGTGTGTATTTGGGTATATCTGTGTGTTTATATATGTGCATGCATGTGTATATATGTGTGTATATGTATATACATATGTGTGTACTGTGTGTATCTACATATATATATATATATGTATGTGTATATATAATAACATAAATAAAATTAAAATTAAATAGATTTTATATCAAAATATAACAAAAATAAATATATGATGGTGGTGCTCAAATTTATTTTCTTCAATTTCAGTTTGATGAAATGAAGCTTTTGTAGATGAAAGTGAAAAGTTTGCTATCACATTTTATACAAAATAATTTTGCAAAGCAAGGTCTTCCTAATCTTTGTCTTTCCTCCTAGCTGGTGAAATGTGTCTTTGATGGCTGACAGTTCTCTGCTTCAAAACCAGTTCCCAGAATTTCAACAAGTAACAGAACATTGGCTGCCAGTTGTTCTCTCTTTGTACATTCAGTTCTGTTGACTTCAACTGTCCCAAATATATGGAGGCGATAGCAACTGCAGGCTGTTTCATTGGAGTGTATGAGAACGCCTTAATAATGAGAGTATTTGAGTAAAGAGGTCCTTCTGCAGTTGTACAGTGCCCTGGTGAGACCACATCAGGAGTATTTTCTGGAAATTAGAAGGATGAGAGGGTCTCTTATAAAAACATAGAAAATCATAAATGGACTGGACAAGCGAGATGCTGGAAAAATGTTCACAATAATTGGGGGAGTCCAGAACCAGGGGTCACAGTCTAAGAATAAAGGGGTGGCCATTTAAAACTGAGATGAGAAAAAAAAATTCACCCAAAGAGTTGTGAATTTATCGAATTCTCATCCACAGAGGCAGTAGAGGCCAATTCACTGGATGAATTTAAAAGTGAGTTAGATAAAGCTCTTGGGGCTAGAGGAATCAAGGGATTTGGGGAGAATGCAGGCACGGGTTTCTGATTGTGAATGATCACAATGAATGGCGGTGCAGGCTCGAAGGGCCAAATGGCTTCCTCCTGCACCTATTTTCTATGTTTCTATGATCTGAATATAAAGCAATTGTAATAGCTATATTTACGTCCTACAGAGGACTTTTGAATATATCCACAAATTGGTGAACTAAGTGTTGGACACTGCCCAGTCCAACATGGGTACTGACCTCCCCACCATCGAAGGGATCTATGAGCCGCTGCTTCAAAGCTAAGCAGCATCATCAAAGACCCATGCCACCCTGGCCATGCTGTCATTTCACTCCAGTCGTTGAATCTGATAGTACATGCTTTCAAGCTTTTGTACCTTCCACCTGATGTGAGAGGGGATATAATAGAGAATGACCCGGATGTGAATGGGCCTTGATTATGTTACCTACTCATGTTCATGTTATAGGAACAGAATTAGGCCTTTCAGCCCATCAAGCCTACTTCCACATTTAATCATAGCTGATCTATCTGTCCCTCTCAATCCCATTCTCCTGCCTTCTCCCCAAATCCCCTGACAACCATACTAATCAAGCATCTATCAATCTCCGCTGTAAAAATATCCAGTGATGGCCTCCACAGCTTATCTGTATGATGGAATGAGTTATGAGTGTTCATAACTCTCTTCAATTTCTCATGGTTTTGGGCAAGGTTTGGAATGTATCGGGATAGAGTGCTTTCTGTGGTGCATCTGTAGTTCTGAAGAAGAGTTTCTGACCCAAAACATCAATTGGCTTCTCTTTCCATTGATACTGCTTGACTGGCTGGGTTTTCTTTAATATTCCCACATTTGCTGCAATAATTGTTTGAAATTGGCCATATTCCTATTTAAAAATAACACGATTCCAGGACGAGGCAGCATACCCAGTGAAGTAATAAAACTCAGTATTGAAGAGGTTCATTTACAAATTATTTAATCAGAACTGCACATGTGGCCTTATCAGTTCCTTATACAGCTGTAACATGATGTCCCAACTCTGCACTGACCGACGAAGGCAAGAGTGCCAAACACTCTGCAATTCACCCGATTCACCTGTGTCACCACCCCTTCCTGGAATTATATCCCTGCACCCCCAAGTTCTCCAACACTGCATTCATATTCAGCAAATTACCCCATTCAGGTGAATGGTAGAAAATAGAGAGAGTTTATGGGCACGTGGGAAGAATAAAACGAGAAGAGTGTAAGATTTGTGGGTTTAAGGTCAGTGAACACTGAGGTCAGAATGATACAGTGTGGATAGAGGCCCTTCGGCCCAACTTACCCACACCAGCCAACAATGTCCCAGCTACACTAGTCCCACCTGCCTGTGCTTGGTCCATATCCCTCCAAACTTGTCCTATCCAGGTACCTGTCTAGCAGTTTTGGATAGTTTGGATAGACTTAGATAGGATGGGTGAGTGGGCAAAAGCATAGCCCATGCATTATAATGTGGAAACTGTAAATGTGAGATTATCCACTTTGGTGGCAAGAACAGGAAGGTAGATTGTTATCTGAATGTGTCAGATTAGGAGAAGGGGAGGTGCAACAAAACTTGGGTGTGCTTATACATCAGCCACTGAGAGTAAGCATGCAGGTACAGCAGGCAGTGAAGAAAGCTAATGGCATATTGGCCTTCATTGCGAGAGGATTTGAGTTGAGGAGCAAAGAGGCCCTACTGCAGTTGTACAGAGCCCTGGTGAGACTGCACCTAGAGTGTTGTGTGCAATTTTGGTCTTCTAATTTGAGGAAGGACATTATTGCTATTGGGGGAGTGCAGCATGAATGAATGAATGAATGAAATGAATGAATGATTGAATAATGATTGAATGAATGAATGAATACGTTTATTGTCATTGCACAATACTGTGCAACGAAATTCCATTGCATCTCCTCCGGTTAAAAAATACAAACATGACAACCATTGACACATATGTACACTTGTTAATAAAAATAATAAATAAGTATTTAAAAATAATTTTAAAAGAATGTTGCATTTCTTGGAATTACATTTTGCTTCCCCAGTGTTCTCTGTTGGAATTAAGTTATTTTATCGCACATGGATAGAAACTATTTTTTAGTCTACTGGTGCGAGCCTTCAGAGACCTGAATCGCCTCCCAGAGGATAGCAGAGTGAAAAGGTGGTTGGCAGGGTGTGATGTGTCCTGCTTGATGTTTGTGGCCCAGCGCAAGCATCGGGCCCTGTATATGTCATCCAAGGAGGGCAGTTGAGCGTTTGTGATGCTCTGTGCAGTTTTTATAACTCTCTGCAGCGCCCTCCTCTCAGCCACAGTGCAGCTAGCAAACCACACCAGGATGCCATAGGAGAGGATACTTTCCACGGCGCATCGGTAGAAGGACAGCAGCAGCGGCTGTGAGACGTTTGCTCTCCGCAGAGACCTCAAGAAATACAGCCGCTGCTGTGACTTCTTCACGAGAGTGACGGTGCTCATTTGCCATTTGAGGTCCTGGGAGATGTTTATTCCCAGGAACTTAAAGCCAGTGACTCTCTCCACCATTTCTCCTTTGATGTATAAAGGAGCAGGTTCCTCTCCTTCCTCCTGAAGTCAACGACCAGTTCTTTTGGCTTTGATGGGTTGAGTACCAGGTTGTTTTTGGTACACCAGACAGTCAGTTTTTGGACTTCATCTCTGTAGGCAGACTCGTCGTTGTTGTTTATCAGTCCCACCACAGTCGTGTCGTCCCGCAAACTTGATGATCATGTTTGTACTGTGTGTTGGTGTACAGTCATAAGTGTATATTGTATACAAGATGGGACTCAGCACACAACCTTGTGGCGCTCCTGTGCTGAGCGTCAGGACTGGGGAGTAATTGGAACCCATCCTGACAGCCTGTGGGCGGTCTGTTAAGAAGTCCTTAATCTATCTGCATGTGTTTGCATTAATACCCAGATCAGACAGTTTGTCCACCAATCTGCTGGGGATGATGGTATTAAATGCAGAACTAAAATCTACAAATAACATCCTCACATATGAGCCAGGGCGCTCCAGATGTGTCAGTGCAGAATGTAGAGCTATGTTGATGGCATACTCCGTTGACCTATTAGCTCTATATGCAAACTGATGCTGATTCAGGGTGGATGGGAGTGAGGACTTAATGTGGGCCAGGACCAGCCGTTCAAAACACTTCATTGCCGTTGAAGTGAGAGCAACACGTCTATAGTCAATCAAGCATAGGTTCACAAGGTTAATTCCTGGGATGAAAGGACTGACATATGATGAAAGAATGGGTCCACTGGGCTTGTATTCGCTGGAATTTAGGATGAGAGGGAAACTTATAGAAACATATAACATTCTTAAATGATTGAACAGGGTAGATGCAGAAAAAATGTTCCCGATGTCGGGGTTGTCCAGAACTAGGGGTCACAGTTTAAGAAAAAGGGCAGAAGGCAGTGGAGGCCAATTCACTGGATTTTTTCAAGAGAGTTAGGTTTAGCTCAGGGCTGAGGGAATCAAGCGATATGGAAAATAAGCCAGATAAGGTACTGATTTTGGATGATCAGCCATAATCATATTGAATGGCAGTGCTGTCTCGAAGGGCCGAATAGCCTCCTCCTGCACCTATTTTATGTTTCTTAAATGATGGGCTAATCCCAGCCTCAACTACTTCATCTGGCAGCTTGTTCCATACACCCACCATCCTTTGTGTGAAAAAGTTACCCCTCGGATTCCTATTCAATCTTTTCCCCTTCACCTTGAACCTATGTCCTCTGGTCCTCGATTCCCCTACTGTGGACTAAAGACTCTGTGTATTTCCCGATCTATTCCTCTCGTGGTTTTGTACTCTCATGAGGTGAAGGGCTTGTTTCTGTTCTTTGTGACTCAGCGACCGGCTCTATGACTCTGTATTATTCAGCATGACTTGTTTACTCTTCTTCATCTGGTTACTATTAAGAGAGATTGTTAAATAAGCCGATGCCTAAATCGTTTGCAGTCACTCTTTTAACAATTAAGTGATACACAGCTGCTCATTAAAGAGGCTGATTCAATGATGGATTGTAGAGCAAGATGTCCTCATTGTTTTGTTGAAGAAACACAATGTAAGATATTTAATAAGTTGTAAAACCCTGAATGCAAAGAGAACTGGAAGTGGGAAGATGGATGAAGTTCAGAGATAAGGAACAAGACAAAGTAGAGAAAACGTTAAAATAATTTAATATTCTTTAATTCTTCCTACCAATCACAATGAGTAGCAATTAGACCTTTTAGCAATATACTTCTTTGCTTAAATGGACACCCCTTTCCTACTTTCTGTCATGCTTAGTGGTCATCCGATGGAGCGAGTGGTGTAAAGGGGCTGTCCCACTTGGGTGACCTAATTTGCGAGTTTAGAAGAGTTTGAAAAAATGGCATGTTGAAGACCTCCTTCAACTACGTTGAAGACCAGCTTCGACTAGCTACGACTAACTTCGGGAAAATTGGACATCGATTAGTGGAGAGTGAAGACGACCTCCTTTGATCTCCTTCGACCTCCTTTCGACCTCCCTTCGACTATGATGAAGACTATCTATGACTACCTTCGACTACCGACTATCCTTGATTACCTACGACTAACATGCTGACCTACTACGACCTACTACGACTAAACCTACGAGTAAAAAAAGTATCGATTTTTTCCATGGCAACCTTTTTTTACTCGCGGGCATTTTTTAACATATTGAAAAAAACGCCACAACCTAGCTGAGGCCTCGAGTACGCTGAAACCACTCTCGAGCATGAACGAGAGTTACGAAGTCCTCCTACGACCTCGTGTCGCCAATTCTGCGAGTATGTCGAGGGCAAACTCGCCAGAACTCGCGGAGTAGGTCGCCCAAGTGGGACAGGCCCTTTAACTTCGTACCTTTGCATTAAGTGAACACTGAGACTCACAATTAACAGCAAAAGTCTGAGGGGAGCAGGACCACTTAGCAGCAACATCGTGACTGTGCAAATATAAGAACTTGCTTTTTGATTTACTCCTTCATATTAGACTACATTGTAAGCCTCAATTTTATTTATTGCAGGCTATTGCCTTCCAATTCTTTGTATTTATCTGTTAACTATGATGCCATATTCCTAATTACTGAATTAATGCTTGCAATCAGCAGAAAGCATTATTATAATGTTATTTTTATTTTTTCACAGCCTTGAAAATAAGGAACAATTGACTCCTGTTTTGTCAAGGACAGAACTCCTTTGGTGCTGGTATAATGTTCCAGCCAACCCTCATCTTCAGTTTTATCAGCACACTCCCTCTACAAACTTTTGGCAACGGTGTTTAAAAGTAGAGGAAAATTCCAATGAAAAATATAATTACCAATTAAGACTTTTAACTGGAAAATGTGATTGCATTTCTCATTTAAAGAAACATTTTACTTGTGGAATACTGTGAACTCTACGCAACATTATATTGACTTCATTTATTTTTTAATTAATTTTTCAGCATGTGGTCATTGCTGGCAAAACCAACATTAGCTTTGCCTCGCTGCCCTTAGATGATGATGGGATCCTTTCTTGAAAAATTGCATTCTTTCTGATGAAGGTATTCCTAAGTTGTTAGGGAGTTCAAAGACGGCTTTGGTGATGATGAAATAAAAGCAATAGTCTATAAATTCCTTTGCATTACTCAAACTAAAAAGGGGCCATGTTTTTTTTTTAATAATAAGGCTTGATCTCGAATATTGTGTACATTTCATCAGGGTGTCAGCATTGAAGAACCCAATTCCTGACTCATGAGATTTTTGTTTGCATTAGTATAATTTTCCTGTCTAACTTTCCTAAGTGCTGCTCAAAATTCTTCTCCACCATGATTTATGGCTTCATTGGTCTAACAAACAACCATTCATGTTTCCGAAAGAAATAGGCAGGTTTTAATAATAATATTTATGGGGCATTTAGACAAGCCATGAAGTAGGTAAGGCATAGAAGGATACAATCCTAATGAGGGCAAATATAATGTGTAGAAGGCAAAAGGTGTGGTTGGGTTGACTGTGCTGTACGACTTGCTAACTACATGACTATTTCTCCTGCAATCATGCTTCTGCAGATTGAGCTGCTGCCTCTTGGCAACAGAGAGCTGGGTTCGATCCTGGCCTCAGACATTGTCTACGTGGAATTTGCATGACCTCCGTGTGCTGCCATGGGTTTCCGTTTTCCTCCCACATCCCAAGAAGGTGTGAGTTTGTTGTGAGATAGACACAAAGCACTGGGGTAACTCAGCAGACCAGGCAGCATCTCTGGAGATAAAGGATGGGTTGGGACCCTTCTTCAGACTGAAAGTAGTGGGAGAGAACTGGAGATAAGGGTTAGTAGTTAATTAGCCTCTCAAAGTTTGCTCCTGATGTGTTGTAAGTGGATGAGAAAGTGGAATAGCATAAACCTGGTGTGACAATAGACAATAGACAATAGGTGCAGGAGTAGGCCATTCAGCCCTTCGAGCCAGCACCGCCATTCAATGTGATAATGGCTGATCATCCCCAATCAGTACCCCGTTCCTGCCTTCTCCCCATATCCCCTGACCACTATCGTTAAGAGTCCTATCTAGCTCTCTATTGAAAGTATCCAGAGAACCGGCCTCCACTGCCCTCTGAGGCAGAAAATTCCACAGACTCGCAAAAAGAGTATTTCCTCGTCTCCGTTCTAAATGGCTTTTTAAACTGTGGCCCCTGGTCTGGACTCTCCCAACATCAGGAACATGTTTCCTGCCTCTAGCGTGTCCAAACCCTTAATAATCTTATATGTTTCAATAAGATATCCTCTCATCCTTCTAAACTAAAGAGTATACAAGCCCAGCCACTCCATTCTCTAAGCATATCCCGCCATCCCGGGAATTAACCTTGTAGACCTTGTTAACCTTGTAACCTTTTAGACCCTCAATAGCAAGAATGTCCTTACTCAAATTAGGGGACCAAAACTGCACACAATACTCCAGGTGTGGTCTCACTAGGGCCTTATACAACTGCAGAAGGACTGTTTGCTCGTATACTCAACTCCTCTTGTTATAAAGGTCAACATGCCATTCGCTTTCTTCACTGCCTGCTGTACTTGCATGCTTACTTTCATTGACTGATGAACAAAGACCCCCAGATCCCTTTGCACTTCCCCTTTTCCCAACTTGACACCATTGAGATAGTAATCTGCCTTGCTACCAAAGTGGATAACCTCACATTTATCCACATTAAATTGCATTTTCCATGCATCTGCCCATTCACTCAACCTGTCCAAGTCACCCTGCATTCTCATAGCGTCCCCCTCACAGTTGACACTGTGAATAGGTGATTTATGGTCAGCATGGAATACATGTCCTGTTTCCATGCTGTATCTCTCAAACAAATTAAACCGTCCATCCAGATTGCTTTATTTGGCGATACATTGCCAAAATATAAAATCATCTTAAAGATGTTTACACTGGCAAAAGTAGCAGATGTGATCTCCAGAGTTCAATGACAATTTTCCTATCCATTGGTTATCCCTTCTCGGCCATCTTTTTAGTCAACAACGATCCCTCATAAGGAATCAGCTGCCAATTGTCATGTGGAGTCTCCAGATAAGTTTTTTTTTCTCAAGCCATCAGTAATCTGCAGCACAACACTTCAGAAATGGTTAATAATATGGAGGTAAAAATGCATAGGGGATCTGGTCATGACATTTGATGCCAGAATGAAACACAAAAGGTGATTCAGCAGCAGCATCCGTAATGACAAAACCCTGAATGTCTAAATTATTGGTAATTCAGTAATGTGAAAAAACCAATGCAATTTTTTTCCATGTTGTTTTTTCTATAGAAATAGATATGTCTGTTTCTTGTCTACATGAAAGTAATAGTGAGTTACATAAGTTGTGTATGAAATGATGCCAAATAAATCTGCAAATACTGCTCGAATGCTGCCAACAATGTAGAAAGGGAATGATGAAGGAACTGTCACACTGACAGTTAAAATTATGCTTCTAAGTGTTCTTATCTCCAAATCTTCTTTCAGCTCCAATCAGGCTGTTATTATATGTCGTATCACAAGCCTCAATCTTTTGTTAGACATGTTTAGGGTTGCTACAGAGCCTGTTGTAGATGGAAGATATGACTTATTTGACTCCTAGATTCAACTGGAGATTTTGCAGAGGTTTTACTTATTCAAGTTAGGCAAAAAAGAAATATATTTTCATTCTACCCCAAGGAATTTTTATCAATTCATAATTTACACAGCATTGAACCAGCTCATTCTGTCCATTGAGTGCACATAACGATCAAAAACTCATTTTCTCTAATCATACATAAATCCCATTTTATTCCCCATGCATTCCCATCAACTTTCCCCCAGACCCTGCCATTCACCCCTATATTGTAGAGACAATTTACAACAACTACTTAACCTTATCGGGACTGTCATATGTTGATAGAATGGAGTGGCTGGGCTTGTATACTCTGGAATTTAGAGGATGAGAGTGGATCTTATTGAAACATATAGATTACCATATAACCATATAACCATATAACAATTACAGCACGGAAACAGGCCATCTCGGGCCTACAAGTCCGTGCCGAACAACTTTTTTCCCTTAGTCCCACCTGCCTGCACTCATACCATAACCCTCCATTCCCTTCTCATCCATATGCCTATCCAATTTATTTTTAAATGATACCAATTAACCTGCCGACACCACTTCCACTGGAAGCTCATTCCACACCGCTACCACTCTCTGAGTAAAGAAGTTCCCCCTCATGTTCCCCAGATTATTAAGGGTCTGGACACACTAGACACAGGAAACGTGTTCCCGATGTTGGGGGAGTCATGAACCAGGGGCCACAGTTTAAGAATAAGGGGTAAGCCATTTAGAACAGAGATGAGGAAAAACGTCTTCACACAGAGAGTTGTGAACCTGTGGAATTCTCTGCCTCAGAAGGCAGTTGAGGCCAATTCTCTGTATGCTTTCAAAAGAGAGATGGATAGAGCTCTTAAAGATATTGGAGTCAGAGGATAAGGGGAAAAGGCAGGAACGGGGTCCTGAGTGTGGATGATCAGCCATGGTCCCAGTGAATGGCAGTGCCGGCTCTCTTGCACCTATTATCTGTTGTCTATTGTCCATTGTCTACTCAACAAGATGTCTTTGAGATATGAAAGGAAACAAGAGCAACTGGTGGAAACCCAGGCAGTCACAGGACGAATGGGCAAAATCCACATGTCCAGGATTGAATCTGGGTCATTGGAACTGTGAGGCAACAGGTCTTCGAGTTACACTGTGCTACCACCAATTTCTATTGAGCTGTGTTAAACTGGAATGGGAAAAAAAGTGTAAACATTGACTGGGTTGGATATTAGATAATTAAACTTCTACAGGTGCACAGTAGAGAGCATGCTGACCGGTTGTATCGTGGCTTGGTTCAGCAACTTGAGCGCCCTGGAGAGGAAAAGACTACGAAACAGTAGTAAACACTGCCCAGTCCACCATCGGCTCTGACCTCCCTTCCATCGAGGGGATCTATCGCAGTCGCTGCCTCAAAAAGGCTGGCATTATCATCAAGGACCCACACCATCCTGGCCACACACTCATCTCCCTGCTACCTTCAGGTAGAAAGTACAGGAGCCTGAAGACTGCAATGACCAGGTTCAGGAATAGCTACTTCCCCACAGCCATCAGGCTATTAATCTTGGCTCGGACAAAACTCTGAACATTAATAGCCCATTATCTGTTATTTGCACTATATCAGTTTATTTATTCATGTGTGTATATATTTATATAATGGTATATGGACACACTGATCTGTTCTGTGACATTGCCTACTATGTTCTGTTGTGCTGAAGCAAAGCAAGAATTTAATTGTCCTATCAGTGGCACATGACAATAAACTCACTTGAACTTGAAATTAAAACTTGCACATTTGGAAAAGAGGCAAATTCTGTAAATTGATTCATATGGTCTTTATATTATTCTGACTGTGTCTGAGGAATATCTGAAATGAATCCAACCTTATTTGCTGGCAACCTACTGGTCAATTAGTTCTTTAATTTTACTTCGGAGTCACGTGAGTGACTACGTGAAGAACCCACCCAGTGCGCAGGCGCGGCTTACGTCAGCAGCGCAACAGCGGCAGCAGCTGGAGCCAGGCTCTCCAGCGGCAGGATAAAGACAAGACCTCAGGTAAGTGAGTCTTTTGTATTACAGAGAGTCGCTAACGGAGAAAGCTATGGCTACCCGCAAGCGACCAACAAAGAGGACTGCCTGCCCAACTCCACCCGAGGAGGGGTCAATATCTGGGCGGCAGCCACCAGCGGCTGAGGAGCTGTTTGAACGCTCCCGCACACCCGACGCCGAGCCGCTCCCTGTGCCGCCGATTGCGACGCCCCGCACAGGGAGAAAATCAACCCGAAAAACAGACCGGCCGGTGGCCTCCGACTCGTCGGAGGAACGGGAACACTCTCCACTGGCGAAACGGGGAGACAGCCGCTTAAGCTGCATAAGGCAGCTGCTTGAGCAGATGCTCGAGGAGGAGATGCAGGCAAGGCATCTCCAAGGAGGACGGGCTTTGGCCTCCTCCAAACCATCACCACACCCTTCTGTTCCCTCCTTGTTTGAGGTCAGTAAGGGAGGCCAGGACTGGGCTGGCCTATCACAAGGGCAGGCGGACGACAGCGCAAGCATGCCAGGCGAGCTGGAGGAAGAAGAGCTACTGGGTGTAGTCAGCAGGTATGCGGCGCCCCCGAGGACCGGAATGATGCTAGCGCCAAGAATGGCGGCCAGTATCAACAGGCTCTCTAATAAGCCATTGCAAGAGAAAATCTTACAAGAGGCCCTCGACACTTACACAGCGCCGGAAAACTGTGAAGCGCTCCGAGTAAAGACCGTAAACGGCCAGATATGGAGCCAGCTGGGGCAGCATATCAGGACACAAGAGCTGAAGATGCAGCGTATCCTGAAGCTCCACACCGCAGCCATTACCGCCTTTGCTCGGTCCACGGGGAACGAGGAGCTCTCTACACCTCAGCAGGACGTGCTGGCCCTAATGTGTAACACGCAGTATGAGCTCAACAATTTAAGGCGTGAAAACATCAGGCCTGCCCTCAACCCCAAATACGCGGGCCTTTGCAAAGCTCCGGCGCCAGAAAAGGAGGCGCTACTATTCGGGGCCGACTTGGCGAAAAGGCTCAAGGAGCTGGAAGAGGCGGCCAAGCCTGTAGGCCTCATGAGGGCAGGGCCAGGACCGAGCAGGGTGAAGACACCCAGTTGGCAGCACGCCTCGGCATCCACCAGCAGGTACCGAGCTGGTGAAAGCCTGGTGACCGCTTCCCACTACCCCCAGAGCTCTTTTTTAGAGCGGGGCCCAGAGCGGAGCCGTGGGAAGATACGCCGCCCCACCACAGCACCAACAAGGACACCCTCGGGCCAAACCCATCGCAAACGCTCCCAGAAATGAACATGGAGGTAGGTGGGTCTGGTTCCTGTCAACATACGCAGACAAAGGGTGTTGTATTAACAGGAGGGCGTTTAAGGTTCTTCAAACATGTTTGGTGCTCCTTTACTAACAACAAGTTCATACTCAACAGTATCAGTGGATACAAAATTGAATTTAAACCAGGCATAGAACCGCCGGTTCAGCACATACCCCAAAGGGTATTCCTTCCCACACAATTAGAGAAGGTAGAAGGACAAGCTGAACTAGATAGGCTCGTGTCCAAAGGCGTCATTGAGAGGGCCAGACACGAGCCATTGGAATTTGTATCGAATATATTCATCAAAACCAAAAAAGATGGTGGATGTCGCATTATTATTGATTTGACATCACTAAATCAGTCTGTTGAGTATCAACATTTCAAAATGGAGACATTTGTTACTGCCAGACAACTGATCTCCAAGGGATACTTCATGGCAAGCATAGATATTAAGGATGCTTACTATTTAGTACCCATTCATAAGGATCATTTCAGATATCTGAAATTTATCTGGATGGGGCAACTATGGCAGTATAGAGCATTACCCAATGGGTTAACGACAGCTCCCAGATTATTTACAAAAGTTCTCAAAGTGGCCATGAAAAAATTAAGAGAACAAAAACATTTAGTCATGGCCTATCTGGATGATGTTCTCATATTGGGGAGAACAAGGGAACTAGCTGTCGCAGGAGTCTTAGCTACTAAACAACTCCTTGAAACATTGGGATTTGTTCTACACCCAGATAAATCAATATTGAAGCCAACAACTAACATGGACTATCTAGGCTTCACTATCGACACTATCCGTATGACTGTCACTCTGCCAAGAGACAAAAAGGCTGCATTAGCAGAAGCCTGTAACAACTTAATCGCAAAAACACAACCAAAGATCCGGCATGTAGCCAGAGTCATTGGTAGTATAGTAGCAGCATTTCCAGCTGCACAATATGGTCCCTTGCATTATCAGAATTTACAAAGAGCAAGGACTCATGCACTACGTCTAAGTAGGGGGCATTATGACCGACCTATGGACTTACCCGCTGAAGCCAAAACAGAACTTCAGTGGTGGGTGGATAACATTTGGCACAGTTACAGTCCTATCGCCGTCACCAATCCTAACATAGCCATTACAACGGATGCCAGTGCTTTAGGCTGGGGAGCTACTAACTCTATATCCAGCACAGGTGGCAGATGGACTAATTCAGAGGCATCGCTACTACAATCACTTGGCATAAATTATTTGGAGATGCTAGCCGCCTTTTATGGGCTAAAAGCATATGCATCCGATATGAGGCACGTGCATGTCAGGTTAATGATTGATAACACGATGGCGGTGTCTTACATCCGGCACATGGGTGGCATAAAATCAGTATCATGCGACAAATTGACTACTATAATCTGGCAATGGTGTGTCGAGAGACATATTTGGCTATCAGCTGCCTATTTACCAGGCAAGCTAAACACAGTGGCGGACACCAGGTCACGAAAATTCAATGACAACATCGAATGGATGTTAGACCCAAAAATATTTGCTAGAATTGTTAAGCAATATGGTACGCCAGATATAGATTTGTTTGCGTCTAGATTAAATCACCAGCTACCCATGTATGTGGCTTGGGAACCAGACCCAGAGGCAGCAGCGGTAGATGCCTTCACGCTGGATTGGGGAAATTTCTTCTTCTATGCTTTCCCTCCCTTCTGCCTCATCAGCCGGGTACTCCAGAAAATACAAGCAGACTCGGCTTCAGGTATTCTGGTCGTACCCGACTGGCCTACCCAACCATGGTTCCCAGTTTTCCACGACATGGTGGTAGAGTCACCTATGGTTTTTCACAGCCACCCACAACTATTGACTCATCCGGTATCCGGCATAAGCCATCCATGCCATCAAAAATTGAAACTCCTGGTTTGTAGGTTCTGAACAGGCCTTACCAGGGATTGGGGTTATCGGAACGAACAATCACCACCATGTCGGCGTCCCTGCGAGTCTCTACCAAGAAACAGTACTTTGACCTACATCAAGAAATGGGAGCAGTACTGCTTGGATGCAGGGACATCATACAAGACAGCCTCGATCACGGACGTGCTGGAATTCCTGGCCCACTTGCACCATGACCAAAAGATGAGCTACAGTGCCATCAATGCAGCACGGAGCGCCCTGTCCGCTTACCTTATGCCTACAGGACATCACAGCATTGGATCCCACCCTCTGGTTATAAAACTCCTCAAAGGGATTTATAATACTAAACCCCCTACACCCAGATACACCCATGTATGGGATGTAAGTGTAGTTTTGTCACACCTTAGAGGTTGGCCTCCGGTGGGATCCTTGAGTCTGGAGCAGTCCACTATCAAGACCCTCATGCTCATGGCGCTCGTCTCTGCACAAAGGGTTCAGTCGCTGCATCAACTAAGACTGGACAACATGGTAACCACCCCAGATTCCATTACATTTACCATGCCGGGGTTGGTAAAACAAAGCAGGCCAGGTATGCCCAACTCTCCGTTAATCTTCCGGGCCTATCCTCCAGAACCTAGGCTGTGTGTAGTGACCCATCTATACAACTACGTAGACACAACCCAAACGCTTAGAGGGAGTGAAAAAGCCTTATGGGTCAGCCACAAAAAGCCTTTTGGACGGGTTACCAGCCAGACAATATCTAGGTGGTTGAAACAGGTCTTAAAAGCCGCGGGGATTAACACGGATGTTTTTAAATCCCATTCTACCAGGGCAGCGTCCACGTCAGCGGCGGAACGGATGCAGGTTCCCATAGACCACATCCTTAGTACAGCGGGATGGTCAAGGGAATCAACGTTCCGAAAATTCTACCACAAACCGCTGATGGAGAAGGACTTGTTTGCGGACAAAATTTTAGAATCTGCAAACTTATAATTTAAAGCCCAGGGGAGCTATTTTTTGTTATTGTTAAATAAACAATTTTGTTTCAAAAAACTAACAAATTCGTTGGTCTTTAGATACCACTTCCTCCCTCGATGAACTTTCGGCAGTGAGTGATATAGCTGTTACACGGTTTGAAATCACAGACCTTTGAAGTCTTCACGTAGTCACTCACGTGACTCCGAAGTAAAATAGTGAGATTAAACGAGTACTTACCAGTACGAAGTTTGATCTGTATTTTATGAGGAGTTACGATGAGGGATTACGTGCCCTCCGCTCCCACCCTCATTGTATAGATCAAACTCGAGCTGATGTCTCATTAATCTTTACTATCTTTACTTCAATATTGTGTCTACCTGTGATTCCACACCGCTGCTTGGAAGTATGCCGCGCCTGCGCACTGGGTGGGTTCTTCACGTAATCCCTCATCGTAACTCCTCATAAAATACAGATCAAACTTCGTACTGGTAAGTACTCGTTTAATCTCACTGTTAATCCTCAGTAGGTCTTAAGAGAGAAAGGACAATCAGGAAGACACCAAGGGACTGAGTAATACTTGCCAGTATTTGTGTGTGCATATGAGTGCTAGCATAGCATAAGATCATAAAACATAGGAGCAAAATTAGTCCATTCGGCCCTTCGAGACTGCTCTACCGTTCGATCCAGGCTAATCTATATTTCCCTCAGCCCCATTCGTCTGCCTTCTCCCCATAAACTTTACTAATCAAGAGCCTATCAGTCTCTGCATTAAAAATGCCCTATGTCTTGGCCTCCATACCCTTCTGCGGCAATGAATTCCACCGATTCACCACCATGTGGATGTGTCGACCTGAAAAATAAGGACATTTTAAATGAATTTCAAGACAATATAGCAAAAATCATCTGTTTAACTCTGCGAGTCAAACAATATTTGTAGAGGCAAAGGGTGGTTGACATTTCATATATTGCCTTATCATCCATCATCCCTTACAGTTCATCTCTGGAACTGATGTAGTGAGTTGTTGCTGCATTCCCCCTATGGCAAGTGCATCCTTTATCCAATACTGCAGGTGTAGTCACACCAAGGTCTGGTATAATTGCATACATTGGGTAATCTTTTTGTAATCTTTAGTGATGAGAGTTCATTGACAATACAATACAATACAATACAATACAATTTAAATTTACTCATCACATGCACCAACTGAGGTTCAGTGAAATGAATTTGCCATGCAGCGATACAATTGAAAAAAAGTCACACAATACACAATAGAATTTAACATAAACCTCCACCACAGCATTCTTCACTGTGGTGGAAGGCAACAAAGTTCAGTCAGTCTTCCTCCTTTGTTCAACCGTGGTCGGGGCCATGAATCCTCCATAGTCGTTGCTACGGACGGCCAAATAATCGAAACGCCGACTTCGGGACGGTCGAACACACTCCGCGGCTTGGAGAGCCCAAATTGGCCACTTTCTTACTGGAGACTGCGGCTTCAGGATGTTATAGGCTGTAAGCCGGCGGTCGGAGCTCTTCTCCGGCGATCTCCGGCAAGGGATCCCAGGCTCCGGAAGGTAAGTCAACACCACGCCCGTGGCTGGAAACTCCGCAGATCACAGCCCCATGATGCCAAAGTCATCAGGCCAGTGCGATCAGAGCACTCCTTTCTGGCAACCCCAGCATGGGTTCGCCTTGCTCCGCAATGGAAAAATCCCAGCTGCGCCCGCTGCTGAAGCTCTGGGCCTGACCCCGGGAAAGGCCATTCCAATCCAAGCTGTTAGGCCACGAGAGGGGAGGCAGAGAAGCGACATGGAAAATGTCCCCTCTCTATCAAGGAAGTGACTGAAAAACGGTTTTCCACTTTTCTCTCCCATCATCCCCCACATAAGACATACCGAGAGACACTAAAACAAACATTTGGACATACTGAAAAAAAACTAAAAAAGTCGAAATAACGAACACGCTGCTGGCAGGGCAGCTGACTCGCAGCGCCCCCAACCGAGCTGAACTGGTTTTTGTCTCCATGGATGCTTGCTGACTTACTGAGTGCTTACAGAATTTTCCGGGTTTCTTGTTATCTTTGTTATCTTTGTAGGCTTGACATCTGTGTGGGGCATGCAGTATGGCTGGGGAGGCTGGTGTTCAACAGTGGGATAAAGATGGAGATGTATGCATGAGAGAATGATATTTGTGTGGTAGTGGTATTTTGTGTGCTAATGTCTTTTCAGTGCTATGCTGCTGTTGTTCAGCAGTGGGATGGAGATGAAGAGGCATGCAGGAGAGAATGGTATTTGTGCAGTAGCAGTATTTTGTGTGCTAATGTCTTTTCAATGATTACCTCAACATTTCTCGTGAAGTTGTCCCATTTCTGACGGCATTACCCATTTCAATAGGAATTCATAATCCTGGAAAACATGACTAAAGTCATATCATGTCAGGCTCATCTAATGGTGGTCCAGATGGATTTGTTGCTCTCCTGGTGCCCAGCTATCACTCCTGGCAAATACTTAAGTGATCAAGACTTTTATATCAGTTCAGTTTTGTTTATTGTCACTTGTACCGAGGTACAATAAAAAGCTTTTGTGCCAGTCAGCAGAAAGACAATACATGAATGATTACAAAGATCCCTCCAAAAAAATTGTGGGACTGACTCCTTCTCCACAGGAACTGCTGCCCGCTCCATGGAAAACAGATTGTGGATTGCTGCATTGGCTGCCATGGGAGACTGTGCCTTTAAGATCTGAATCCATTCTCAGTCAAGCGTTAGCAATTGTGTTGAACTGAATGTGGTCCTGTTTAGGTAATGTACAGGTTGTGGTGCGTGGGTCACAAAAAGGAAGAGAGGAGTCAAGTATTTTGAGACGCACCTTTAATTATGTTCCTCCCGGTTGTAGGGAGGTCCAAACGAGAGACAGATGGCACCCAAACCCCTGCCTTTAAGCCCTCTGGCTAAGGGCCGCCTCCGGACTGAACCACTCCCGGGCCGAGGGGTTCGACAGCAAGGATGGCCCGATCCTTGGTAGCCACCACAGGACCCCCCCCCCCCCCCCACCCCCCAGAACCGGAGGCACGAAACGCACCGGTGGGCGCACGACCC
The DNA here is from genome assembly GCF_028641065.1 of Leucoraja erinaceus. Classification (NCBI taxonomy): domain Eukaryota; kingdom Metazoa; phylum Chordata; class Chondrichthyes; order Rajiformes; family Rajidae; genus Leucoraja; species Leucoraja erinaceus. The sequence goes on along the minus strand of NC_073378.1, from coordinate 57,635,436 downwards.
GGCTGTGCGGAAGTCAGCAGATCATGGCGGATGCATAGGTGGAGGGACAGGTCGAGGGAATGGTCTAGGGATTGGCAGGAGGACAGGTGGAGAGGAGCCCTGAAGGGGGGGGGGCGCCCTCGAGGCCAAGGTTGGGCAACCAGCACCGGCTGGTCAATGTCCAGGTGCGCCGTCTTCAACCAGTCGATCGACACGGCCTCCGGCCGGCCCCCCATGTCCAGACCAAAGTCATCTGCCCGTGTTCCAGCACCCGGAACGGGCCCTCGTACAGCCTCTGGAGTGGCGTCCGGTGGGCATCACGGCGCAGGAAGACGTATGGGCAGTCCGTGAGGGCCAATGGCATGTGTGGGCGAAATGTCCCATGGCGGGACGTCGGGATGGGTGCGAGCCTACCAACGCGGTCGCGAAGGCGCTTTAGGGTGGATGAGGGTGTTCCCTGCTGCTCCGGCGCCGATGGCACGCACTACCCGGGCACCGTGAGTGGTGACCCGTACACGAGCTCCGCCGATGATGAGGCCAAGTCCTCTTTGGGAGCAGTCCGGATGCCCAGCATGACCCACGGCAACTTGTCCATCCAGTCCGGGCCGGAGAGTCGCGCCTTCAGCGCTGCCTTTAGCTGCCGGTGGAACCTCTCCACCAGACCGTTAGCTTGCGGGTGGTAAGCCGTGGTGTGGTGCAGCCGCACCCCCAGCAAGCGAGCCATGGCTGACCACAGCTCGAAGGTGAACTGTGGCCCCCGATCTGAGGAGATGTGCGCCGGCACCCCGAAGCGAGCAATCCAGTGCGCGGACATTGCACGAGTGCACGTAGCCGTTGAAGTATCGGCCAGCGGAATGGACTCCGGCCACCGCGTGAAGTGGTCCACCATTGTGAGAAGGTGGGTGATGCCCCGGGACGGCGGGAGAGGCCCCACAATGTCCATGTGGAGATGGTTGAATCGCCAGTGAGGTAGACCAAACTCCTGGAGAGGCGCACAGACATGGCGCTGGATTTTTGCCGTCTGGCACCGAATGCAGGTGCGAGCCCAATTGCCAACCTGCTTGCGCAGACCGTGCCACATGAAACGAGTGGCCATTAGTGCCGTTGTCACCCGGATTGATGGGTGAGACAGTCTGTGGATGACTTCGAACACCCTCCGGCACCAGGCGGCAGGGGCGATGGGGCGCGGCTGACCGGACAAAACATCGCACAGGATCGTCGCTCCTCCAGGACCGAGAGGGACATCCTCAAGGCGGAGGCCGGAGATGGCAGTCCGGTAGGCAGGCACCTCATCGTCCATGAGCTGTGCCTCTGCCAGAGCAGAATAGTCAATTCCGGGCGCCACCTCGAAAACGGCTTTGATAGCGGGCCGGGACAATGCGTCGGCCACCCCGTTCTCCTTCCCCTCGATGTAGCGGATAGAAGTAGTATACTCCGATATGTGGGCCAAATGCCACTGCTGTCTTGCGGACTAGGGGTCGGAAACCTTTGCCAGGGCGAAAGTGAGCGGCTTGTGGTCCGTGTAGGCGGTGAACGGGTGGCCCTCCAGGAAGTAGCAGAAGTGGCGCACTGCCACCTACAGAGCCAGGAGCTCGCGGTCGAACGCGCTGTATTTCGTCTGCACGCGATTGAGGTGCCGGCTGAAGAAAGCCAGGGGCTGCCAACCTCCGCCCGTCAGTTGCTTCAGCACAGCGCCCACCGCCGAGGCGTCCACCGTGAGAGCAGTTGGAGCATCTTCCCACAGGTGCACCAGCAGTACAGCCCGAGCAAGGGCCTCCTTCGCGCCGCCAAAAGCTGCCACTGCCTCGTGGGTCCATTCAACGTTCTTGTTCTGCCAACCTGCCAGGAGTTGATACAGCGGCTGCATGACGGGGGCCGCGGATGGCACGAAACGATGGTAAAACGCTACCATACTGACAAACTCCTGCAGGCCACGCAACGTGCGTGGACGGGGAAACCGACGGATGGCGTTGACCCTGTCAGGCAGGGGAACCGTGCCTTTCGCAGTCATGCGGTGGCCGAGGAAGTCAATCTCGGTTACCCCAAAACGGCACTTGTCGAGGTTGATGGCCAAACCATGCTCGCTGAGCCGCACACAGTGCTGCCGAAGGTGGGCGCAGTGCTCCTGCTGCGAGCGGCTGGCCACCAGGATGTCATCCAGGTAAACAAATACGAAATCGAGGTCACGACAAACCCCGTCCATTAGGCGTTGAAAAGCCTGCACAGCCCTGAACTCATAAAGTCCGAATGGCGTGATGATCGCCGTCTTGGGTACATCATCCGGGTGGACCGGGATCTGGTTATAACCCCGTACCAGATCCACTTTTGAAAATATTGTTGCCCCAGCCAAATGGGTGGTGAAATCCTGGATGTGGGGTACGGGGTATCGATCCGCTGTTGTTGCGGCGTTCAGCCATCGGTAATCCCCGCAAGGTCGCCAGCCCCTGCTTGCCATGGTAGGGACCATGTGGAGTGGGGACGCCCATGGGCTGCTTGAAGGGCAGACGATCCCCAAGGCCTCCATCGTGTGGAATTCCTGCCGTGCCAGACGCAGTTTATCCGGCGGCAGTCGGCGTGCTCGTGCGTGGAGAGGTGGGCCGGTAGTCAGGATAAAATGTACCACTCCATGACTGGGGGTCGATGACCGAAACTGTGGGGTCGGGATGCCTGGGAACGCGGCCAAGATCCATGCAAAGCGGGAGTCCACGGACGACAGGGGCCGTCCCACCGGCTGATCCAAATGCAACGTGATCGGCTCCATCGTAGCGGCATTGACCAAGCGCTGACACCTGACGTCCACCATGAGGGAATACGCCCGGAGGAAGTCGGCCCGGAGCAATGGCTGGGAGACATCAGCAATGGTGAACCGCCACGATAAATGGCAGGAGCTGAACACGATTGGAACCATGCGCACTCCATACGTGCGGATGGGGCTGCCATTCGCCGTGGTGAGGACGGGGCCCCGCTTACCGGAACGAATGTCGGCCAGCGAAGGGGGCAGGACGCTGAGCTCCGCTCCAGTATCAACGAGGAAGCGGGTCCCGGAGCGCCGATCCCAGGCGAAGAGGTGGTGAATTTGTCCAACCGCCGCAGGAACTATTGGCAGCCGGCCCTGGCATTTCCCGGGAACATGCACGGCTGGCGGCATTGGCATGCTGCAGCACCCCAGCGCTGATGGAAGTAGCACCAGAGCCTCATGTTGGTGGTACTTGGAGCTTGCCTGCTCCTGTTGGTTGGTGCCTGCAGCTTGCTGGCACTGGACTGCAGGTGCAGTACCCGTCACGGCCGCAGGGGGCGATCTTACGGGCCGTCGGGCTGGAGCTGTCACTCCTTCCACAGCACCCCCGCCCCACCGGAGGAAATCTGGAGCTGCCTGGGTGACGTCATCGGTGCGCCTGCCGACGGCCAGCCCGTTGATGTCATCAGGGCGCGTCGTCCTCAGTGTGTCCCCGTGGCTGCTGACAGCCAGCGTGTTGACGTCATCAGGGCGCACCATCCACAGAGCATTGGTGCGCCTCCCGAGGGCCCTGATGACGGTGAAGGAGGACATAGGCCGGCAGCAGGTGGTGGTAGGTATACTCGAACATCAGGCACGGCGTGAGCCCATCCAGGAGAGCCACCATCTCCTTTAGGAGGCTAGATGGCCGTCGGTCGCCTAGGCCCTCCATAGGAAGGATCCTACCAGCACGCTCCATCCTACTTAGTCCATAAATCTGGAGCAGGAGCTCCTTAAGGCCAAGATATTTATCGGTGGCCAGGGGGGCTGCGAGGTAGTCCGTGACCTCCTCGATCGTGTCCTGGTCGAGGGCCCCAACCAGGTAATAGAAGCGGGTGGCATCGACCGTGATGCCCCGCAGGTTGAACTGGGCCTCTGCCTGCTGGAACCAGATGTGCGGCCGGGTGGTCCAGAAGTTGGGCAATTTAACCGAGACCGCGTCCAGAGACACTGCCTGGCAGGCCTGTGAGGAGGTAGGGCATTCTTCTTTCCCCATCATGACGACAATGGAGCGTCGAGGTCACCAATGTGGTGCGTGGGTCTCAAAAAGGAAGAGAGGAGTCAAGTATTTTGAGAGGCACCTTTAATTATGTTCCTCCCGGTTGTAGGGAGGTCCAAACGAGAGAAAGATGGCACCCAAACCCCTGCCTTTAAACCCTCTGGTTAAGGGCCACCTCCGGACTGAACCACTCCCGTGCCGAATGGTTCGACAGCTATGATGGCGCGACCCTTGGGAGCCGCCACAAGGTCCCATTTTAAAGCTTTTAGGTATAAACTTCTCTTCTGCAGTTTCATATTTATTTTTGACCATGTTCACAATATTTCTTGACCTTGCCCTTTGATGAAGCCATATTTTGATGAACCAGAACTAGATGATATTGATTTTCTATGCATTTGAACCTACAATGGGTCCACTTTATTGATCAATTTGATTTGATGGCATAGCATGTAAAACTAAGTTTTTCACTGTACCAAAACACACGTGACCATAATAAACCTAAAACCTAAATCTAAAAATCGAAAACTAGATTTTGGACGATAACCTGTCGCAAGTGAGACTGGTAATAGTCTTAGTAGTCCCTGTGCATTGTGTGCCTCCTAGCCGAAAGACTTTTTCCATGATGCACTTTTTCTAACATATTCTCTCAGTGTAATTTGCTTGTCATCACACTAATCACCACTCCTAACTTCATTTCGTATATCTTCTAGATTTTCAAAGCAAGATTTTCATCTTATTTACTCACCATCCTCAATCTTTTCATTTCTATGCTGTGGTTACGAGGTATGCGCGGTTCAGCTCAGGGATAATTTATATTTTCTTTGTTATGACCACATTTACTTTGATCTTCTTTCAGTTCTGTTCAGGCTGCGGATTGCATTGATAATGGCAATCTTACTTGTTAATGTAGTTGAGATCCTGGTACATCTTAAGATAAAACCCACATTTTCTATTTTGGTGTAATTGTGCAAAAAGGTCTTAATGCAGTCTCTTTCCACGTCAAGTGAGGACTGGTAACGGTTATGTAAATGTTTTTCTAATTTTGTCTTGAATTCTCCCAGATGTTGATAAAGTTGATATGTGATGCTGGGAGAGGTATTTCTTGTAATTCATGATTTGTTTTTGATATATTTGTTTCTGGGATATGGGCATTCCTGGCAAAGCTGTAATTTAATTCCCATCCGTAGTTGCCGTTGATAAAGTAATGGTGAGCTTCTACCTTGAACTGTTACAGAACATCTGGTGAAAATACTCCCACAGTGTGGACGTAGATTCTGCTTACAAAAAAAGACACAAAGTGATGGAGTAACTGGGTGGGTCATGCAGCATCTCTTGAGAACATTGATAGGTGACGTTTTGGGTTGGGACCCTCTTCAGACTACTGAGTTTTTTGTTTCACTAAAACCTAGCTCACCCATGACTCACCTGACCCTGAAATGCAATGTGAGGGATTCACTATTTATTGTATGGAGCATATGGAGCCCTCAGGCAAGTATTGTATTTATTGTATGGAGCCCTCAGGCAAGAAGAAACATTTTAGCGGTTCCTGCTTTTTAGTCAATGATTCGTGGTGCACTGATCTGTTTGTCTCTGCTCCCCATGGTGGTGCAGCGGTAGAGTTGCTGCCTTACAGCGCTTGTAGCATCAGGGGTTCGATCCTGACTATGGGTGCTGTCTGTACGGAGTATGTATGTTCTCCCTGTGACCGCGTGGGTTTTCTCTCAGATCTTTGGTTTCCTCCCACACTTCAAAGACGTACATGTTTGTAGGTTAATTGGCTTGAGTTTGTATACCTGGTAAAAGAGTAAATTGTCCCTGGTGTGCGTAGGAAAGTGTTAATGTGCGGGAATCGCTGGTCGGCGCGTACATGGTGGGCCAAAGGGCCTGTTTCTGTGATGTATCTCTAATCTAAACTAAACTAACCTGGAATATTTCATCATAAACTACCACTCACCTGTGGAGGGACAATAACCTAACCTAGAATGTTTGCAGAAACACAAAAGAATAGAGGTGGTCGTTTCAAGTTGCTAGGCATCCATATCACCAGCAACCTATTCTCGTCCATTCTCATTGAAGTGGTGATTAAGAAGATGCATCATCCTATTTACTTTCTTAGGTTTTCTTGGGGTAAAAAAAGACTGTAACCTCATCGTATTTATGCTGCACATGACTTTATACAGCACTATAAGGTCATCCCTCATTCTCCTACACACTAACGATAAAGTCTTAGCCTGCCCAACCTCTCCCAGTAACTCGGGACCTTTAGGTCCTGGTAACATTCTTGTACATCTTCTTTGCCCTCTTTCAGCTTAATGACATCTTTAGCAGGATAACTAAAACTGTACATAAGATTCCAAATGTGGGTTCAACAATGTCTTGTCCAACTGCAGCGTAATGTCCCAGCTCCTATATTCAAGACCTTGACCGATGAAGGCCAGAGTGCCAAACACCTTATTCACTACCCTGTCACTTCTGTCCAGCTGGTAGGATAAGAGTGCCTGTCACATTGTCTGTATATATAATTCGGTGAGTTTGACAATGTCACATTATTGTCCAACCTGTCTGTGACCTAGCTCTCCCAATTTAGACAGCAGTCAACAAATATTTGAAGGAAGACATTGCAAGCTCAGCTTTGTTGTGAGTGCATTTGCCATGTCCAAATTCAGAGCTTTGGTTAAAGTTGAGTGATCCTTGCAATGTTATTCTTTCTTTGCTTCAGTGCTTATGGTAAAACTGAGTGTCTTACTATCTTGGAATCTGAAGAAGGGTCTTGACCCAAAATGTCACCCATTCTTTCACTCCAGAGATGCTGCCTGACATTCTGTTACTCCAGCATTTTGTGTCATCTTTTGTTTAAACTAACACCTGCAGTTCCTATTATCTTATAGTTATCTTATTTCAGAAGCCGGAGAAAACCAACGCAGGTCATGGGGAGAACGTACAAACTCCGTACAGACAGCATCCATAGTCAGGATCGAACTTAGGTCTTCACCGCTGTAAGGCAGCAACTCTACCGCTGCGCCACTGTGCCTCTCCAGACATCTTCAACCTGATAGTCGCTAGAATTTAGAAGTTTGAGGGGGGATCTTATAGAAACTTACAAAATTCTTAAGTGGTTGGACAGGCTAGATGCAAGAAGATTGTTCCCGATGTTGGGGAAGTCCAGAACAAGGGTTCACAGTTTAAGGATAAGGGGGAAATCTTTTAGGACCGAGATGAGAAAAACATTTTTCACACAGAGAGTGGTGAATCTCCGGAATTCTCTGCCACAGAAAGTAGTTGAGGCCAGTTCATTGGCTATATTTAAGAGAGAGTTAGATGTGGCCCTTGTGGCTAAAGGGACCAGGGGGTATGGAGAGAAGGCAGGTACCGGATACTGAGTTGGATGATCAGCCATGATCATATTGAATGGCGGTGCAGGCTCGAAGGGCCAAATGGCCTACTCCTGCACCTATTTTCTATGTTTCTATGAATTAAGACATTTGAAGACTCATCGCAAGTTTCATATCTTGACCTATATTCTGAGAACTACTGCCTTCCTCATAAATCTGACACTGCATGGGTCTTCTCTGAGATCTCTGGTTTCTTCCCACAGTCCAAAGATATACAGGTTTGTAGGTTATTTGGCTTGCTATAATTGTAAATTGTCCCAAGTGTGTGTAGGATTGTGTTAGTGTGTGGTGATCGCTGACCGGTGTGGACTCAGCGGGCCAAAGGGCCTGCTTCCATGTGGTGTCTCTAAACTAAACTAAGCATGAACAGCATATCCTCACATATTTGAAACTAACGTAATTATATCAACAAACATTCATCTGAACATAATTTTAGGGAAATGACTGGATACATAGATAACTTGCCTATCCCAAAACAAGATTATGCAAGTTATGTGTGTTTATTTGAGGTGGTTAAGAAAGCAAAGGATCATTAGTGCAAATTAGCCTATATTAGATCACTAAAGGCACAAGAATCTGCAGAGGCTGGAATGTTGCGTAAATCCCCAAATTCAGGAGGAACTCAATGGGGAAGGTGTCATCTCTGGAAGGAATGGACAGTCAATATTTCGGATTAGGACCTTTCTTCAGACTGATTGGAGTCAGGGTTCAGAAAGCTTGAAAAGCTGAGAAAGCTAATAATCGATCAGAAACCCTGTATCTATCTCTTCTGATTTTCATTTATATTGGAAAGTTAATTTATTTATTTATTAATTTATAACAATCGATCTGAAACATTCTTAACGTGTTTGAAATTTTATTTTTGTTATTTACATTTGTGAATGTATCATATGGGTATATTTATAATGGATGTCCACAAAACCTGCAACACAATATCCAAACTTGCACTTTCTCGGACTCTCTTCAAACAATTGTTTTGATTTTCAAGTTCTGGAAGAAACACCGTAATAATTTTGGGTGATCATTCCATTTTCTTTAAGATTTAAGGATGGCGTAGTGATGCAGTTGGTAGAATTGCTGCCTCACAGCAACAAAGACCCTCGTTCTATCCTGACCTCGGTTCTTCTCTGTGGGGATGGCACATTCTCCCTTTTACCGCATGGGCTTCTTCCGGGTGCTCCGATTTCCCACCACATCCAAAGACGTGTGGGTATATAGGTTATTTGGCCTCTGTAAATTGGTCCCAGTGTGTAGGGAGAGGAAGTTTAGGGGATAAAATAGAACTAGTGTGAATGGGTTCCATGGGCTCTGTGGCCCTAAGGACATGTTTCAAAAATGTACTTCTCATTACATCAATTCAATATATTTTATCATTTTAGGGGTTCTTTGAATGTTTTAATGTCACGTGAAAAAGTGATTAGTTTTTAAACATGCTGCATTCAGTTTACATAAATAATTATGAAATCACTTGTTTTTACAATTATAGAGCAACATCTGGTGGGAGTATGATGATTTCATCATGTCTGATTCTCCATAATGCTGATTTACCCCACTTCATATGCAGACATGATCATGGGAATCTTTGCAGAAATTTATGTGCAACTTGCCAGTGGCAGAATAAATATTTGGGGTTTACATTCTCATGGATGAAGTTCAGACCCAGATATTACTTCTAAACATTGTTATAAACACATGGCACAAGTTCTCAGCAAAAGATTAACGCTAAATTAGATACAACCTTGATTAAGTGTGGACACTGATTCCTTAAATAGCATAGCTAAATAAAGAAAGAGTAACAAGATGCAGGAAAATTCTGGAGACACTAAGTGAGTCAAGCAGCGAAGTGGGGAGGAAAGAACATTTGGACCAAGACCCTGCACCAGAACAGAGAGTGGAGAAGGGAGGTAGCTGGTATAAAGAGGAAAGGGGAGGGGTTGATTCAAGGGGACATATGTTGACTGAGGAAGCATGATAGGCAAATGGAGTCAGGTGGGGGAGGGGTTGGAGTGGAGTTGGGAGACAGAGGCTTGTGAATGAAAAGTCTCGAATGGAATGGAATACTTTATTGTCACCTGTGACAAGTCGCAGTGAAATTCTTGGCTTGCATACCCAAGGTATGTAAATAGTGGCCATATAAACAGTGCTGACAAATTTACAAAGTACCCCATGTTGGCTCCTCCTTCATCCTCCACCCTCCCCCCCCCCCTCACGCCAGGTCCTCCATTGATCTTTCCCATCAACCCCACACGGCGGTTCTCCCACACCCTCATCCACTGGCGCATTGCCGGTCGACCCGCGCGGCTTCACCACTGCCACGAAGCTCCATCGGACGCGAGAAGGCCCCACCGTCACCGTTGCCCCACCGCCGCCGGGGTTCACCACTGCCTCCGAAGCTCCACCGCTGCCGCCGAGTCACACTGGTGCCGCCGCCTCCAAACACAAAGCCTACAAGTTTTGATAAGTGAGGAAGATTATAAGAGGAACCGTTAATGGAGAGATGAAGGTCAGATGGAACCAGATGGGGGAGTAGGTATGGTTTTGAAGTGCGTGGGTAGTAGTTGTCATAGTTTTATGGTGTACAACAGGCCCTTTAACCCAACTTGCGCATGGAGACCAAGTTGCCTAACTGACCTAGTCCCAACTACCCGTGCCTGTCCCATGTCCCTCCAAACCTTGAATAAAAAAACAAACTGCTGGAGGAACATCGGATTGTCAGGTAACATCAGTGGATAGCATGGGCAATCATGCTTCAGGTTGACTTCTTCAGACTAACCGTCCTCCAGCCTGGAGGCAATGCCGCCTGGAAAAATGAAGAAAATGAAGCTGAAAAGAATGCAGAGAAAGTTTACGAGGATGTTGCCAGGGCACAAGGGCCTAAGGTTATTCATTTTAGCGCAGGTGGGTGAAGGGAGATTTTAAAGAGGTGTATAAAATATCATGAGGGGAATAGATAAGATGAATGCACAGAATATTTAACCCCAGAGTAGGGAAATCAAGAAAAAGAGGTTATAGGGTTAAGGTAACAGGGGAAAGATTAAATAGGAATCTGAGGGGAACCATTTTTCACTCATATGGTGTTGGGTATATGAAATGAATGCTAGAGGAGATAGTTGTCAGGTACTATAAGTACATTAAAAATACATTTGGCCAGGTGGATGGATAGGAAAGGTTTAGAAGGATATGGGTCAAATGCAAGCAAATGGGTCTAGCTTTGAAGGGGCATCTTAGTTGGCATAGACAAGTTGGAAGGGCGTAATTCCATGCTGTTTGACTCTATGACTCTAAATGCAAGAGGGGACTTCATCAACTACTGTAGATAGGATACCACGTTTTCTGAAAAAGGAGGACATTTCAAATATCCGTGAATGGAAAGTTTCATCTCAAGATAAGATGTAGAGGAGAGAGAAACTGGGAGAAAGGCATGGGAAGAGATGTAGTCTGAGAAGCTGAAAGACTCGGTGGGCTTTATAGTAAATATGGGTGACTAGTTTGTCTCCTGAGATGCAGACAGAGATCTGGAAAAGTGAATTTGTGAATGGGGTAAAAGTTAGTAGAGAAGGAGATAGAATTGCTGAGTTCCACAGGGCTATATGAAACAGGATAAGTGTAATCGTTGATGTAATGAAGAAAGTCTTCTTCTTCTTTCGTGTGGCGTGCACAGCCTAAAGTTGTTGGACAACTTGTTCTATTTGATCTTCCGTTTGTGCACGTCGAGTTGATTGCATTAGTCGAAACAGGGCGGACCACGTGAAGGTTGCAATCTTCCACCCCACGAAGAAAGCGTGAGGAAATTATACTAGAGAGATTTTGAAACAAGGCTTCTTCCACAAAAAAAAAGAAAAGACAGCGCATCAGGAGGCCAGGATTATACTGTAAATAACGTGAATTATACGAGATTTACCTTTAGAATTGAAGGAGAATATTACCTTGCTGATTTGTATTAAGTAAATTCTGTAATTAGTCACTAGCCTCAAGAGATAAATAAATGAGCCAAAGCCGTTGTGGGTAGTACAAGTGATTTCATGCAGTGACATTCCACAACAAGCCCCACATATCTATGTATTCATTGCACGGCAATTTTGCATAAAAATCCTTTGAGGCAGTGAAAATGCAGGGATCTGGAGATGACAAAGCATTTGCTATAATAAATCACGGGCTTCAAAGATAGACAACTTTATACAGTTTGCAGAATGTTAGGCTTCATTAAGCAGATTTTATTTTCTTGTTCCATATATTTCCCATCTGGTCAACATTATAAAGTATCCACAAGACCCACAAATCCTTTTATAAGGTTAGTGCCAGTGCTCTGTATCTATTTTGAAAGTCACTGATAATCATCAGTCTGTGCAAGTATATCAAAGAATTTTTGTTAGCATGAAACCTTTATCTAACTTTTTATCACAAAGCAATGAATTCTATCAATTCGATGAATTTCAGGTGGACTTTGATTTGCTTGTTGTATTTTACTTCAATTGTATTATTATCTCATTAAAAACATTTTTGACATTTTACGTAATGTTCCCAGTGAATTCTGATCATTACAAAACAAGGAAGCACAAATCAAATAAAAACCATTGCACAAACGGAATGAACAGATTGTAAAAAGCTCTTTTTTTGGTGATGATCTCTTATAAAAGCTAAAAACTAGATTTTCAAATGTTTAGACTTTTTAATATTTATGAAGATGACTAAAGTTTAAAAAAAAATATTGATTAAATTAGGCTGTCAGACATCTGAACAGTTTAACAAGCTTAGAGGATGATAATCCACCATAGGCACCAACAACAAGGCAAAGAGAGTAAAGGGATGGTTAATGACCCCAGAATTAACGGGAAAGGAAGCTCACAAAGGGATAGGAGAGTATGGCCAAGTGTAATAGGGATCGATGTGAGAGGTGAGATGCATAAGGAATTAAAAGTATTGTATATGAATGTGCGAAGTATAAGAAGTAAAGTCGATGAGCTTGAGGCTCAGTTAGAGCTTGGTAGATATGACATTGTGGGGATTACAGAGACATGGCTTTAGGAGGATCGGGCCTGGGAACTTAATATTCAGGGTTATACATCCTATAGAAAGGACAGGCAGGTGGGCAGAGGAGGGCGGGTAGCTCTGCTGGTGAGGGATGGAATTCAGTCCCTTGCAAGGGAAGACATAGGGACTGACGAGGTAGAGTTACTGTGGATTGAGTTGAGTAATTGCAAAGGCAAGAAGACACTAATTGGTGTTATCTACAGACCCCCAAATAGTAGCCAGGATGTGGGGGTAAGTTGCAGCAGGAGTTAAAATTGGCATGTAACAAAGGTAATGACACTGTGGTGATGGGGGATTTCAATATGCAGGTAGACTGGGAAAATCATGTTGGTTCAGGACCCCAAGAAAGAGAGTTTGTAGAATGCCTCCGAGATGGATTCTTAGAGCAGCTTGTAATGGAACCGACCAGAGAAAAGGCAATTCTGGATTTAGTGTTGTCCAATGAACCAGATATGATAAGAGAACTCAGGTAAAGGAACCGCTTGGAGGTAGTGATCATAATATGATTAGTTTTAATCTTCAATTTGAGAAGGAGAACGTTAAATATGTTTAATTGGTTTATAAAGAGAATACCTCCATGTAGGTCGGCCTCTCAAGGTTCGGGGACCTATAAAAGGTAACTCCCACGAGGTCTGATGTCGATCTTCTGGAAGAACGCAAGCGACTGCGTGACCTTTTGAAGTGTCTCTGCGTGCATGAGGCTGGAAGGGCTTGGCCAAGCAGATAGAAGGATTGAACCCACGGTATTGTATTGTATAGGGGAACTGTTGCTGTGTTATCTATATTACTAAAAGTCTGATCTTGACCACTTCCTGGTGTTCTGTGTATTGATTTTAGAAAAAACGCTGCTGCTTACGGCTGTGATTTTTGGCCACCTTATTCAGAGGCCCCCGTCGCTGCAGAGGACAAGAGGATTTTTCCCATCGATGAAAAATAAAAGTTATTAGTGTTTAAAAAATGTTGTGATTCTCTCTCCTGAAGGCCACGCCCCTTCCATAGGGACTATAAAACCCGGAAGTGTTAAGTGCCTCAGTCAGTCTCTGCAAGATGGGGGGAGCAAGAGGGTCACATCTCTCAGTCAGAGCTGTGAATAACACTGAACACATGTCTATTAAACTGTGAGTGGTTTTACTGACCTGTTAGTGCCCTTAAGGTGGTTTGAAAATATAGTTTGGAAATGCTAAAGCTGTGTTGCCTTTGGTTTGGAAATGCTACTGTGTTGCCTTTTTAACCCTAATTAAAGTTGCCTTGACTAATTAAAGTTGCCTTGCCTAATTAAAGTTGCCTTGCCTAATTAAAGTTGCCTTGCCTCCTATATAATTAAAAGTCTAATCTTGACCATTGCCTGTTTGCGCTTTATATTGATTTTGCAAAAAACACTACAACATACGGCTGTGATTTTTGGCCATCTTACTCAGAGTCCCCCTCCGCTCATCAGGTGGCGAGGATTTTTCCCATCGATGAAAAGTAAAAGAGTTATTAGTGTTTAAAAAATGGTGAGATTAGCTCTCCTGTCAATCATGCCATAAAGACCACGCCCCTTCTGGTGTGAGGGGGAGGGACTATAAAACCCAGAAGTGTGGGCGTGGCTCAGTCTCTGTAAAATAGAGGAGGGAGAGGTCACGACTCACTGTCTTTAGTGGCCTTGCACCCTGCTTGAAATTGTTTGAAACTGCACTTGAATTTGGTGGCCTTGCACCCTGCTTGAAGTGGTAAGAAACTGCACTTGAATTTGGTTGCCTTGCACCCTGCTTGAAATGGAATTTCAAGGAATAGCTGTGAGTCAACTGCCAGCCCACCAGCCGTGAGTGAGCTGCCAACACAACAGGCTTGAGGGACTGAACCACCAGCCCAAGAATCCATTCTGCCCACCATGTCCATACTAGCCCTCTGGAAACGAGTCCCTTCAGACCACAACACACATACTGGCGCTCCAACCCCATGTGATGCTGGGACCCAAAGGGTCCCACTTAGTCTGTACAAAGTAAAGTTTAGTTGCTCAAGTGCTTGATTCAGTATTTTATTCACTGAAACTAGACTGGGGAGAGCTTAGAATGAGCTATTTACATTGTGGGCTCATCCAGGATCTCAACGAACCCCCAAACACAAGTTTGCGATTAAGGATGTTGAGCTGTTCCCATCGCGAATGCAGAAATTGGCGCCACGGTGTGGTTTTCACATTGATTTTTGGCACTTCGCTAATCGGAGCAGATCAATCATAGCTCCTTTGGGTTAGAGGCCTATAAAACCAGGGTGGGGTTAGAGGCCCTGCTGGGGTTGGATTAGAGGCCATTTCCTGAGTTAGAGGCCCAAAGTTCTTGGTCGAAATTGGTAGCTGCAGCTGCTTCTGGACCAATTTGGGGTTGGGTTAAGAGCCCCCTCCTTTGGGTTAGAGGCCCATAAAAGTAGGGTTGGTTTAGAGGCCCTCTCCTTTGGGAAAGAGGCCCGCAAAACTCGGACCAGAGGCCCAGCCCAGAGTTGGATATTCGATTGGCAGGATATTTAAAGACAAACTAGGTTTAAGCAGTGCTAAACGGCAAAGTACTATGTCGTGTCGTACTGGGGTGCAGACTGGAAATTGGCATTGACTGCCAGCGTGAAGAGGCTATGCGCTGTCACCCGATACTTAGTAGGTAAAATGGGAAACCCTTTGCTAAAGGTGTACCTAGGTGGGTTAAAATCCCCACCTGCATGAGATATCTGGATCCCTGTAAAATGGAGGAAGGAATCTCAAAAGGTATCAGGAATTCAGTGGTTAAAGTAAATTGGTCAAAAATACTTTAATCAATCTGAAAATTTCATGTTCCTAGAGATGTTCCGTGCAAATTTTGAATTCGGTTCAAATTCAATAATGTTCAGTATCTCATATTGAGGTGTTGATTAATTCCTTGTGTATATATCTTTCCTTCCAAGTTAACATTGTGTACAAATCCCTTCTAAAATCTGTAAAGATACCTTTCAGAGGTATATATTCAAAAAATTGTGAATCAATTTCGATTTGAAGTGTATATATTTCTCCCCGGATTTACCTGGGCATAATAAAGCTTTAAAGTAGTAGTTATAGTTTATTAAGATTGCCGGTATTGTATTTACTGTGTACTGTGTATTGTTTTTGATTTAAATTTTGCATGTTAGAAACAATGTTATGATATTGGTTCGAATCGGCTGTAGAGATAAATAGTTGATTAAGACTGTTATTGTAATTGGAGTCCAAATCGCAGCTGATCAACCAGGTGTTCATACCCCCTCTGATCGACAGTTGATTAGTACCTGATAGCGAAGAGTAACTGAGAGAATGGAACCTGTTTTTTTTGGTGAAAAGATGGGAAAAAATACCCCTAATTCTGAGAATTTAGAGTGAAGGGATAAAGGTCCCCCAATAGTAGTCCAGTCTTAGGAGGAAAGTACCTGAAGGAGGAAAAGTAGTCAATTAAGAAGTAGTACCCCTCAACAAAGAGTACTCTAGGAAGGGGAAAGTCTTTGGTTTCAGAGAGAGAGGTTCACTGATTCATAACAGCGAGACGCAGGATTCATTTGCTTTTGGAACTGTACAGTTACTGAATGTGATATTAGACAAATCATTGTTGTCTATGTAGGAGTGTGGTTGGGCATGATAATAATAAGCGGTGTGATTTCTTGTCTGTGTACGGTGTTGCTTGCGTGCTTGAAGCTCATTTTCACTGTGTTTCGATTGAGGGTTAAACAGGCTGCGGGAAAGTGTTTGATTGCGCTTGAATGTGTTTGATTGTTCCCTGGAGTACACTGATCTTTGGATGACTGAGGATTGTGGAAACTGTAAGGTTGAAAGTGTGTGGACTTGTTGGAAATAGGAGAAGAAATTGAATGAGAAATTAGGATTGGTTGTGCAAAGGAGTAAAGAAGTTCAAGGCTGTGAACGCTTCGGAGCCATTCGCCGCAGTTTAGAAACCACCTTGGTAATTTCCGCGATTAGTTAAGGGGTAAATTGTGAGTAGCTTGGGAGTTGCTTCCATTAAACAACAGAATGGGGAATCGCGTAAATAAATATATGACCGCTGACTAAACGTTTGTTACAAGAAATGTGCAGCGAGTTTCCACAGAAAGCTAACCAATTGAGAAATCTTTCCGTAGTACTACATAAAGAATTAGGGAGCGAATTATGGCCTGAAGAGGGCATTCATACAGTGACTGGATTGAAATACATTGAGCAGATTGTCCTGCAGTGTGGCCATAGTGAAAGGGCAAGCAAATTAATTGGATTGTGGAAAAATTATTAAGTGGAACAGAAAGCGAGTAGAGTGGTTGAAAGAATGGCAAGTTGGAAGGAAGCAACTCTGAAGTGTGGGATAAAATTAGAGGGTACCAAAGCATTTAAACCTCCAGGCAGCTTAAGAGAGGAGCCTGAGAGTAATAAAGACAAGGGGAAAAGAATATCTTCCACAGGGAAACTGGCATCAATAAGTTTGAAGTGTAAAGTTGGCACTGGTTACGAGTGGATGACATGATTATTTAGAGGATTGGGAAAGTGTTAGAATTAGGAATTCATGTCCACCACCTTATTCATCTCACGATCCCCATGCCTCAGACGCACTGTGCGTAGCTTGTGAACGGAACACACAATCAGATTCCATGCACGGACTTCCTTAAAAAATGACAAATATTCCGAAAGTTCACGGTACCAGAAGCCAGACCAGAAAGAGAACTCAATTAGTTAAGATTCAGATTCAATTTTAATTGTCATTGTCAGTGTACAGTACAAAGACAACAAAATGCATTTAGCATCTCCCTGGAAGAGCGACATAGCAAACGATTTGAATAAATAATAATAAGTGTCCGGGGGGGGGGGGGGGTGGTGATTGGCAGTCACTGAGGTACGTTGTTGAGTAGAGTGACAGCCGCCGGAAAGAATCTGTTCCTCGACCTGCTGGTTCGGCAACGGAGAGACCTGTAGCGCCTCCCGGATGGTAGGAGGGTAAACAGTCCATGGTTGGGGTGAGAGCAGTCCTTGGCGATGCTGAGCGCCCTCCGCAGACAGCGCTTGCTTTGGACAGACTCAATGGAGGGGAGCGAGGAACCGGTGATGCGTTGGGCAATTTTCACCACCCTCTGCAATGCCTTCCGGTCGGAGACAGAGCAGTTGCCATACCATACTGTGATGCAGTTGGTAAGGATGCTCTCGATGGTGCAGCGGTAGAAGTTCACCAGGATCTGAGGAGACAGATGGACCTTCTTCAGTCTCCTCAGGAAGAAGAGACGCTGATGAGCCTTCTTGATCAGAGTAGAGGTATTGTGGGTCCAAGAGAGGTCATCGGAGATGTTGACTCCCAGGAACCTGAAGCTAGAAACACGTTCCACCTCCGTCCCGTTAATGTGGATGGGGGTGTACGTGCCGCCTCTGGACTTCCTGAAGTCTACAATGAGCTCCTTGGTCTTCTTGGAGTTAAGGGCCAGGTTGTTGTCAGCGCACCATGCTGCTAAGTGCTGGACCTCCTCCCTGTGGGCCAGCTCATTGTTGTTGCTGATGAGGCCAATCACCGTTGTATCATCTGCATACTTGATTATGGTGTTAGTACCATGTACAGGTGTGCAGTCATAGGTGAAGAGGGAGTAGAGGAGGGGGCTCAGCACACAGCCCTGTGGAACGCCGGTGTTCAGGGTGAGGGTTGAAGAGGTGTGCTTGTCTAACCTCACAGACTGGGGTCTGTTGGTTAGAAAGTCCAGTATCCAGTTGCAGAGGGAGGGGTCGATGCCCAGACAAGGACAAAGAAGATAGAGAACGGGTACTGAAACGAGGGTATCCTGGTGAGCGTAAACCTAGACAAGTTGCACGAGCAGTTAGAGAAGGAAAGGAATCATTTATGAGGTACCGTGAACCCCCTGGTGAAGGAGAAAATACATCTGGGGGTGAGACAACAATTGAAGAAGCTGAGATAGATGTTGATATGACCAAAAGTATAAAATTTAATCAAACATCCCCTAGGCAGTTCTCTGTAAGGGAAATGCCTAAACCTTCTTTTGATGCAGCCAATGCAGTGAGTGCAAACAATTCCCGTACAATTAGAGTCTATTCCCAATGGAAATCTATTTTGAGTCAAATACCCGATCGTAGAAAATCACCCGCTTCCTTGTGGATCACCTAAGAGTGCCAGAATATAATAGCGGACAATAGTGCAAGAGAAGTAGCTGTTTTAACAGCCCTTGTAAACACCCTTCAAAAACCAATCGATCTGGCCAGAATCCTAGAGATAAGACTAAAATAGGAATGGGAAGGACAGAGACCTGGAAACCTTTAAACTATATGAAGGACAGGATTGGGACATAGATGTTGGCACTAGTGGAAGGAAAAGAGGGAGCTGCCGAGTATGCTAAACTACCAGCATAGTTATGAACTGAAAAGAAAAGAACAAGAAGTTTCTCCTCACATCACCCGAAAGGTGAATTTCCCGGCCAAAGCTAAAGACCTTGGAATGATGGTAAGAAATATAATTACCTTGGCACAGCTTAGAATGAGCTATTTATATATTTACTATGGAGCAGTCATGGGTGAAAATGAACCCGGGAAGTTATTTGATATGTCTTGGAAGGTGTCAACATTCCATAATACAGGTGCACAACCTTTTATCCAAAAGCCTTGGGACCAGACACTTTTCGTAATTCAGAATTTTTCGGCTTTCGGAATGGAAGATTTTTAGCGTAGATTTTAACGGCTGGCTCAGTGGTAGAGTGCTCGGCTCATATCCGCAAGGTCGCGTGTTTGCGCCTAGATCCCGGCAGTTACTCGATCGCGAGTTTGAGTCTTCAATGTAGTTTTTTCTTGCTTGCAGAATAGGGAGGGTTAGGCTGGGATCATTCTCTGCGAGATGATCTCAGTGCGGGAGACAAGTATAGGAGAGGTGTACTGACTGTGTGGGCAGAACTTTGGAAGTGATTGCCCACCATTCTCAAAAGCCGCTGTGTCTCCCTGTCCCTCCAACTCCAGAGGAATCCGCTCCCTGGTGGGCCGCTACGGTGACAAGTGGCAGTTCGCCCACAGCCCGAGCTGTGCCACCCCAAGAACAAGACGTACCTTGCACACCATCAGCTTCTGCGTGTTCCTCTGGAGTTGGAGCGGGGCTGGGCTGGAGTTGCTGATCTGGGATCTCCGTGCTTGCAGTAGGCCTGGGGGTCGGTGTCCCGAGGAGGGGGCGCAGGTCGGGCTGTGAGCGAACTGCCACGTTGCCGTAGCGGCCCATCGGGGACTGGCTTCTGGTGGTCCTGACGTCTCTCAGCTCCTGTCCAGGGGGGTGGCCGGAGAAGTCAGGACCAACAGGAACCCGCTCCCCGATGCGCCGCTACAGCGACAAGTCGCAGTTCGCCCACAGCCCGAGCTGCGCCCCCTCATCCGCAACCCGGGTTCTTCTGGAGTTGGAGCGGGGCTGGGCTAGAGTTGCTGCTGGCTGTGAGTCTCTGGGATTTCCGTGCTTGCAGTCGGTGTCCCGTTGGTCCTGTCGTCTCCGGCCACCCCCCGGACTGGAGCTGAGACTGGGAACTGTACCGCCCTTGCCCCCTCCCTCTGCAACTACATACAATCCCACAGTTCCCAGTCTCAGCTCCTGTACAGGGGGGTGGCCAGAGACATCACAGCCCGAGCTGCGCCGTCTCATCCGCAACCCCAAGACCAAGACGTACCTTGCACACCTTCAGCTTCGTGTTCCTCTGGAGTTGGAACGGGGCTGGGCTGCTGCTGGCTGTGGGCCTCTGGGATCTCCGTGCTTGCAGTGGGCCTGGGGGTCGGTGTCCCGTTGGTCCTGATGTCTCCGGTGACTGGCACTGACCTGCTGGTTCGCCGATGTGAAGACAGTGCAAAGCCCCTGCGCCGGTGCAATGGGCGGGGAGCTGGAGAGGGGAGGGAAGGGGTCACACACATGGCCGGGAAGCAGAGGGGTGTAGGTGGGGTGAAACTGAAGGGAGTGACAATCTGCTGCTGCCTGCCCGCTGACTTTAAAAAGTTCCCATGCAAGACTCACGATACACTGTGTATCGTGTCTACCGTGGGAACTTTTTAACTCAGTGGGCAGGCAGCCGCAGATTGTCAATTATTAACCCTCCCGCGCAATATACTCTCACCTTCTCTTTTATGAATGGGGATTTAGTTCCCCTTTCTTCGAGGACCGACCGGAGGTTCCGCTGTCACCTCTGCGGGCCGCCCTCGGTGAACGTCTTCAAGGACCTTTCTTCAAGGACCGAAAAAATGTCCGCTATTCGGAGCTTTTCGTTGTTTGGAACTTCGGATAAAAGGTTGTGCACCTGTAGAAGATGCTGGAGATCTTAAAATGCATAAAGGTAGATAATGACCATGATCTGGGACATGATCAAATGTAGCCTAAGACATTGTGGGAAGTTAGGGCAGAAATTGCCTGGGCCCTGCCACATTTAGAGTACTGTGTGCAATTCTGGTTGCTGCTATAGGAAGGATGTCATTAAACTGGAAATATAATTTACAAGGATGTTACTAGGTCTGGAGGGTTTGAATTATAAGGAAATACTAGCTAGGCTCTCTCTTTTTCACTTGGAGCATTGGAGGCTGAGGGGTGACTTTATAGAGGTAAATACAATCATGAGGGGCATAGATAATGCAAAAGCTGTCATTTCCCCAAGGATAAGGAAGTCTAAAATGAGAGGGGGCAAGCCTTACAAAGGATTTGAAAGGCAACATTTTTACTGATGGTGGTACATATATGGAGTGAGCTGCTAGAAGAAACGACAACTACAACTTAGAAGGCACTTAGGCGGTGGCTATGTGAATGGGAACTATTTGGAGGGATATGGGCCAGGCATAGGCAAGTGAGACTAGCTGAATTAGACCACTTGACATGAATGAATTGGGCTAAAGGGCCGACTTTCATGCTGTATTGCTGCATGGATCTACCTAACTGGATCACTAGTTGAAAATTACTAAATTGCAATATATTGCACAGCAGCAATCTACTTCTTCAATTACGTAGCTGGTGTGTTGTTGTCTTCTGAAATAATAATTTATTTACAAGTTATCTGGAATGATTTTACTATGAACCATTCCATGAAAAAGGGTAAATCTCTTTGGGAACATGGAGGCACAAGGACCTGCAGGTTCTGGAATCTGAAGGATAAATATAAGCTGCACAAGGAACTCAATTGGTCAGGCGGCATTTGGAGAGAGAAATGGCCAGTCAATGTTTTGGGTTGAGACCCTTCATCTGGACTATGACTATTGCCTGGTGTAGGCAGATGTGGTAGTGGCATTTAAGAGGTTTTTAGACAAGCACATGGAGGGGCAGGGAATAGAGGGATATTGATCTTGTACAGGCAGATGAGTTTATTTTCTTTCGGCATCATGTTTGCAGGCATTGTGGGCTGAAGGGCCCCTACCTAAGCTCCACTGTTTGTGTTATATAGAAACATAGAAACATAGAAATTAGGTGCAGGAGTAGGCCATTCGGCCCTTCGAGCCTGCACCGCCATTCAATATGATCATGGCTGATCATCCAACTCAGTATCCCGTACCTGCCTTCTCTCCATACCCCCTGATCCCCTTAGCCACAAGGGCCACATCTAACTCCCTCTTAAATATAGCCAATGAACTGGCCTCAACTACCCTCTGTGGCAGAGAGTTCCAGAGAATCACCACCATCATATGTTCTATATGATGTTTCCTGGTCCTCTGATGTATACTCTATGTTCTATGAAGAACCTTGACCTGAAACGTAAACTCCCCATTTTCCTCCAAAAGATGTTGATTGACCCACCGGGTTCCTCCAGCAGATTTGGAACCATTAACCCGCTTCATCCGATTACCCATTTATAAGTTGCACTGTTCTTGTTATGCTTCAATTTACATAATCTCATGAGGGATGTGAGTAACCACTGATAAGAAATTGCAAAATTTCACCATGACTAATAAAACACAATGGCTACACATCCTGAAAATATCATCCAGTGATTACAAAAAACAAGGAACGCTTTATTCTCTGTGTAAAAGGACCACCTACCTGTTATGTCTAAGCAATGCATGGCAACAGGGTATAACTTGATAATCTAGGTCGTCATTGATATAGGTGAATGCAGCTGTCTAAACAAGAAAGCAGAAACACATGTTTGATTAATACAGACCTTGCCGCAAGTTTGTAAAATGTGAGTCAAACTATTATGATTCATAAAGATCTGTGTTAAAGGATAAGCGTATACATTTTAACGGAAAAATACAGACGTTTAAAGACAAAGTGCTTTACAATTTATTTTAACTGCAAAGTCATCACATTTTGATTTTTTCAATTGAGCTCCTACTTGAATTTGAATATACCGTTAAGTAGAGCCCTGACCCAAAACGTCACCTATCCATGTCTTCCAGTGTTGTTGCCTGACCTGTTGAATTACTCCCGCATTTTGTGACCAAATTGAATAAATATACTGTTTCCTCCGGTGTAATAGTCTAATATCCCACTGGCTTCCAAATTTATTGTGGTGTACAATGTGAATAAGATTTTGCAATAGCGAAAGGAGTTTTAAGACGTTAAATTAAATGAGTTAAGTTAAACAAGTTAAATTAAACAAGTTAAGTTAAACAAGTTAAGTTAAACAAGTTAAGTTAAATTAAAAGGTTAAGAAAGGAAAGGTAATGGGGAAGTTGCTTGAGTCAATTGTTAAATATGTTATAGCAGTGCATTTGGAAAGCAATGACAGGATTGGTCAAAGTCAGCATGGATTTAAGAAGGGGATTTCATGCTTGACTAATCTTCTGGAATTCTTTGTGTAGAATAGAATGGATAAGGGAGAGCCAGTGGATGTGTTGTATCAGGAACTTCAAAAAGCCATTGACAAGGTCCCACACAAGAGATTAGTGTGCAAAATTATAGCACATTGTATTGGGGGGTAGGGTATTGACATGGATAGAGAACTGGTTCGGAGATAGGAAGCAAAGAGTAGGAATTAACTGGTCCTTTTCAGAATGGCAGGCAGTGACCAGTGGGGTGCCGCAAGACTCGGTTGCTGGGACCCCAGTTATTTACAATATATATTAACGATTTAGACAAGCGAATTAAATGTGACATCTCCAAGTTTGCGGATGACACAAAGCTGGGTGGCAGTATGAGCTGCGATGAGGATGCTATGAGGCTGCAGGATGACTTGGATAGGTTCGGTGAGTGGGCAGGTGCATGGCAGATGCAGTATAATGTGGATAAATGTGAGGTTATCTGCTTTGGTGGCAAGAGCAGGAAAGCAGATTGTGATCTGAATGGTGTCAGATTAGGAAAAGGGGTGGTGCAACGAGACCTGGGTGTGCTTGTACATCAGTCACTGAAAGTAAGCATGCAGGTACTGCAGGCAGTGAAGAAAGCTAATGGCATGTTGACCTTCATTGCAAGAGGATTTGAGTTTAGGAGCAAGCAGGTCCTTCTGCAGTTGTACAGGGCCCTGGTGAGACCGCACCTGGGGTTTTGTGTGAAATTTTCTTCTCGTAATTTGGGGAAGGACATTATTGCTATTGAGGGAGTGCAGTGAAGGTTCAGGAGGTTAATTCCCAGGATGGCGGGACTGACATATAGTTAAAGAATGGGTCAACTGGGCTTGTATTCACTGGAATTTAGGATGAGAGGCTATCTTACAGAAACATATATAATTCTTAAAGGATTGGACAGGCTAGATGCAAGAAAAATGTTTCCGATGTTGGGGGAGTCCAGAACCATGGTCACAATTTAAGATTGAAGGGTAGGCCATTTGGGCCTGAGATGAGGAAACATTTTTTTCACCCAAAGAGTTGTGAATCTGTGGAATTCTCTGCCACAGAAGGCAGTGAAGGCCAATTCACTGGATGTTTTCAAGAGAGAGTTTTGTTTATCTCTTAGGGCTAAAGGAATCAAGGGATATGGGGAAAAGATCCGGAAGTGGCGGCGCTGGGAACGGCTGCGGCTCGCCTGCAGTCCGTTTGTCTTTTACTTTTTTGTGTTGTTTTTTTTTCGTTTTGTCTAGTAATGTTTTTGGTTTTTAGGCTGTGTTTATGTGGGGAGGGGGGTGGGGGGTGAAACGGAGGCTGCTGTCACTCCCTTCGGGGGAATACGACCTTTTTGTCGTATCCCCCTTCTTTGCCTCCATCTACGCTGAGGCCTAGCGGAGCCGGCGACCTCGGGACTCTAGAGGCAGCTGACAGGACTCGTCCTGGGCTCGCTCCTGGCCCAGCCCGGGATGGAACGGTGCTCCCGTGAGAGCGGCATGGTGAGGGGCTGGAGTGGCCCAGCCCGAGGGAGGAATGGCACTTCCGCTGGAGTGGCCCAGCCCGAGGGAGGAACGGCACTCCCGCTGGAGTGGCCCAGCCTGAGAGAGGAACGGCACTCCCGTCGGAGTGGCCCAGCCCGAGGGAGGAACGGCACTCCTGCTGGAGTGGCCCAGCCCGAGGGAGGAACGGCACTCCTGCTGGAGTGGCCCAGCCCGAGGGAGGAACGGCACTCCCGTCGGAGTGGCCCAGCCCGAGGGTGGAACGGTACTCACGTGAGGGCGATCCGGTCCGGGGGCTGGGACGGTGCTCCGGTGGCTGGGACGACGTTCTGGCGGCGGTGTCCAGAGTCCTGGGTTCAGCCACGGGCCGGCGGCTGCGTGTGCTGGACTGGAGGTGCGGCGGCTTCGACCACCCCGGGCCGCAGTGTTTGAACCGGCCCGTTCGCGGGGTTCGGTGAGCTGCAGGACTGTTTGTACCATCGCCCGGTGGGGAATTGCCTCAGCGCAGAGGGAGAAGAGGGAAGAGACTGCAGCCCTAAGATTTTTGCCTCCACCACAGTGAGGAGGTGTTTGGAGGACTCACTGTGGTGGATGTTAATTTGTGTTTATTGTTGTTTATTATTGTATCATTGTATGTATGACTGCAGGCATGAAATTTCGTTCAGACCGTAAGGTCTGAATGACAATAAAGGAAATTCAATTCAATTCAATTCAATTCAATTCAATTCAATTAAAAAAAAAGGAGGAACGGGGTACTGATTTTAGATGATCAGCAATTAACATATTGAATGGCTGCGCTGACTCAAAGGGCCGAATGGCCTACTCCTGCACCTATATTTCTATGTTTCTATTGTTCTATGTTTCTATGGTGTGCTGGAGATAAAGTAGAGAAAGAAACTTTACACATGGTACAAAATTAAACTGTCATTTTCTGAAGTAGAGGATGCTTTTAACTCATTTTGGGTCACAATAATAACAAAACATACATTTACACAACACTCTTAATATAATAGCCAGCCCACAGAATGACTAATAACAGAAATGGCCGCAGAGCAGTCGGAACTGAGTTAGGAAAATGTATAAATTAGCTTTCATAAACCATTTAAAGACGATGTTTGTAACAGTGTTGCCATTTGCCAAATATGTTTGACCACAGATCCATACTTGAATCTTTCTAATCAGGTTGAGATATTAGGTTTATAAATTATTTCCACTGGGAGTTTGGAACACAATACCTCATCCCCCTCAGCTGCTATAAACTTTGATATGATCAATAACAATGGTTTCCTCTTAGTTTTCTGCTTCATGGTCCAGCTCAAGATGAATTTGTTTGCTTGATTTCCTTCTTATCTGTGCAAACCAACCAAAAGCATCCACAACAATGATAAATTTTCCCAGTGCTGCACTATTGCCTCTGAAATCACTTTGGTTATCTCTTCCTTTTCATTATCTTAAACCTCATCTGTTTCAACACAAGACTGGGCTACTGTCACCCAGCACTGCCTTTGCACCATCAGCTTGACCATTCCTCAGTCTTGTTCTGTCTGACTAGTTGTCCATCATCCATTTATTGATCATCTTCCAAACATGGCAATGAATAAAACTTTGTCCTCACAACAAACCCTTCACTAATCCCATAATTCTGCTTATTCGTATATTTTGTACATGGTAAATTATTGCTCTCTCTGGATTGTATTTGTTCGTGGAGTGGATTTTCTACCATACCATCTCCTTGTAGCACAGTTGATCCACAAACTACTGCACTATCTCTTCTAATGTGAAATCTTCCACCCATGTCTGTATTTTCCTACTCAACTTTCCACCATTCTCTTAGCCTGCTTTCCATTCTCCATCCTCAATAGCTATGAACTGTCCATGTATCCAGAGCAATATATTTTGCTTATAAATTATCCAGATGGTTCCTCCAAATATACACTCTTGATCTTGATACTTAACCTAATAATGAAGGTCCACAGATGTTTGATTGAATAAAATGACTGATTGAAATTTACAGCATGGAAACAGCTCCTTTGGCTCACTGAGAACATGCTGACATAGAAACATAGAAAATAGGTGCAGGAGTAGGCCATTCGGCCCTTCGAGCCTGCACTGCCATTCAATATGATCATGGCTGACAATCGATCACGAGTTCATACTTGGTCTATGTTATCCCACTTTCACATTCACTTCTTATGTTCGCGGGGCAATTTATAGAGGCCAATTAACCTACAAATGCATGGTTGGGGGATGTGGGAGGAGACCAGAGCACCCAGAGGAGACCATGCAGAGACAGGGAAAATGTGCAAACTCCTTATAGATAATAACCAAGGTCAGGATCAAACGGGTCTCTGGAAATGTGAGGCAGCAGCTCTACTAGTTGTGCCACTGTGCTATATTTGTGGCCATTCAGGGATGGTTGATATATACTGCCCTTCTCACTAGTTCCAGGTCCAAAAAAACGAATAGTTTTCAAAGAAGTCTGCAATGCTGAGCCTATTTAACGATTCCTGGAGTGAAAGGGTGGGTTCTACTTCTACCGCCAAGCCATCACTCAGTCTTCACTCATTGTATTTGATGCTGATCTACTGTTTCATAAACATGTTAGAAATCAATGGAAAAGAGTTTAAATATTTAGTTTAGTTTAGAGATACAGTGCAGAAATAGGCCCTTAGGCCCATCGACCAGTGATCTCTGCATTGTGCTGCACACATTAGGGACAATTTTACTTTTTAAAACATTTATACCAAGCCAATTAACCTACAAATCTGTACGCCTTTGGAGTGTAGGAGGAAAACAATAATCTCGGAAAAAAACCCATACAGGTCATGGGGAGAAGGTACAAATTCCATGCAGACAAGCACCCATAGTCAGGATCGAACCTTGGTTTCTGGCCCTGTAAGACGCTGTAACTTGAAGAGTTAAATTATTTGGCTTGAGTAATTGACTGTGCAGAGGAGTAAAATCTACAAAAAATAATGTTGAAAATGATTCTGAGTTTAGATACGGAAGTTTTTTTTTTCTTGGTTGTTAGATAACTCCCATTAAATAATAAGCATAATGAGTGAAGTTAAAAGTTGATTTAACATTTTCAAGATCATGTGGTGATCCTATTAATAACATTGATTTGCAGTGTGAAACATCACTCAATTATTTAGATCATAAGAAGCATCTGTTTCCTTGAAGGATCATACGTACAGTATATTTATATAGCAATTGGCACTCAGTTTTCAATATTAGCTTACTACCCTTCCTCAATGGAAAACTGCAAAATTAAAAACAGCTGGAAAAAAGTGACTTATTTAATTATGGACATCTTTTGTGAAGAGCTTGTGATTATATGAAGAGTATTAAATCAAGAAAATTTAAGCAAGCATTCTATAAATTAGTTGCAATAGAATTCCTACATTTGAGTCAACAGTGTGGTTATTTTTTTAATAAATTCTGATATCCTGTTAATCTAACCCTACATCTAATTCCTCATAAAGTCTGTGCTTTTTTTTAAGGATGGATCACTCTTTGTGGCTATATAATGGCCTCTTTCATGATTGTAATTTTAGCTGGAAATGCATTATAAAGAGCTCCATTCTGAACAATGCGTTTTGTATTTTGGAGAGTTGATCATTGGGTCGGGCGACAGCTTGGCTTTGCTGCTCTTATCTTTCATTCCAAAGGCAGTCTCCAACACCCCATCTCCATGTGCCTCCATTCCAGGGACAAGAGTACAAAATCAAGCCACCAGTTCATTACATGACTGGGTGGAAGCAGCTTAATGAGGGTTAAATGGAAAATCAAGATCATCGGCTAAATCAGATGCAAGTTAAAAATTGCATGACATAATAAAGAGGAACATACTAGAGTGCACAATATAATGTTATAGCATTACAGTTGCAGAGAAAGTGCTGACAAAAAAAACATGTGCAAGGTCGGTAATGAGGTAGGTTGGGAGGTCCAGACGAAACCCAAGCTTTTGTAAGAACTGTGGAGGTGACAAAGGTGATTGAGGAGGGTGGGCCAATGAATGATGTCCACATGGACTTCAGTAAGACATTTGACAAGGTCTCTCATGGTAAACTGATCCAAATTGTTATGGTGCATGGAATCCATGGTAGCATGATAGTTTAGTTTAGTTAAGAGATACAGTGCGGAAACAGGCCCTTCTGCCTACAGAGTCTGCATCGACCAGTGATCCACGCACATTAACACTTATCTACACACACTAGGAACAATTTACATTTATACCAAGTCAATTAACCTACAAACAATTAGAGTACGTCTTTGGAGTGTGGGAGAAAACCGAAGATCTCGGAAAAACCAACACAGATCACAGGGAGAACGTACAAACCCCATACAGACATCATCCATAGTCAGGATTGAACCAGGGTCTCTGGTGCTATAAGGCAGCAACTCTACCGCCGCGCCACTGTGTTGCTCGTTTTTGCCTTCCAAATTGGCTTATCCATAAATGGGAGAGGGTTGTGGTGGAAGCGTGTCATTCTGGCTGAAATGGTATTGAATTTTATTGCATTAAATGGCAGAGAGGTTTTGAGGGCTAAATGGCCTCGTGCTGCACCAATTTGTGATGAATCCGATCAACTAACCTCTGAATGGAGCCATTATTAAAATATTTTCTTGAAAGGAATTGTGCCACAATAATTAATTTTCAATTGCTTGACTAACCTTATTTACATTCCCACAGGTGTAATCAAAAGACAACTGTGGAGCCTGCACCCTCTTATCCATTCTTGTGTAGGAATGGAAGAGGGAGACCTCGGAGGGATGTTTATGTTCCTAAATTGATTGATTGAAAGAAACAGCATTGAAACAGCCTATTTAGGCCCATCAAATCCAATCTGACCATCAATCACCTGTTCACACTTGTTCTACATTATTCCACATTAGCATCTACTCCCTAGACACTTAGGGCAATTTACAGATGGCAATTAATCTACAAACCTGCACATCTTTAGGATGTGTGAAGAAACTGGAGAATCTGAAGGAAATCAACGAGGCCATTGTTTTTCTGTGCAGTATAGAATTGTGGCCTTACAGCGCCAGAGACACGGGTTCGATCCTGACTACGGATGCTGTTTGTACATTCCTCCCATGACTATGTGGGTTTTCCCTGGGGTGCTCCAGTTTCCTCCCACACTCCAAACATGTACAGGTTTATAGTTTAATTGGCTTCAGTAAAAATTGGAAATTGTCCCTAGTGTGTAGGATAATGCTAGGATAATGTATGGGGATCATTGTTTGGCACGGACTCGGTGGGTCGAAGGGCCTGTTTCCACGTTGTATCTCAAGCTAAAACTAAAAAAGGCAGAGCAAATGTGTAAACTCCACGCAGACATCACCTGAGGTCAGAATTGAACGCAAATCTCTGGCACTGTGAAGCCGCAGCACTACCAGCTGTGCCACTGCGCCACCTTAAACGGATCTAAGTTATGACTGTCTATGCAGCATTGACCAATATTTAGAACTAAAACTCTATTTTAGTTAATAAATGACAAATTAGAGTTAATTTTTATTCAGATAGGTTTAGGCGGTCTGAAACATAGTGTAAAAATGTTAAACATTTATCAGGTGCTTCCTTTCCCATTTGTTACCTAATCTCACTTCATTAGCCAAAGATTATCTTGATTATAAATTTGTAATCCTTGTATGCATCTGTCTGTGTCATTTTCTTTGTCTCCATACTCTGATTTCTTGTCGTGGTCAGGTACAGGATGCAATTATAGAGAGAGATGATTTATTCCACAGGATGTAACCGGGATCCTAATATATGCCGAGATCCTATTTTCAAAATTAAAAATCAACATCAGTGAGCATCAAGTATTATTGCTTGATTTACCTTTGCAATTCTGTGAGTAGATCCTCTCAGAAAATTAAATAGAAGAGTAAAACGCCAGAAGAAGGTAGATCGGATATGGCCTGTGGAAAGGGCAGGCCAATGAATGGTATTTATTTGTTCTACGTTTTTAATCATACATCTTAACATAAGTGAGTCATGGAAGATCTTTCCTTGCTTTACAGACCACAAGATTGTTTATAGGTGTTCATTCATCTTTTTGATGACTGGCTCATTCTCAGTGAACTATAACTACATTTTGAGGGCGGACATAACACTTTCTTATGTGGCTGACAGTTTACACTTGAACTTCAAACAACATGAAGTGCTGGAGTAACTCAGCGGGTTAGGCTGCATCTCTTCCTGCTTTCTCCCCCCTACTCAAATTAGTCTGACGAAGACCTAAATCGAAATGTTACCTATCCATGTTACACCACAGATACTCCTGACCTACTGAGTTACTCCAGTTCTTTGTGTCTTATTTTTGGAAATCAGCATCTGCAGTTCCTTGAGCCTCTCCCTAAATTCCTGGGAGTCATTCTGGAAAGGTCTATCACATGCAAGTCTCAATGAGTTTAAAAAAAAGCCAAAAAAAAGCACCAGGGATGGTATGGTGGCACAGTGGTGCTCTGTGAGTATGCTCACAGCATTAGAGTTGCTGCCTTACAGAGTCAGACACCTAGGTTCAATCCTGATTATGGGTGCTGTCTGTATGAAGTTTGCACGTTCTCCCTGTGACTGCGTGGGTTTTCTCCAGGTGCTCCTGTATCCTCCCACTTTCCAAAGACTTACAGATTTGTAGGTTGTTTGGCTTCAGTAAACAGAATTGTAAATTGTCGCTTGTGTGTAGGATAGTGCTAGTGTATGGGGTGATCGCTGGCTGGCATAGACTCATTGGGCCTAAGTGCCTATTTCCACATTGTAGATCCAAAATCTGAAGTCTAAATAAAAGCAATAATAAACCGGACCAGGAGTTTTCCCGAGGTACAGCTAGAACATTGGGCTTTTCAGCTCTGCTGCAAAATACTGTCATGACACATGATGTGCACCTAAATGTACATGCTGATAATTCTTGATAATTGCCATTCATGATAATTCATTTCCTCTATGGGGCAGAACAATACGTGGGAAACATCAACCCCTATTCACAGAAATATAGTAAAACCATTAACGAGAGCATTTACATTGACACCAGCCATTCTGGGGTACAAGTAGCCAACAATTATGCAGTGATTATATTCACATGATCCTGAAGTGCACTAGTGCACATTCAATGCAGGGTGCATCACTAATCTTGTAGCAGAGGTCTGTGACCTGACATGAATAGCAGTATGCGCGGAATAGATTGGGTAACAGAACAATCTTTTGCCGAGCGTAAAGAAATCAAGAACCCGAGGATATCCGATTAAGGAGAAGGGGGAAAGATTCAATAGGAACCTGAGGGACAACTTTTTACACAAGGGGTGCTAGGTGTATGGAACGAGCTGCTGGAGGAGGTGGTTGAGGCAGGTGCTATCACAACGTTTAAAATAAATTTGAATAAATCAAATGCAGGCAGGTGGGACTAATGTAGGTCGGACATGTTGGTCGGCGTGGGCAAGTTGGGACAAAGGACCTGTTTCCACGCTGTATGACTATGACACTCTCTATAACACTCTATCCCTCATAGATAATGACAGTTCTCAAGAGGCCATGGATTACAAATTAAGTTTGTAATCCATGACAGTTCTCCATGTCAGTTCTATGACACTTTCTGTAACATTATATCCCTCATAGATAATGACAGTTCTCAAGAGGCCATGCTTTACAAATGAAGATGCTTGATGACCCAAGTGAAACTGTGACCGTCTGCTTTAAACCATGGGATGCAGCACTTCCACATACCCTTTAAAATCTACTGCAACTATATAGAACATGGAACATAGAACAGTACAGCCTAGGATTGGGCCCTTCGGCCCACACCATCTGAGCCGAACACGATGCAAAGATCATCTGCTTGCACATGATCCATATACCTCCATTCCCTGCATATCCATGTGCCTATCTAAAAGCCTCTGTCTCTGCACCAATCATCAATCCGTCCAGGCTCTTACCACTCTCTGTGTAAAAAAAACCTGTCCTGCACATCTCCTTTAAACTTTGCCTCTCTCACCTTAAAGTTATGCCCTCTAGTCTTTGCTTTGTCCACATGACATCAAACAAAACCATTAAGTGCATTGAACAGACTGGAGAGCCAAGTGTGAGCCTCTTTGTGTCATATAAGAAAGAAAGATTGGACAAATCCACTTGTCAAAAATGATTTAAAATGATGCAAAGTGCTGGAGTAACTTAGCATGTCTGGCAGCATCTCTGGAGAACATGGAAGACCCTTCTTCAGAATATTTTACCTTGTATGCCTTTGGTATAATGGGAGGTGCTGGGCATTTCGGAACATTTCAGGAAGAATATTCTGGTCCTGGCTTCTGAAGTCCCTTAAAGACAAATACAGTTGTTTGAGATGCAACTGTATAGATTTTGTGCTGAGATCCACCAGAATGATACTAGTTTACAGGGTTAAGGTACAAGAATGGATTAAGCTTGCATTCCTTTGAATATATGTGATTAAGGTGTTTAAGATGATTAAAGGAATTTATGGGTATGTGACGGGAAATGGTTTCCTTTGATAAGGAGAATTAAAGTAATAGCTAGACCACTCAGGGATAATAACAGGAAACCTTTTCATCAGAGAAGTGAAATATGAAACACTTAAAGTTGGTGGAGGTAGGTTAATGAAAATATTAAAGCCCAGAGTTAAATTTTTATTTGGTCATTGCTCTGAGGAATGATTAAAAAATTGCTTCAACGAAGATGAGTTACAGATCTGTCATGATTGCATGAAACAGGTTCAACAGGTGGCGATGCAATTGTCTGAAAACAATTGAATAAATATTCATTCTCTTTTCCCTCTCTCCTGTCAGGCACAAACAACTCTTGTCACTATTATCAGAGTCTTGAATTCCTGATCTTTCAACCTATCTTGTTGCAGTCTTTGCTTTTTTTTTTCAGTTGCACTTTCCCTTCTGCATTCTGCTTATTTTCTCTTTTGCACCACCTATATTTACCTGGACAGCAAGCAAAATAATATATTTCATTGGAAAAGGGGAAAAAAAATTGTTCGGCATGGACTTGTAGGGCCGAGATGGCCTGTTTCCGTGCTGTAATTGTTATATGGTTATCTCATGACAATAATGAACCATTAGCAATACCATTGTTTTTGTATAAATACACTTTCCATAAGGTGATGGAATATACCGATGTGGTGTACGGTAAAATCAAATGTGGAGAAGGCCAACATGTCAAAAGTTATAGGGGCAGATTAGGCCAATCGGCTCATCAAGTCTACTCCGCCATTCAATCATGGCTGATCTTTCTTTCCCTCTCAACTTCATTCTTCTGCCTTCTCCCCGTAACCCCTGGCACCTTTGCTGTTCTCTTATAATCTCTGTGATTAAGCAACTTTTTTGTTTCAAATCAAAGTTTCTGCCTTGATATTTAAATGCCTATTTCTACATTTTGTGAGGATGTGGGTAAAACCTGCTGAAAACCAAGAAATAACCTCAAATCATGTGTTTTGCATTGGTCAGCTTCAGTAATAAATCTCTAACCACAGAGTTGGAAGATAATGACTTTACCTCTGGGGTTGAGAATTTTGCCTGTCATTACAATGTAGTGGTGTGTCATCAGAAGCGATGTTTATTGAATGAGTGGTTTGTGAATATAAAACCAGAATATAAAATATTTGAAGAGCAGGAAATTTTTAGTGACTTGGCAAAACTCCTTTTTCTATCACCATCATCCACAAAAAAAAGTATCTAGGTACTACAGTTACTGTTTGTATTTTCACTTGCATTCCCAGTGTAGTTTCACATGCTGCGATGGTGTATTGCATTGACAGTGTAGTTGTATTCTCCTTTATCCATTCTGATATTACATTCTGAATCATCTCTCGCAAAAGTGTCAAAAGCAATTTTCCCTTTCATAAATCCATGTCTACTTGATTTACATGATCTAATGTCAGATGTGTAAGAAGGAACTGCAGATGTTGGTTTAAACTGCAGTTAGACACAAAAAGCTGGAGTAACTCGGCGGGACAGGCAGCATCTCTGGAGAGATGGAATGGCTGACGTTTCGGGTCGAGACCCTTCTTCAGATGTCAGACAAACTGGCCTATGCTTAAAGAAAAAACACAAAATGCTGGATTAACTCAAAGGGTCAAGCAGCATCTCTGGAGAACATGGACAGGTGACTTTCAGGTCAGGACACTTCTTCTTCAGTCCTCTGCTTACCCACTTTCTGTCTTCCTCCCACCTTGAAAAGTTGATGTTTTCTATTCATCTGTGGTCTCTCCAAAATCAGTGTTTTGATAGATTAGAACCAATGCAAGCAATCCATCTAATAACACACTCTTCTACCTGGGATGTAATGTTAAAACGTACAAGGCATTGGTGAGACCAAACCTGGAGTATGGTGTACAATTTTTGGTCGCCTAATTATAGGAAGGATGTCAACAAAATAGAGACAGTACAGAGGAGATTTACTAGAATGTTGCCTGGGTTTCAACAACTAAGTTACAGAGAAAGGTTGAATAAGTTAGGTCTTTATTCTCTGGCGCGCAGAAGGTTAAGGGGGGACTTGATAGAGGTCTTTAAAACTACTGCATCCGTGTTCACAGTGTGGCCTCCAGATTATTGGCTAGACCAAATGTAGACATGGCAACCATTTCACCAAACAGTTACACTCGGCCCACCAAGGCCTACTACATCTCTCAGTTACCACCTATTTCCCACCAAGCTTTGTCCTGCCCCTCCTCTCTTCCAAATTTCTTCCCCCACCCCACTCCAGAATCAGACCCAATCCAACCCATCACCAATCCATGTTCTCCAGAGATGCTGCTTGAACCGTTGAGTTACTCCAGCACTGTGTACCTTTTTATTTTCAACCAATCCAATAGTTGTGAAATGTTTTAGAAAATGCTATATTTGTAACAATATTATTTCATTTGATGAATATCCCTTCATTAAGAGAGATATTCATCTTTCTAAAATGTTAGGATAACTGGCAGCTGGATAATTAAGAGTTGGTTCAACCTATTGTTAGATTCTCCCTTTTACCTGAAACATGAAAGGGGTCTTTTTTCCCACACCACTCCTGTTAATTGCTTCATTGCTTTGTCCTCTGTCCACTCCAGACACAAGGGATCCTGTGCTGAGTTGGTCCACCACATTCTACTTTTGGGCCTGAGCACTGACGACTATTACTGAAGTGATTATAGGGATTTACCTTTGTTAATGGAGAGTTATAGGGTCATACAGCATGGAAACAGGCCCTTCGGCTCAACTTGACTATGCTGACAAAGATGGCCCATCTATATGTCCCACCTGCCTGCGTTTTGCCTATATCCTCTAAACCTTTCTTATCTATGTACCTATCCAAATGTCTTTTAAATGTTGTTATAGTGCCTGCCACAACTACCTCCTCTGACAGCGGTTTCCATAAACCCACCACCTTGGTGGTGTGTAATACACTGAAAGTGGTTGGATTTGCAGTGGCTGGAAGGTGGCTTGGATCATCCTCCAGGCCATGTGGAAACTGGAGGAATAACACCTCGTATTCTGCTTGGGTACCTTACAACCCAATGGTATGAGGTTACTAAAATACCTTGATGATGTTCAATTGGTTGTTCTTTTCTGAAACAACTGGGTTCATTATGCATTGGGTATTATCTTGTTATTCCTGCCTGATATTTGGTAGATGGCATTTTTTCTCTGGCAGGCTTCCGATTGGCATTTACTCTGCATGTAAGAATTAAATAAATCTGTCAAAGGTATAAAACATGATCTCCACATTTTTGTTCAAGATAACACATTGGCACTGAAAAAAATGTTCCTGAACAATGAACGTACACACAGGTGAGACAAAAGAGCAATTCTTTTTCAAAAGAAAGGAGAGTCTCACAATTGTATGCATTAAGCAAAAAAAACCATAAGTAAAGTGGGCCATAACAGTAAGGTCAATTGTAGTATTAGACTTAGCAGGAAATCAGAGGAAGACTGGGTGAAAGAAATCCTGCTGAATTGGAGTAGGTATATACTGGTTTAAACCAAAGATAGACACAACAATCTTGAGAAACTCAGTGGGACAGGCAGCATCTCTATAAAGAAGGAATGGGTGATGTTTCAGGTCGAGACCCTTCTTCAGTGGATAGGTGAGTGAGGTAGGTACATTATGCAGTTGCCAGTTTAGTGTTATAACGGAGAGGTTGAGAATTTTCTTTTTCTCCCAGAGGGTCAATTTTCTCGGACCTGTAAACTTTCCTAAGGGGCTTTCTCACCAGGGACTTCACGACTCTACAGAACGTTTTTTTCCTTACTATACCTTTTTATTAAAGCTAAAAAAAAAAAAAAAATGATTGTGTTTATAAAATGTATTAAGTATATGTGTTGTGCGAGCATTGCCACTTTCCGTACTGCACATCTCGTAATGGATGTGAAAATAAAACTTGAAAACTTGACTTGACTTATAGGAGGTGCTAGGGAGACCTGATAAGAGTTTCAAACTGGAGATGAGCACATTGCATGATACGCATGTCAATCTCAACATTCCAGCATGATTCTTTAAGCCAAGATCAGTTCCTAATGCCAGGACGCCAAGGCTGGAAACAGAAATTGATTGGCTTCTCTGAGAATAAGTACTCGAATCTCTAAGTGCCCAGAGTGGGCAGCACCTAATATGGTGTAGAACCTTGTTAAGTCCATCAGGATTTGTGAAAATAACAAGTTGACCGTTCGTTAAGTCGAATCTGGAATTTCAAGAATGCAAGATTTATTTGTACTTTTGTCTGGAGAACAATAGTTTGTTCAGTTAGATTTGAGTTGGAGGTTCAGTCTGCAAAGTTTTTCACTGTCAACACGCACAAGAGCATGTTGCCAAACAATAACTTTCCAGGTACCATCGTACTCTGTGTAAAAAATTTGCCCCACACATCTTTTTCACTTTGCCCCTGTCACATTAAAGCTGTGCTCTCTAGTCCTTCACAATTCCATCCTGGAAAAAGGTTCTGACTCTCTCAGGTCCCTATCTGGGCTCCCCATAATTCTATCAGGTCTCTCCTCAACCTCCGGTGTTCCATAAGAAAACAATCCAAGTTTGTCCAAAGGAGTGGATTGCTGCAAATGGAATTGAAGTGGAGGCAGACTGTAGATCAAGTAAAGACTTCTGTGTTTTTCAAAGATTTGCCACAGTCTATTAATGTGCTAATCCATTTACTCAACAAATAGCTAATCTTATCTTGTAATGCATTGCCATAAGTGCTGTGGTTCTAAACACCCACAGATTAGATTACGTCCGTAATGCCAACTGCAGCAATGAAATGATACTCTCATTTACTCAGAATGTTCAGTGTCCATGTTTGGTGTGCAGTGTTCCATGTCTATGTTTATGGATGTCATTTCACCAATGACAACAATCATAAGCCCCTGATTTCCTTGGTCCCATTAAATGGAGCCGGTTATTTAAATGATTTCCCCACAATTTCAAAGATGGACTTGAATGTATAAGTGCTCCAAAAGAAAGGGAAATAGTACGGAAACGTTGAATTGTTGCCCAGTGCCAGAGTTGGTTGTGAAATACATCGGGCCCAATGTTGATGTTGGATCATCTCAATGCTTTGCAAATCGGACTAGCAACAAAACAACCTGTACTATCTCAGGTTTGAGAGTCTGTCACAAAAGGGTGGCCTGCAAAGCCGTGGGCGGCAAGGTGACGCAGCAGTAGAGTTGCTGCCTTACAACGCTTGCAGCGCCGGAGATCCGGGTTCAATTCTGACTATAGGTGCTGTCTGTATGGTGTTTGTACTTTCTCCCTGTGACTGCGTGGGTTTTCTCTGAGATCTTTAGTTTCCTTCCATATTCCAAAGACGTACAGGTTTGTAGGTTAATTGACATAGTGTAAGTGTAAATTGCCCCTAGTGTGTAGGATAGTGTTAATCTGCGGGGATCTCTAGTCGGTGCGGACTCGGTAGGCCGAAGAGCATGTTTCCGCACTGTATCTCTAAAACTAAAACAAAAAAACTAAGAACTACAGTTAATGTCTTGCCAATTGTAGAACTTTGTGCTGAGTGTAGAAGATGGATGCATTATCTGGGGAGCTGGACTTTGCCATTTCCATGCAACTTTGGGTATTGAGTTTAGACTTGAGAGATACAGCGTGGAAACATGCCCTTCGGCCCACAGAGTCTGTACCGACAAGCAATCACCCTGTACACTAAAACTATCCTACACACAAGGGACTGTTTTACAATTTTACCAAAGTAATTTAACCTACAAACCTGTACGTTTTTTGGAATGTGGGAGTAAACCAGAGCACCCACAGAAAATCCACATGGTCTCAGGGAGAAATGCCAAACCGATAGCACCCGTAGTCAGGATTGAACACGGTCTCTGGCCCTGTAAGGCAGCAACTCTACCACTGTGCCACTTTGTGGTTCTGAAGCAACTGCATCAATCACACCCAGTAATAGACACAGAGTGCTTGAGTAACTCAGCGGGTCAGGCAGCATCTCTGGAGAAAAGGAATAGAAAAGGAGAGTAGAATAGGGAAAGGAATACATTTTGGGTCAGTACCCTTCCTCTGAAGAAGGGTTCCGACCTGAAACATCACCTATACATGTTCTCCAGAGATGCTGCCTGATATGCTGTATTACAACAACATTTTGTGTCTATTTTTGGTATAAACTGACATCTGTAATTCTTTCCTACAAACCCAGGAATAACTAGTGTGAAGGAGTTAGCTAGATTGTACATGTAGTGCCCAAACAAACTCTGACTATGAGTGAGAAATGCAATTTTGCACCAAATGTTGAAATGTATCTGCTTGGTGGAGACATTGTGCACTGGTGATCATCTTGCTTCTGACTGATCTTTGGCAGATGCTAATTTTTCCCTATTCGGTTTGTGGTTGACAGACATGTCCTGGTTCAGCAGACTTCCAGTGAATACATGAAACTGTCAAAAGGATAAACCTCAACCTTGTTCTTGTTGTTCAAGATTTAACACTTGATGTTCACCAAGTCAACTGACTGCTTGCTCACCAGCAAACTCGGCCCTCTTTTCCATGCTGGAAAGTAGAATCTACCAGCAATTACATTAATGGGCCACTCAGTCATTCTCAATCCAGCCCCAGTGAGACTTTGAAGCACAACTTGTTGATTGAATGTCAGGAAATCTCTAAAAGGAGTGCGATCCTGGCCACTCCAAGAATATTGTGGACACCTGGGATGGGTGGAGAATGGCAAGGGGCAGGGTGGGGAAAAGTAACTGTGATACATATTTTCCACATAATTCTTTGCCCAAAATAGTAGAAGTATTTTGTGCTAACAATGAATTCATAGCAGAAGCTGGCTCTGTTTTGTTTTAATATTTAAAAGAAAAATATACTTTAATATTACTGCTTTCTTCTAAATGATTGATGTGGATACACCTGCTGACTTTTTTGTGTTGTGCCCTTGTTTGGGATGTGAGGCCACCTCCCTTTCCAGAAATGGATGCAGTGAAAGACCATCACAAAGTGGCTCATTACCAGTCATATATGAAGTGATCAGCACGTAGGAGGTTTAGTCGCATGTCTACCCCTATGCAACAATGAACATTAAGTGGGCAGGTACATCAATTATTTGTGGGCTGATTTGGGTTTAATCCTGAGTACACAGTCTCATGTAAAGGATCCAATGTAGGGGAAATCCAATTCCTAGGCAAATTTAAGGAACTGACATCTATTAACACTTCTATATTTCCTTTAATTCAAGTAGCGGAAATAGCAGTGACCATAGTAAAACCATTGGAAATATAAACCCACCAATCCATACCTCTGCAGGATGGGGGGAGAAACTAGAACATCTAGAGGAAGCCCAAAGTGAGGGGAGAATGTGCAAACTCCAGACAGACAGTACCTGAGGTCAGGATTGAACTTGGGTTACTGGGGATGTGGCGCAGGAGCTCTCCTGACTTCCTTTTTTGCAACATATCAGAGGGATGCACAGATGCAAAACAAATCTAAACATTATGATAAACTAGTGAATATCTCCATATCAGGCATTGCATTTAACACCTAATATTTTGCTTGGGCAGCTTACACACCAGCGGTATGAATACTGACTTCTCTAACGTCAAGTGACCCTTGCATTCTCTCTCTTCATCACTCCCCCTTCCCAGTTCTCTGGCTAGTCTGACTGTGCTCGTTTACATTTTCCCTGTGTTTGCTTTGTTGTTACCTTCTCCTAGCTAACAATGATCTATTCTACATGTTCCTTAACCTTCCCTTTTTTCTTGTTTCACACCTTACACTTCCTTAACTCTGTATCTCCTTCTCCCCTGACTCAGACTGAAGAAGGATCTTGACCCGAAACATCACCCATTCCTTCTATCCAGAGATGCCGCCTGTCCCAGTGAGTTACTCCAGCATTGTGTGTCTATCTTCGGTTTAAACCAGCAACTGCAATTCCTTGCTACAAGGTTTAGAGGGATATGGGCTAAACACGGTTAGGTGGGACTAGCATATGGAACTTTTAACCTATCTATAAGAACACAAAGTTCTTCTGGACATCCGGTGGCGCTGTTGCTAGCTGCCTCCGCCTACAGTCCGGTATCCTTTTGTTTTTTTTGTTATGTTGAAGAACGTTTTTTGTGTTTTTTTTAATATCTTTATGTGGGGGAAGAGGGTACGGTAAGGGGGATACCGTCCTTCAGTCGCTTCCTGGAGAGGATGCGACTATTATTCGAGTTGCGTCCTCGCCCCCCAGCGCGGCCTACCTACTGGAGTGGCGCGGTCTTTCCTGCCGGGACCGACCAGAGCTCCAGCAGTGGCGGCGCAGCGGTGGACACATCGCAGGGCGGGCGATGCCTCACCGGGTATCGCCGTTTGGAGCCCCGGAGTGCTGGGCCTGCTGCACCGACATCGTGGAGCTGTGGTTCGCGGAGCACCCAACGCGTGCAGCGCTGATCAACATCGCGGAGTCCTGCGACTCCGCCCGGCTCGGCCTGTGGACTCGGGAGCCGCGGACTCCGGTGGGAGGTGGCTGATCTGGAGGTTCGGGCCGCTGAGGATGTTCTCCGCCGGGGTTCGGCTTCGGGGTTCCATCGTTCCCGGCGAGAGGGCCTGAGCATTGGGTCGCCCATGGTGGCGACTGCGGATGCTTGGGAGGCCCCGACCATGGGTGAACATCTGGGAAGATCGGCGGGGAGGCTGGCTGGACTATGGTACCTTCCTCAACTTTGGTGCCACTGTGGGGTTATGTTGTGTCATGGACTTCTGTGTTTGTGCTTTTTTTTAATATGTTTTATTTATTATTTATTTTAATATTACTTGACTGTAAGGAAAATCCATTTCGTTGTCTCTTATGATATAATAACAATAAATTGAATCCAATCCAATCCAACAACAACTGTTATTTTTGTGAAATTCTCTTGACACTAATCTGAAGTTGCTGTTGTTTTTCTGAAAGAAATTCTACAGTGGCTGTATTTTCTTTTTATATTTCTGTTGTTAAACAAAAATTTCTCCGAAAACCAGTTTGCAATGAACTTTAATTGTTTCACATTTGTTGTCTTGCATTGTCAATCTACATATTTTAATAAATAAACCCTTTCCGATCAGTTTATTGTAGCTACAGTATTTGTATCTTTATAGCATTGAGCATACAATAATACATTCCCATGATGCCTGTGCCAAACATGATGCAAAATTCAACCTTAAGCCTGAACATGATCCATATCACTTCATTCCATGGATATTAATGTGCCTATGTAAAATCCTCGCAAGTATCATTGGTTCCACCACCATCCCAGGCAGCATTTCTCAGGCATGTACCACCTCTGTATAAAATATTATTCTGAGCAATGTCCTCCCCTCTCATCTTAAAGCTGTGCCCCCTGGTGATAGATAGATAGATAGATAGATAGATAGATAGATAGATAGATAGATAGATAGATAGATAGATAGATAGATAGATAGATAGATAGATAGATAGATAGATAGATAGATAGATAGATAGATAGATAGATAGATAGATAGATAGATAGATAGATAGATAGATAGATCTATCTATCTATCTATCGTACTTTTTTCCAAAGCGTTACCAACAACTACATTTGAACAACAATAATAAACATGCTGCATTTATGTACCAAGACAACTGACAAGCAGAAAATTGGGCTGTGGTAAAAGATCAGTGATTTCATATATGTTTCCTTAAAGGCAGTTTATTTGATCTTGTTTGAGATTGTTTGTGGACACAAAATTGTGCCTCGCAATAAAAGTGCAAACTGAACACATTCTTGTCCAATAAATATCAACATAAATCAGTGTCAGGTTGGCAAGAAAAGTAAGGAGAATAATTCTTAAAATGTTGAAAAATAATATCTAAATAGGAGAGTGGTAGAAAGAGGTCATGCAGTACAAATGTGCAGGTTAATCAGGCCATAACATAGCAAATCAAAGCACTATGGCTTATTGCCAAAGGGACAGAATTGAATACCAGAGTGGTTAGTCTGAACTTGTATAGAGACTTGATTAGAGAATATACTGAGCACAGCCTTGTCACCATGTCGAGCAATTAAAATATGTCAAAAATACTTGCATGATAAAGGTTTTACTTTTAAGCTAAACTGACTCTTTTCTCTCAAAAGGGGGAACCTGAGAGACAATAATTTAAAAATTATTGAAAGGATTTGATTTAGAAACAGATGGAATACGTATAGAAAAACCCAACTGGAAATAATCAAATAAAGAATTATTATAATAATAAATATCCAGTCAAGGAGACTAAGTTGTCATATGAGGGGGAGGGAGAATCAAAAAGGAATTAGGTAAGGATGACTAGGGGGTGGGTTGATTGAAACATGAATAGCATTGAAGCATACACTGTTTTTTTTCCTCTAATTGTATGTCATTTATTCTCTTGCTGTAGTTGTGTAATCAGTCTGAGCTGAACTGCGTTTAACAGGTGGGAGGAGGTGGTGGTTAGGGTGGTTCCAATGCTATGTAGGTAATCGTGAGGTAAATGCAATGCACGTCTCAGTAAATTTAACACACCCAAGTCATTATCGTTGTACATCTGGCCATACTGTGGATTGTGGAAATACAAGCATGATGTTAACCCACATGAGGTGATCTCGAATGCAAAGGCTAATTTTTGAGGAGCTGGAACTGGAGATTAAAGGAGTCTGGGTGTGAAAATTGATTCCAGATGAATGCTGTATGATAAAAATGAATGCTGTGATAAAAGGCCGAAACACCCAGTGACATTGAGGTACACAACTGAAGATGTGTCAGATTGTTAGCAAATTCACCTAGAATGTCTATTGTAGTGAATATTAGGGATTGTAACATCCAGTCCTACTAATCAATCTGAACATCTGGATCAAACCAGTGACAGCTTTGCGAAAGTGCAGCTGACAACCAGGGAAAGACCTAGTGACGGCCTGGAGAGACTGCTGACTGGAGGGAATAGACCCCACCGGGACTGGCATGGGCTAGCTCCTCATGCCAGCAGGAACCATCGCTAATCAGCATTTTGGATTCACTCACATATTGCTACGAAAAAGACAAGACGAAGAATACCCCTTGAGTCTGCGAGAGCGGGGGCGCAAGATGACTCATCGACAGACCACACGGCAACAGACCTAGGAATGGAATTGACTATGAGTATTACAACTAGCACAGCAATTGACAGAGCAGCAGCACCGGCAGGACATAAGCTACAAAGTTGTATCTGTGGCTGTGAAAAGATAACATCAGAGAAGGGTCTCAAGATCCACTAGGGCAGGAAAAAGTGCCTGAGAGAGCTTGGTGTGGGGCCTCGCATTGACCATTACATTCTAAGAGGTAGGCCAAATCAGTCGAGTGAAGCCCAGTGGCAGGATAACCACCACAGTCCACAGGGTATCAGCACCCCAGGCGAAGCTCAACCAGGTGCAGTACCACCAACGGACACGAGCCCAGAGCCCAACCAGCCACAGTCAGCGGTCGAGAGGAAAATGGACGGTAAATAGCCTCAAATCTTGGGGCCTAAATCCTGCCAGAGGAAGGAGTGGGAGACCATTAACACTGACCTCGTCCATCTTCTGGAAGGATTGAAGGGATGTGTGGAAAGAAAACTGGAGAAGATGGGAGACACCATATACAACTATGGGGCGGAGAGATTTGGGGTGAATGGCATGAAACAGAGGACACAGAAGGAACCAGCACTCCAGTTCAAGTCCAGGAAGCAGCAGGAGATCAAAAGACTGGTGAAAGAAAGGGGCTGAGAAAACAGTGGAGGAAGGCCATAGGGGCAGAAAGGAAAGGACCCGAAGCACTGCAGGCAGAAATAAAGCAGCCCCTGGCAATCCTGTGAAGAGCAGA
This sequence comes from Leucoraja erinaceus, assembly GCF_028641065.1. Classification (NCBI taxonomy): domain Eukaryota; kingdom Metazoa; phylum Chordata; class Chondrichthyes; order Rajiformes; family Rajidae; genus Leucoraja; species Leucoraja erinaceus. The sequence goes on along the minus strand of NC_073378.1, from coordinate 57,590,551 downwards.
ATGCCTGAGAAAGCAACACAAGAAGAAAGAATGGATGAGGACAAGTTTCCTCAGATATCCGTATAAGTTTGTCAAAAGCCACTTTGTCAAGGAGAAGAGCGGGATCCTGGGAGTACCTGGAAGGGAACTGGAGGAGCACCTGAGGGCAACGTACTCTGACAACCGGAGGCATGAGCCAGTCACCATTCCAGATGACATGCCACCTATCCACCCACCTGAGCACCAGATGGACATAAGGCCTCCTACATGGAAGGAGGTGGAGAACACAGTCAAACGGGCAAGAACAGCAACAGCCCCAAGGCCCAATGGCATTCCATACAGGCTCTAGAAGATTGAGGGGGGATCTTATAGAAACTTACAAAATTCTTAAGGGGTTGGGCAGGCTAGATGCAGGAAGATTATTCCCGATGTTGGGGAAGTCCAGAACAAGGGGTCACAGTTTATGGATAAGAGGGAAGTCTTTTAGGACCGAGATGAGAAAATAATTTTTTACACAGAGAGTGGTGAATCTGTGGAATTCGCTGCCACAGAAGGTAGTTGAGGCCAGTTCATTGGCTATATTTGAGAGGGAGTTAGATGTGGCCCTTGTGGCTAAAGAGATCAGGGGGTATGGAGAGAAGGCAGGGATAGGATACTGAGTTGGATGATCAGCCGTGATCATATCGAATGGCGGTGCAGGCTCGAAGGGCTGAATGGCCTCCTCCTGCACCTATTTTCTATGTTTCTATAAGAACAACCCTGCTGCCCTGAAATACCTTTGGAAGTTAATGAAAGTAGCATGGGGGGAAAGGAATCATACCTAAGGCATGGCGAAGGGCAGGAGGGATCTTAATTCCCAAAGAAAAGAACTCCTCAACCATTAGCCAATTCCATCAGATCAGCCTTCTGATTGTGGAAGGAAAGATCTTCTTTGGTGTTGTGGCCCAAAGACTCTCAGCATTTTTGCAGAGCAACAACTTCATTGACACGTAAGTGCAGAAAGTAGGGGTGCGTGGTTTCTCAGGATGTCTGAAACATGCAAACATCATCTGGCACCAGATACAAACTGCCAAGAAGGAAAAGAAAGATCTGCATGTGGTTTTCTTAGATCTTGCCAATGCCTTTGGTTCGGTGCCCCATGAGACTGTTTGGGCAGCTTTTAATTTCTTCCAGGTCCGAGAGGTCATCACAAAGCTGGTAAAAGCTTACTTCCAGGACCTCCAGTTCTGCGTCACAACACAGGACAACACCACCGCCTGGCAGCACCTTGAGGTCGGCATAATGGCAGGCTGTACCATTTCTCTTCTGGTTTTCACCAAGGCAATGGAGCTCATCATTCGAGCATCATGATGGGTGGTCGGAGGTGAACGCTTGAAGAGTAGGCTGACTCTTCCTCCAATCAGGGCGTACATGGATGACATAGCTAATTTCAAAATATGAAAATGCCTTCACACTCATTTGTGTGGTAAACATTAAAGGGCCTGTCCCACGAGCATGCGATCTGCATGCGGCAAGCGCGACCAAACCGGAAGCGGGGGCCGTGCGGAGGTTGAGTGATCCCCGTACAGGGCCGGTCACACCGGCATGCGCCTGCATGCGGTGAGCGCGACCAAACCAGAAGCGGGGGCCGGGCGGAGGTCGAGTGTGTGACGTGAAGTTCGAGCGAAGTTCGCGTGTGACGTACGGCATCAAGACGCGGCGTACGGCGTCAGGATGCTGTGCACACCCGTCGAGGCAACTGCGGCTGTTGCCGCACAGAATTTTTGAACACGGTCAGTTTTTCGGAGCCCCACGGGACCAGCTCCGCGCAACTCCGTACGGCTCCGGCGTTCGAAGTGGGACCGGCCCCACGAGGCCGTACGGCTCAAGCGACCACGTTAGGTTGCGCTTGCCGCATGGAGTCGCATGCTCATGGGACAGGCCCTTAAGCATACTTACTGGCTCAAACAAGCTGAAATTACCAAAAACATGAACGATGTAATTGAAGGAAGCAGTATGTTTAAAGAAGGAAGACTAAATGAAAGGGCATATTTACTGAATAGTGTAGACACAAAATGCTGGAATAATTTAGCAGGGCAGGCAGCATCTCTGAAGAGAAGGAATGGATGACTTTTCGGGTTGAGATATAAATCTGAAGAAGGGTCTCGACCCGAAATCTCACCCATTCCTTCTCTCCAGAGATGCTGATTGTCCCGCTGAGTTGCTTCAACATTTTGGGTCTAACCGATTTAAACCAGCATCTGCAGTTCTCTCCTATGCTAAATAGGTATATACACATAATCTCCAAGCTGGCAGGCCAGATTGAGAAATCATTTGAATAGACAAACCAAAGTTTTATGCCAACTGCCTATTTTAATGCAAGAGGCTGACGGGTCCCATACCTATCCCAGGTCTCCTTCTTACTCTTGACCAAAGACTCAATTTACTTTGTTATCTAGGCTTCCTACATTTGCCTATATTGCCCTTCACTCTATGTCTCGTTAGCACACTTTTAAAAACATCCCTGACATTCTTTTTCCTTCAAACAACCTACTCCACTCAATTTGAGTGAGTTCCTGTCGCATACCCTCGAAGTTGGCCTTGCCACAATTTAGCATTTAACTCGTTGTGACCCTATCCATAACTAGCCCGTTGTGACCCTATCCATAACTATCTTAAACCTAATAGAACAGTGGTCGCTGTTCCCACAAGGCTCATCCCCAAACACTTTTGACAAATTCCATCCGTCTAAATCTTTTGTACCATAACATTCCCAGTCAATACTGGGAAAGTTAAAATCCCCGTCTACAACAACCTTGTTAGATCTGCAGCTGCCTGCAATCTCCTGGCATATTTGCTCTTCTAATTCTCGTTGATTATTCAGGGGTCTGTAGTACACCCCCAGCAATGTGATCATCCTTTACTTGTTCCTCAGCTCCACCATATAGCCTCACGAGACAATCCGTCCATAATGTCACTTCTGACCACTGACGTGACATCCTACTTAACCAATAATGCAACCCCCCCCTGCACTTTTATCCTCGTCTCTGTCTCTTCTGAAGTGCTTGTATCCCTGGAACATTGAGCTGCCAGTCCTGCCCCTCTCTTAACCAGGTTTCCATAATTGCTACAACGTCCCAGTGCCTATCCATGCCCTATTTCATCTGTCTTGCCCGTCAAGCCTCTTGCATTAAAATAATGCAACTTAAACAAACATTCCTTCCACACTGCCTACCTTTCTCCTGCGTATTCTGTCCTCTATACTTTCCCTCACCACTCTCCATACCAACTTCTAACCTCTCATCTGCTTTGGTCCTGTATAAGATGCCCCCCCAACACCCCCAACCCTCACTCATACCACCACACCTCCGTCAATCTAGTTTAAACCCACCCATGTAGCACTAGCAAACCTGCGAGCCAGGATATTGGTGTTCCTCCAGTTAAGGTGCAATCCATCCCTCTTATATAGGTGACCTCTGCACCAGAAGAGATCTCAATGGTCTAGAAATCTGAATCCCTGTCCCTTGACTTGGTGCCGAATTTAGTACTGATTATAATAATTAGTGGTTGGTAAATGGTTAACCTGGAGAAACCCTTAAATTCTCCTTCCCTTGTAAAGAGAGTGAACTTTAGATTTTGAGCTCTGTTTGAGTACTGCATTATTTTTCAATTTATTATTTAGTAGTATTATCACATGCTGTGCAAATCATACCTTATAACTTAATATGTATCTTCTGCAGTTGTATAGGGCTCTAGTGAGACCACACCTGGTTCCTCTGCAGTTGTATAGTGCTCTGGTGAGACCACATCTGGAGTATTGTGTACAGTTTTGGTCTCCTAATTTGAGGAAGGACATCCTTGTGATTGAGGCAGTGCAGCGTAGGTTCACGAGATTAATCCCTGGGATGGCGGGACTGGCATATGAGGAAAGATTGAAAAGACTAGGCATGTATTCACTGGAGTTTAGAAGGATGAGGGGGATCTTATAGAAACATATAAAATTATAAAAGGACAGGACAAGCTAGATGCAGGAAAAATGTTCCCAATGTTGGGGGAGTCCAGAACCAGGGGCCACAGTCTTAGAATAAAGGGGAGGTCATTTAAGACTGATGTGAGAAAAAACTTTTTCACCCGGAGAGTTGTGAATTTATGGAATTCCCTGCCACAGAGCGTAGTGGAGGCCAAGTCACTGGATGGATTTAAGAGAGAGTTAGATAGAGCTCTAGGGGCTAGTGGAGTCAAGGGATATGGGGAGAAGGCAGGCACGGGTTACTGATAGGGGACAATCAGCGATGATTACAATGAATGGTGGTGCTGGCTCGCAGGGCCGAATGGCCTCCTCCTGCATCTATTTTCTATGTTTCTATGTTTTCCACTAAATTTTCCAAGTCTGTAAAGTAACTTTAAGCATTTATTTGGCAAATTCTCCCGCAGATCTATTTGAACCTGTGCAATGTAACATTGGCAATACATCCTTTTGTTTTATATTTAATATTGCCCTTCTGTTCACCTTTTGCATTAAGGGTGTAGTTTGTTCTACTTATGTACTCAACAAAAAATTAAATGATAAAATAAATGAATCCTAAGCACATGCCCTTGTGGCGCCAATGCTTAAACATTGATAAATAGTTGACAGATTTATTTTGGCACGGAATCGTTATTCTTGGTTATTTAGTTCTTTCAGCATTTGTTGAACAACTGTGACCGGGCTTGTACAGATTGGAACGGCGGTGTGGAGTGTTGTATTTTATTCGGGATGTGCATTACATCATTGTCTTTTTCAATATATTACATCATTCAAAGTAAATCCATGAACAGAAAATTTATTCTGGCGACTAGTTCAAACCAGTTCAATTTCTGTCCAAATGTGTTCGTTCTGCTTTATTTTAAATCAAGAATTATTAAAAGTGCTGACTTGTAATGTCTTTCCAAAGAAAATTAGCCAGATAAATGCACAGTTCAGTAACTGCTGTATTCAAAGAAGTCAAAGCAGGTGAAACCTTAATACAAGTTTAGTTACCTGAAATCTATTAACAGGAATCCAGTCTCATTATCATTAGCTGCCACAGTTCCCAATTGTTACTCATGAATTTGTGAATTTATTAATAAATCAAGGTATCTATGTAAAATGTTGCTTCAATGTTTATTAACCTTTCACAGGCATTTTAGTCTTTCTGCTGTTTTTTACGTTCATGAACTGATTCCTGATAGTATATCAACTCTGTACAACTTGTTAATGATAATAACCTACCTAAGAAGTATAAGTAATTAAAAAAATTAGAACTTTGTTACCTCAAAAAGTGTTAATACCTACTAATCTTGCAATTTGTCTAATTTATCCTTTTTTGTTTGGAAACATGGAATGTACATTACTCTGTTGGTAGCCAACCAATGACTGCAAGATAATAGTAAGATTAAATGAGAACTTACCAGTTTGAAGTTTGATCTTTATTTTATGATGAGTTACGTTGGTGATTACGTGAAGAAGACCCACCAGTGCGCATGCACGTCAATCTTCAATGCAGCGGTATGCAATCACAGATAACAGAATATTTGAAGTAACAAAGTAAGATCAGCAATATGAGAACTACCATATGACCTTTATGAGAGATAGGGTTGGGCGTGGTGGACACGTAATCACCAACGTAACTCCTCATAAAATAAAGATCAAACTTCAAACTGGTAAGTTCTCGTTTAATCTTACTATTTTACTTCGGAGTCACGTGAGTGATTCCGTGAAGAGTTCAAAGCTCTGTGATCTCATGCTGCAGATTCAAATCCCGGCATCTCACTGCATCGATTGACTCAGAATGAGTGATTAATCAACAATGCATTAACCATAACATTGATTCAAATGCATTAATGGCTTATGTGAATAAAACAATCAATAGCAACCCCTCCATGTCAGGGGAGGCTAAAGTGAACGCAAAAACCGAATGGGCAAACAGCCCAGGTCGGCAATCAGCTTGTGGTAAAAATTCTTTGAAAATGCATTCACTTGACCATCCTGCGGTCGCGAGGATATGGTCGATGGGAACGTCCATTCCGCTTTTTGGAGTCTGTAGACTGGGCAATGTTCAGGGAGTCGGCAACGGACCTGAACAAATATGCCACAGTCGTTACAGACTTCATAAAGAAATGTGTGGAGGACTGCATCCCAATCAGAAGCCTTGAATGGACTATGAGATCCGCACTCTTCTGAAGACCAGACACCGGGCACACATGTCTGATGATACAGAGGTCTACAAGAAGTCCAGATACAACCTTGGTAGGGCCATCAAAAAGGCCAAAAGGGACTTCTGCTCCAAACTGGATGACAGATGTTCAGCAGCTGTGGCGGGGCTTGAATGCAATCACCTCTTACAAGGCGAGAACAGGAGGCAGCTTAAATGTCGGCGAAACATCACTGCCTGACGAGCTCAATGCGTTTTACGCACGCTTTGATAGGGAGAACACTGATGTGCCTTCCCGAGCCCCCATTCGCTGCGATGGTATTTCAGTAACAATCACAGAGGCCGACGTCAGAAAATCCTTCAGAGGGGTGAACCCTCGAAAAGCACCTGGACCTGATGGTATACCCGGTCGTGTTCTAAAAACCTGTGCAGACTAACTGGCTGGAGTTTTTATGGACATTTTCAACCTCTCACTTCTGAGGTCTGAGGTCCCCACCTGCTTTAAAAGGGCATCAATTATACCGGTGCCCATGAAGAGCAAGGTGACGTGTCTCAATGAATATCAACCAGTGGCACTAACGTCTGTAGTGATGAAGTGCTTTCAGAGGCTACTCCTGGCGCAAATCAATTCCTACCTCGACAAAAACCTGGACCCACTGCAGTTTGCTTATTGCCACAACAGATCAACGGTGGATGCAATCACGCTGGCCCTCCACTCTGCTCTGGACCACTTGGACAACAAAAACTCATATGTCAGGCTGTTATTCATTGATTATAGCTTGGCGTTTAATCCAATCATCCCCTCCAAGCTGGTTACCAAATTCGCAGAACTGGGTCTCTGCGCATCTCTCTGCAATTGGATCCGTGTCTTCCTCATTCACAGACCACAGTCAGTTTGTATTGGTGGAAATGTATCAGCCTCAATAACAATCAGTACTGGAGCATCTCAAGGCTGTGCACTTAGCCACCTGCTCTACTCACTCTATACTCTTGACTGCATAGCTGGAAATAGTGCAAACTTCATCATCAAGTTCGCTGATGATTCCATTGTTGTGGACGTATCACTGATGGGGATGAGTCAGAGTACAGAAGTGAGATCGACCGACTGACCAAATGGTGCCAGAACAATAACCTGGCTCTCAACACCAGCAAAACCAAGGAACTGATTGTGGACTTTGGAAGGGGGAGGATGGGGACCCACAGTCCCGTTTATATCAATGAGTCGATGGTGGAAAAGGTCAAGAGCTTCAAATTCCTGAGCATGCATATCTCTGAAGATCTTTCCTGGTCCGAGAATGCTGATGCAATTATAAAGAAAGCTCATCAGCGCCTCTACTTCCTGAGAAGATTACGGAGAGTCAGTATGTCAAGGAGGACTCTCTCTAACTTCTATAGGTGCACAGTGGAGAGCATGCTGACGGGTTGCATCGTGGCTTGGTTCAGAAACTTGAGTGCCCTGGAGCGGAAAAGACTACAAAAAGTGGTAAACACTGGCCAGTCCATCATCGGCTCTGACCTCCCTTCCATCGAGGAGATCTATCGCAGTCGCTGCCTCAAAAAGGCTGGCAGCATCATCAAGGACCACACATGCCATCATTAATGACACGCAAAACAAGCCAAATGGCCACTACAAACCGGCCCCTAAATGTTCCGAATATATAACGAAGCAATTATTAATAAACATCAAAAATGTAGCCATGAAGGCTTAACATATATCTAAAGCAAAAAATCAGGGAATTGAACCCCGTGGCTCCCCATCAAGGAATTGAACCTCGGTCTCCCGCGTGACAGGCGGGGATGCTAACCACTATACTAACGAGGAAAAAATAGCATGCACTATATATCAGCAATCAGAATTCTTCATCAGCTCTTCTATCTTCACTTTCGCCTTCTAGAAGTAAGCTTAACCTGATTATTAATCTTATTAAAACACTGGTTTTAGTTTAAAGTTGTGCCGTGCGCACCAAACTCTTAAAGTCAGGCATGATACACAATATACAGTCCAAAACATATGTCCAAAGCTTTGATAGCATAAAACGTCTTCCTTCATGTCAATCAACTCATGGATGTGTTGTAATAACAATGTTGAAGTGTGATAATACTTCGAGAGAATAACAGGATTTTTACCAGTGTGAATCCTCCCTCATTACAAAGGGAAGTCAGATGTTCTACTGGTTGAATTGCTTTCTGCTCAGTAGACATGGATTTTAAGCAATCATCCTTGTAGAAATTATTCTTCAAAGAGATTCTTACTGCATGAAATTTAGTATTCTCGCCAAACTTGCGTTTCAAATTCTGGGTACGTTGCTCTGCCATATGACGATTATTCGGCAGACTAACACTTTCTTGTTTGAAAGGTAAGTCCAGTCAATAGTGTCTGTCAATCTTTACTGAGGAGTTCATAATATCAATGAACGTCAACTCTTCATTCGACATCTCTTCAGGTTCCTTGCTGGTACTTTCATTGAAGTCATGATTGTATGGGTTTTCTAATTCATCAGGAGATATTTAGTTAACAGCAATGGTAGGATAGTTCTTCTGATTCCCGTTTTTGGTATTTCTATTCAAGGAGCCATAGATAACCCATCCAAGTCGGGTTTTTGTAGCATATGGTCCATCACTTTGGCTCCTAACAATCTGTATAGGTTCCAATGCTTTCAAAACATTTGTTCCGATAAGTAGATTAACACTAGTATTTATTTCAGATATCTTGACATCCTTCAGGTAAGGCCATTGTTTCAAGTCTTCATGTCTTGGTATATTTTGATGACCAACAGGCATAGTTCCATGTGTAAACACTTCAAATATTGGTATAAAATTATCTTCATCCAGACTGGATATCTCCATACTCGTAATATAATGACTCCTGCTCTCTTTATCTTTAGTCATGGTACGTAATCGAATCATAGTCTCTTCTGTGATGTTCAGCCTTCACGTCAGGTTTTCTGTGCAAAAGGAAGCCGAACTTCCGTGATCCAAAAAAGCATATGTTTGCAACACTGTATTCGTCTTACTATTCCTTACCTGTACTGGTAAGATAGAAAAATTACAAGCTTCAACACCGGCCCCAATATGAGCAGTTACTTGAGGCGAGGTGATAGCATCACTAGTAGTCGGCTTCTTCTTCTGTTCCGTTTGCTCCGGTTCATCCTCTTCCATTTGCTCTGGTAGTTCTTCATTAATTTGTTCCAGTTCTTCTTCTTCCCAATGCTCTGGTAGTTTCTTATCAACATGAAGTGCTTCAGGATGATATTGCTTGCACTTATAACAAATTATAGGACTCTTACAGTCTCTCACCATATGTCCTTTTTTCAAACATCCAAAACAGATTCCCTTCTCTTTCAAGAAATCCATATTTTTTTCATATTCTTTCGTCTTGAATATTCGAAACCATCTTATGGTGTGATCAACTTTATCACATAACAAACATAATACTATTTGCTTGCTAGTAGATACATTTCCTTAAATTCTCTCCACAGATCTTTTCCACAGGTCTGGTTGTGATAGCAAAACTGCTTCTCATAGGTTCTGATACTTCTTCAGTTTTGGTAAAGGTAGAATCTTTGTTAGTTGCAATAGGTTTATGATTTTCAATAGTCCCGTAGTGTGGCTCTAACATGTACCGTACTTCCTTTTCTAAGAATTTCACCAGGTTTGATAGCCTGACTACATGCTTCCTTTCATCCATTATTTCGCCTGCTTTGTCTCTCCACTTTTCTCTCCGTCTTCTGGGCAACTTGCTAATGATGACTCGAGTATTACTCGCAAGATTTATTTCCTCCATGTGGCCAAGATTTCTCATCAAGCTGCAACAACCTCTCAGAAATATTGTATAATTACTCAATGTCTCCCCATCTTCCGGCTTGATTTATTTCCAAGCATGAGCCTTCTTCATGATTGCGTTAACAATCCTGTTCATTACCAAAACGTTCTTTAAGTAACCTTCTTGCGTTTTTATAGCCATGGCTGTCTGGCTCATTTTGACAACTTTCTACATGCACCTTAACACTTCCACGTGTACTTCACCAGAAATCGTAAGCACTCCTTTTCATCCGTAATTCTCATTTCAATACTTCTTCTAATGCCCTTACGAAAGCTTCATACCGCTAAGGATCTCCATCATATGTAGGAATTTCTGCTGGTGGTAGAATGAGAGAGGTATTTTGTTGAGCTATGAATTCAGCTTGACTTTTCACCAATGCCAATAATCCACCTGTTGATAAACAGGACTCTATGACTCAAATTGGCCTGCGCGAGCCTGTGCTTCAGGCCTCGTAAAAGCGTGGTCCGCTATTGGTTTGTCCCGAGCATCTACAGACGCTCCATAGGTAGTTTGTTTCGATCTAGCAACCATTTGCTGAGATGAAGTTTTACCCATCTTCTTCTGTTCCAATGGGTTTTAAAAGCCATGAAATCCGGTGGACCTCGATTGTGGAATTGATCCAACTGCTAATTCACCGAGCAGTCTTTCTTCCCAAATCGGAGTTCATCATCTTCGATGTTCTAGAACTACATCTTGAACCCTCACTTTCCAGTATCTCCTTCTTTGATTTGGCCACCGCCATCTTTGTGTCTAGTTCCAGTTGTTCCTTTCGTCGCCTCAGCTGCTCCTGTTGTCGCCTCATCTGTTATTTTTGTCACCTCATCTCTTCTTCTTTTTGTTGTGTCATCTCCTCTTCTTATCGCCTCATCTCCTCTTCGTCTTGCTCAATCTTATGTTTCATCTTCAAGGCATCAGCATCTATTGAGAGAGCAGCTAGATCAGCTTTAACTCCCAATCGAGCAGAAGCCCTTGATACCGAACTGGCTGTAAAACAAGAACTGTGTCCTGATCTTCTTGAAGATATATTTGAGATACTATCCCCAGGTGCAATCTCATCTTCCTTTCTGGCACCTTGTTGCATCGCACGTCCAGCTGCTTAGCTCGTAAGTTGTGGTATAATTTCAGATAACCACTCCTCTACCTTATCCATGAAACCATTGAATATCTTCCCCAGACGGTTGTGAAAACAGCAGCACATTTTGTTCCCTTCCAACCCCTTGACAGAGGTTCCATAGCTGGTTAGATTTGATTCTACCATCTTAGAATTGATTCAACCATATTAGATTCTACTTTGATCGCGTTCTGTACTGATTCTATTAGTTTCTTCTGTTTCTCAATTAATCTGGTAACCTATTTCCATAATTTGTTTCTCCCCTTCTCGGTTTCTTTCAAGTTTGTTTATTATCTGTTTCTTCTTGATATATGAGTTTTCTGTAGCTTTCAATTGACTCGTTAACTTGTTCCCATATCAAGTTTTCCTCCTTCTTAGTTTCTATCAGGCAGGCAGGTTGTCCTTGACTAAGCTTGACTTCAGCACCTTGTGGTTCCTCAGGCATAGCTCTTGCTTCATCTTCTGGTTCCATGATTTCAAAGAGGTCTTGGCCGATTGCCAAGTATTTAAATTGAACGAACAAAGTCTTCTCTGAATTCTGCTCCAACTTTGTGTAAACATTGAGTGGCTATTTTGAAAACAATTTTCTCAAAACAATAACAAACTGAGATTGTTGTCAACATCTCATCAAACATCCATGGGCTTAAAGATGACGATAGTTCGAAAGGAATGTGTTATCAAGACTTCAAAACAAATCGTAAGGTTGGTCGTCTCCTTTTTCCAGACAGATTGGAAAAATCACTTTTTTGCTATCTTTCAAGCTAGTGGCTAGCTTTCTGGCTCTTCTTGCAGAAGCCGTTTAAAATTAAAGCTTTGCAGCTTCAAAATTCAAAGATATAATAGTCAATTTCCACTCACAATTTCTTGATAATTTCTTCAGATTCTTCAGATAAGTCTCTTCGCTGTAGATAAACCTCTAGGCCATCTCTGGCCGAGATCTATTGTCTTCAGTTCCTCAGCTGGAGCCTGTCTTTTGACCAAAACCTCTTTCGAGATCTTAGCCAAATCTTCTGTCCCACTCTCTGGGACTGGCTTTCACCCCCTGTCGGAGGTATCCTTTGACAATGTAGCGGCAGATTTTTATATTGTTCAAGAGATTATTCCCTCTAGCCGCTAAGTGGACTGCATGATTAAGGAGAATGTTGTTATACTCATGTGAGCTTTCAGTCAGAGACCTTCATAGCTTCTTCACAGATGAATCTTCATAACACACTTTTGATTAATAGATTATTTATTGTTGATGAAAAACAATAAGGTATACATCCAAACTTCTTCAGACTCATACACTATAATCTTCATCAAACTCCAGCTTATGGGTTTAAAGGTTAGAAAACTCCTTGTGTCTCCGTTATGCTTTGCATCGTCAAAGGGTATACCTTCCCCATGCTGGTCCAAAACAAAACTAAAAACTAAGCTTCTGCGCAAGAAACGTCATAAATCCAAGCTCCAAACATGCCCCAAAACACGTCATAAATCCCACCCACAATATAACAGGCAGTCTAAAATTTAAAGACACACGCCATCATTAATGACACACAAAACAAGCCAAATGGCCACTACGAACGCGAGGATCAGATGGTTGGCACTGGTTACGAGGGGGATAATGATGATTATTTAGAAGACTGGGAGACTGTTCGAACTAGAAATTCATGTTCACCACCTTATTCACCTTACGATAACAATATCTCAAATGCACATTGCAGAGTTCGTAATAGGAATAGACAATCAAATCCCAGGGCAGCCGTCGCATGAAGCTCATGCAAATATAATAGCGGACAATGGAGCAAGGGAGGAAGCTGTTTTAACAGCTCTTGCCAACACCCTTCAGAAACCAATCGATTTGGCCAGAATATTAAATGTAAGAACAAAAAGGGGAGAAGCAGAGGATGCAGTTTTAGAGCGATTCTCTGAATTATATATGGATCAATCGGGTGACGTAAATTACAGAAATGGAGTAAATTCCCCTCAATATTGTGCCATCCTACTGAATTGTCTCCCCACCAACGTAGCAGAAGCCATTAAGACTAATAACATGGACTGGACAGAAAATAGTGCCAGTCAAATAGCTAAGGCTGTAAGATATCATTGGAAGGACATGAAGAAGCAGGATAGCCCGCCTGCAGTAAAACGAAAAACTGAATATGTGATCAGTAAAGAAATACCAAAATTCGACTGTGAATCATGGATCCCGAGAGTACCAGCAAACTATGGACTGGGAGAAGTTAGAGTTCCGGAATATCCAGACCGATGTTATAGGGAAACATCTGCCCTAGAGCCAGCCCTCCAAAGACCAGGGTTAAGGACAGGCCGGCCACCAGGAATGGGCCAGTGTTATAATTGGTGTAGGTCACTGGAGTAGGGGGTGCCCAAAATACAGAAAGGAACGACAGAGGGGGTCACAGAAAAAAATCTCCAAGATCAAAGAGAATGGAGGGATCAACGGGATCGTAGAGCACAGAAGGAACTGGCAGGAAAATCAGGAGCCAAATGGACAAATCTCCTTTTCTCAGAATAACCCATTTACATGTCTATTGATTAGCAAACCTGGTAGTGACCTGATGCAAGTCAGATGAGGAACCTATGTTGTCTCTACAGGTTGAAGGTAAAATCTGCACCTTCCTAGTAGACACAGGTGCATCCATGTCATCTCTTCAATCAATTCATAATTTATCAGAATCAAGAGAAGTTCTGAATCTGTCAGGATTTCAAGGACAAATTTGCCAGTATTCCATCTCTGAGCCGGTCGAAGTAGTATATGGAGTAAAGACAATCAAACATAGATTTGTGATAACCACCGGATTAGATTGCAACCTGATGGCGAGATATTTACTCTATGCTTTCCAACTAAAAATAGAATGTGGCGAAAGAGGTACAGTAGTGACCCCCTGGGCCACTGCATGACAATGTTACTCCATAGTGACCCCTCAATGGTGGTCCTTAGATCTGGACGAAGAACCCCCACTTCACATTACACTGGCTTACGATATAAGTGGAAAGAACAGTGAGCTGGAAACCTTTAAATCATACGAAGGACCGGAATGGGAAATCAAAGTATTGGCACCAGTGGAAGGGATAGAGGGAGCTGCCAAATATGCTAAAATACCAGCACAGTTATGGAAAAGAATTGACGAGGTTGCTCCTCACATCACCCGAAAGGTGAATTTCCCGGCTAGAGCTAAAGACCTAGGAATGATGGTAAGGAAGGCTTAACAAACCCAAATAATTATCAAAAGCTAAATTTGTCTAATCAATATGTTGTTGAATTTTACTAGGCCCTAAGGAAGGTTGTTACCCACTTACGTCATCATCTGGGGAGTGAGGTTTACAAGTATGTGAACCCTCAAGTATGGGCGGAGGATGCTGCTCAGGTAGAATGCGTGAGCAGCAATCCCATCTGTGTAGCTCTCCAGAAAGGGGTAACCCTTCCTTCAATCCAACAATATCCATTCAAACTACAGGCCATCAGTAGCATAGACAAATTAATTTGGGGTTTGCTAAAACAAGGAATATTGGTGAAGTGCCAATCAATCTGTAACATCCTTATTCTTGCCGTTCCAAAACTGTGAAAGGAGGGTCAATATAGACTCGTAAAAGACTTAAGGGAAATCAATACTGTTGTAGAACCACTTCATGCCTAGTGCCAAATCCTGCCCATATCATAGCCCAAATACTGGCTGAAGCAAAAGTATTTTCGATAGTAGACTTGCAACATGCATTATGTTCTCTGCCTCTTCATGAAGACGGCCAATATGTGTTTGCCTTCACCTATAAGGGTCAACAATATACCTGGACCAGGTTGCCTCAAGGATTTGTCAATTCGCCAACTTTGTTTTCCAGGTGTCTGCAGGATCAGCTAAGTACTTTGAAGTTTAAAATGAATTCAACATTAGTGCAGTATGTTGATGACCTATTGGTGGCTAGTAAAGATGAATCCAGTAATCAGGAAGACACTGCACAACTACTAAATCATCATCTAGCCGATCTAGGATATGTGATCTCATCATCAATGGTACTGGTAGCTCAGGAGAAAGTAAAATTTCTAGGGATTATAATTTCAGCCACCGAAAGAAGAAGAGAAGAGCAGACTCAAACCTATCTGTGAATTTCCAGTCCCAAAAGAAGCCAAACAAATGAGGCAATGGCTGGGCATGGTTAATTATTGCAGACACTGGATTCCAAATATAGCTCTAGAAATATAGCTAACACCTTATACCAGCAAGGAGGGTGAATTTAAACTAACAAAGGAGGCACAAGAAGCATTTGAGAACTTGAAAAGATCATTGATGCGAGCCATGGCATTGGGAAGGCCATTATACGATCCTCCTTTCCAGCTCTATTGTACAATTCTATCCGATTGTGCCACTTTGGTATTAACACAAAAGCATGTGGATGCCCATAGACCATTTGCATATTACTCCTCCAAATTAGATCCAGTAGCTAGGGGACATCCTCTTTGTACTCAAATCTTAACTGCAATCTCCAATAGTTTACAATCGGCTGCTAATTTGACACTACAGCAGGAAATTGTAGTGTACAGTTCACATTCGGTATCAGCATTGTTGTGGCAGCTTCAAACACAGCATTTGACAATGGCCCGCCAAAATAATTATGAGATATATCTGTTGAACAATCCGAAAATAGCAACTTAAACACTGTACATTGATTAACCCAGCCTCTTTCCTTATATCATGCCAAAAAGAGCGAGCAGAATCAGGACACGACTCTCTATTTGGGTACCCGAACATGGCGTCGAAGGACAAGAAGCCGAAGCAAAGAAGTCGAAGCCAAATTGCCGAATGGAAACAAAGCCAAAACGCCAAATAACCAAAAGCATACGAAGCCGAAACGCTAATGAACTGAAAACATACGAAACCGAGACGTCAACGAACCGAAAGGGCGGAACACCTAAAAGCCAACTAACTGAAAGGCTGCGTCGCCTTAAAGCAAACTCACCGAATGGCCGCTTTGTCGAAACGCCACCTAACCGAAAGGCTGCGTCGCCTACAAGCCAAATGACCGAATGCCGCTCTGCCGAAAAGTCAAATAACGGACATGACATCGCTGGGGGGCGGGACTTGTCAGCGATTGTTCCAGACCCCCGCATCCATCACATCATTGGCCGATGGGGACAGGAGGGTGGGGGTCATTTTCCCACACAAGCCATTTGGCAGAGCGGCATTCAGTTAGTTGGCTTGTAGGCGATGCGGCCTTTCTGTTAGGAGACGTTTCAGCAGAGCGGCCATTCCATGAGTTTGCTTTTAGGCGAAGCAGCCTTTCATGTAGTTTGCTTTTCGGTGTCCTGCCCTTTCGGTTCGTTGGCGTTTCGACTTCGTATGCGTTTGGTTCGTTCGTGTTTCAGCTTTGTATGCTTTCGGTTCATTGGCATTTCTGCTTCGTATGCTTTTGATTATTTGCCGTTTCGGCTTCGTTTCCATTCAGCTATTTGGCTACGACTTCTTTGCTTCGGCTTCTCGTCCTTCGACACGACGTCTGCATACGATCTATTTGTCAAGGAGGAAACATCAGTGAGGGAGGACTTGAGGGATGTAGCCATGGAAGACCCTGACATCACATTATATGTGGATGGTAGTGCATCCATTGGATCGTGGGGTGAGAGGTTGTCTGAGTATGCAATTATTAATCAAAAGACGGAGATTGTAGAAGCAGCTGCTTTTGAATCATCCTATTCAGCACACCAAGCTGATTTATTGGCTTTAATTAGGGCTGGTATTATTGGGGAATATCTAAAAGTAAATATTTACACTGAGTCTCGATATACATTTGGGGTGGTGCATGATTTTGGACAATTATGCAAAAATAGAGGATTTCTAGCCTGCAGGAACCCAAATATCACACAAACAATTGGTGACAAATTTATTGAAGGCCTTAATGCTACCCAGACAAATCTCCGTACTAAAATGTAGTGCCCATACTGAAGGAGAGACCCCAGTAAACAATGGAAATCATAATGCCGATTCAGTAGCTAAAAAAGTGTAATGGGAACGTAAGGTGGTGGTACCTGGAATGATGAGGCAGACTAAAAGTGTAACTAACAAGTCCCCCTTGGAGAAACTGATGCCAACCATCCAAGAAATTATACGATTACGAGAAGAGGTTACTGAAGGAGATACGGAGAAAAAGAGGCAACTGGGATGTTTACTGGATTGTATGACTGGGCTCAAGCAAGACAAACTTGCATGACAGACTCATTGGCCCTATAGGTTATCGAGTGTATGCACTATGCAACCCATTGTGGTGCAAGAGCAGAAGGGGACAGTCTATTAGCTACTTGGTGGCATCCAAAATTACAATCTTTTGCTCAAAAGGTAAGAAGTAATTGCCTAGTTTGCCAGCAATACAACCCAGGGAAAGGTATAGGATTTGAAGGAGGGAAAACACCATTACGTATGTGTCTTTTTGAGACATTGCAAATGGACTATCTATATAACTAAAAGTCTCATCTTGACCACTTCCTGTCTGCGCTGTATATTGATTTTAGAAAAAAACACTACCATATATCGCTATGATGTTTGGCCATCTTACTCACAGTCCTCCTCCGCTGAGGCAGCCCCGAGGATTTTTCCGATCGATGAAAAATAAAAAAGTTATGAATGTTTTAAAAATCTTGAGATCAGCTGATTGGTCCTCTCACTTGTCAATCACCATGATGAAGGTAACGCCCCTTCCGGGGTGGCAGGATTATAAAACTCCGGATGCCTGGACATGAGTCAGTCACTCTGGAGGATCTCGAGGGAGAGGCCACAACTCTGATTCTGCTGTGAGTCTACTGAACTGTGAGTCTACTGAACTGTGAGTCTACTGAACTGTGAGTCTACCCCTTTGTGTGCGTATGTGGTTTATGTGGTGGTTATGGGCTTAATGCGGTTATGGGCTTAATGTGGTTATGGGCTTAATGTGGTTATGGGCTTAATGTGGTTATGTGCTGTATGTGGTTAACCCTTCATGTGCTTGCAATAAATGATTTGTTAGCCAGCAATGTGCTTGCAATGAATGATCATTTGTTAACCCTTAATGTGCTTGCGATAAATGATTTGTTAGCCAGCAATGTGCTTGCAATGATTGATCATTTGTTAACCATTAATGTGCTTGCAATAAATGATTTGTTAGCCAATACTGAAATGAAATGAGTTGTTTGGGCCTGCCCTGTGCTTTTGCTTTTGCTTTCCCTTTGCTTTGTTTGACCTCACCTGAAATGAAAGCAAATGGATTGTATTGTTGACTGGCCCCGCCTGCCCTGTGCTTTTGCTTTTGCTTTGCCTTTGCTTTACTTGAGCTCACCTGCACTGACAGCAAATGGATTGTATTGTTGGCTGGCCAAGCCTGCCCTGTGCTTGACTTGAAATTGATTCACTTGACATGAAATGGATTGAAATAGATTGTTGACCCTGCACTCGTTGTGCTTGACTTGACTTGACCCACAACACCCATGCTTGCGCTCCAGAACCCCCCACTGGCCACCAATATTGGAATTGGTGGAGAGGTGGAATATTTTGTTGGGGGACCAGCCCTCCAGTGTTAACCTGGGACCCAGCGGGTCCCACTTAGTCTAGTATTGAATTAGAAAGATGCCAAGGATCTACATACGTTCTTGTCATAGTCAAATTATTCAGCTGGTGGATGGAAGTATACCCAACCCTTGACAATAAAGCGGCTACTGTTGTCAAGGTGCTAATTAGAGAAATTGTCCCTAGATTCGGCATTCCCATTCGACTTTGCTCAGATAACGGTCCACACTTTATTGGACAAATCAATAAAGAATTTTGTGAACAGCTGGGGAAGCAGCAGCAATTACACTGTGCTTATTAACCACAGGCTGCCGAACTTGTAGAAAGGGCAAACCAGACCCTTAAAACCAAATTAGCCAAATTAAAGGTGGAGACTGGACTTGGATGGATTAAATTACTCCCAATAGCCCTATTTCAGATGAGAGTCAAGGCTGCAGGAAAATCTAGATTAAGCCGAGCTGAAATTCTTTAGTGTAGTCCCTTGAAAACCTTAGACTTGACAAGAGCCTTAAGGGGTTTACATTGTAGAGTGAGAACAGCCTAAGAGGATATGCCTTCATTAGTAACTCCCATTAAAGTAAAACCTGGAGATCATGTCTTAGTGAAGAATTGGGTAAGGAAAGGATCAGAAATTCGTTGGGAAGGACCATACCAAGTTCTTTTAATGACTACGACCACAGTAAAGGTAGAAGGAAGAAATGCCTGGGTGCATCTTAATCATTGTAAAAGTATTAGTGAAGGTATCAGTAGTTAACTTGTTTTCTCCAAGGTTTTCTTAGGAATTCTAATCAAGGACCAGTGGACTATCAAGATTGATGGATGGGAATTCGCGCCCATGAAAACTCGGGAGGTGAAGACTCATCAGACGAAAATCATGGAGCAACGGCCACGAAAACTCTGGAAGCTCGATGAAATTATGAGAAGCCACATCTTTCTTGTTAGAACATTGTTAAAGTATAGCAGTCATCATTGTATTCTGGAAGTTATTCTTTATGATAAGGGTTATCATGAATGGCTGAATTAAAGACATCATAAAATGGAAGATCCCTGCACTTGTCAGAATTGCTGAACCCTTGTCAGCTGAATTTTACATGCTTTGATTGGCGCCAGCCAGTCTAGGCTCAGACTGTTTCTCTTAAATTGATAACATGTACAGCAGTTTTGCAAACTAACCTTAAATGCATCATTTCTATTGGACCACTGCAAAAGCATTGTAAATAGTATGAATAATGTTGCAAGATGGTCATCCTGTTAATTGATGACTGGTCGAACTGTTGAGTCTTGGAGAAATTGTTTGATTCTCAGGGAACATGCTTAATTGTTTGTCCTTGTTTGCTTCCTTTTAGAGCTTTCTTTCTTATACAAGTTATTAGCTGTTGTATTATTGGGTTAGGGAAATGTCTGTTATGTATGGGGTTAATCGATATCTGTAATTGGATTGCAAAGAGACCACCCCCATGTGGTTCGGCCCCTCAAGGTCCCGGGACCTATAAAAGTCCGCTGCCACAAGGTCCTGCGTCGATCTTCTGGGAGAGCGCTTAGGACTGCTTGACCTTCTGGAGGGTCTCTGTTTGAGCGAGGCCTAGAGGGCTTGATCAGGAAGATACGAGGATCAACCCCACGGTGGTTAGGTACAGTGGTGGGAAATGTAATTGTGTTTTGTTAAAATAAAGATTAGTTGATCAAGTGGTTTTTGGCTGAAACTAGACTGGGGGGAAGCTTAAAACGAGCAATTTACAAATACAACATTTAATTCCAGCTTCAAAGAGGAATGGAAGAAGCCCTCCATCAAAAATATACAGGCATAAGGGAATGGTGTTGAATTTATCATTGAAAGATCCACTTTGAATTAATTTCTCCTTCTGTGCTACATTTTTCTTAGATTTTTTCCTACTCTGAAAACAAAAATTTAGATTGCAAATATTTATTCTCATTGGAAGAAAAAACCTTCAACTTGCCACTATTGAATCAGTATAAATAAATAGTTGAAAAAACAGCAGATAATTTTCTACTGAAATAAATTTATACACTTTACAGATAAATCATGACTCCAGACATGGCTCCAGGCAAAAGAAAATAAGGGGACTCATAGAATTCATTTTCAGACTTAACTAAAATTTCCCAAACGGCAGTCTAATCTTTAAAGATTAAAGAGAGGTGAGAATGGTTAGAAATAATCACTTGTACATTACAAACAAGTTCTGGAGATTGAAGCCAACATTGTCATCTGTCAAAACTTTACTGACTGAATCTTTTACTCTCAAAACAGAAAATGATTCAGTATGTCAGCACCTCAATCTATAGTAAATAACCAAGACAAATATAAACTCTTATATTTGCACAATGATGTTTTGATAAACCATTTATCTTTTAAGCAGACAGGCACATTTCTTTAGAATTTCTTTTTTGGTAACTGCTCAGAGTGTTAAAATTATTTTGGCAAGGGAAACCATATTCAAGTCATTTAAGGAGTAGGTAAGTACAGCTCATGCAGGGTGTGAATGTTCAGAAAACCTTCATGATTTTTTTAAGGTTACATCACATAATCTTAATTTAAAGAAGCTCTTCATTCCAGATATACCGGGAGGGACAGTCTCCTAATCCAACATTGAGAAATAGATGAAATAGCAAAAGGAGTAACTCAGCGGGTCAAGCAGCCTCTCTAGAGGACATGGATAGGTGACATTTCTGGTCATAACACTTCTTCAGAGTGATTGAGGGGAGGGGAGGGGGTGGGGAGAGGTGAGAAGAAAGCTGGAAAAGTGGAGAGGCAGGAGAAAGTATGGCAGATAATAGGTCGTAGAGCGGAGAGCAGAAGGAATCACTGAGGGGGAGCAGTGAGAGAGGGTCTCGCAGAACTCCCATTGGAGGGAAGAGAACTTCTTCACAGTAGGCATACCTTGAGGAGATTTTGCAGTGGAGGAGACAAAATGTAGAAACAAAGAAGTGCAGAAGCTGGTAATACACAAAAGGACACAAAGTGCTGGAGTATTCAGCTCTGTAAGCGATATATCAAATTGTGGCATAAAAGGTTGACTGCCACTGCTTTTTATGGGCATCAAAACTAAAAGTAGTGCATCAAAAGGTTTTCATTGTTGGACTCACAGGAAGTTAGTATCATAGAACCATTACACCACAGAAATAAATTATTTGGCATAAATGTCCGGTCTGGGGGGGAGTTCCCGCTGCCACTGGTACCATGTAATCCCGTGCTACCTGTTCCATGGTTGGATAGTTGGCGACTAAACCATCTCCCCACCTGGTTTACCAGGTGAGGAGGGGGCTTTGGGCCCCCAGCAGGACTAAAATCAAGACCTGTCAAAGGACGGATGAGCTCCTAGCGAGCCAACGGCCATCCACACTTCAGTAGAAGTTGCGATCACTGTCCTAAGGAACGATAATAAAGCACACGTACCAAAATCCTATACTTCTAGCGGTGGAAGTCCGCAGGAACTTAGTAGCTGGTCGTGGTTTTGGCCCATCTGGGCACCATGGCGATGGTTCTTTAAACCCTGGGCACACCCCTAGGAGGGATCAGTCCGACGTCAGGACTATAGCGGTAACACCACTTCTTAAATGCAAAAAGTTATTGATGTTTTCAACTTTCAACGCTTTAACTATTCCTGAAGAGTCATGGTCTACCAAGATGGCAGCACGTAGTCGGAGATGCAGGGTTGACGTCCAGATTCAGATTCAGATTCAATTTTAATTGTCATTGTCAGTGTACAGTACAGAGACAACGAAATGCATTTAGCATCTCCCTGGAAGAGCGACATGGGCATTCAAGAGCATCGTCGTGTCCATCGAGACGTGGAAATAGTTATGCGACCCCCGTGTAGTTGGATGATCAGCCATGATCATATTGAATGGCGGTGCAGGCTCGAAGGGCCGAATGGCCTACTCCTGCACCTAATTTCTATGTTTCTATGTTTCTATGAGATCAGGTTTGACAAAACAGATGGCATGGACGTCATCACATCGTCAGCGTGGAGAGGTCCTGTAAACAACTCTGCTCAGGGAAGAGTGGGTCTGCTATTGGGTCGGAGAGCAAGGAGCGCGCTATAGGGTGTCCACTCTGTCAGTCCTCGAGTCCTTATTGCTGTGTTTAGTGGTAAACCTGTCACCACTGCCATAGTATGCTACTTCCCTCACAACAGCAGCCCTGAGGCCGAAGTTGAACTGTCCTCCAAGTTGCGATGGAGCGAGTAACTGCACACAATTCTCTGGCTGTGCTTGGGGACTTCAATGCCTGACTTGGACCGGAGGATGCCTGTTACACCTATCACATTGGTGACACTAACCAGAATGTTCAACACCTAGCCAGTTTTCTCCAGGAGTAGTCTCCAAGCAGCCAACATCATGTTCAAGAAGCGACGAGGAAAGCAGTGGACACTTCAGGACCAGTGATGTCGACTGGAATATGTTCGAAGCAAGTTCCAGTGACGTCAGTGAGTTCGTGGAAGCAGTCACGGACTTCATCGCAACAGTAACCGACAACATCGTCCCCACGGTAAGGGTAAGCACCTTTCCGAACCAAAAACCCTGGGTAAACAGGTCTGTTTGTGTGGCCCTGAATGCTCGCACCGCTGCCTACAACTCGGGCCTGGCATCAGGAAACATGGACGTCTACAAGGCAGAGTCCTACCAACTGCGAAGGGCGGTGAAGGACGCAAAGAGAAGGTACAGAGACAAGATGGTTACAGATGGAGCAGCAGGACACCAGAAGCCTGTGGCAGGGGTTACGGATTGTAACCAACTATCGGAGCACCCCTCCCTCATCCGCAAGTGCCAACTCCCTAGCTGACGACCTGAACTCCTTTTACGCTCGTTTCGAGAGGGGCAACACCACTCCAGGTCTGCCGACTATCGACAATACCGCCAGCGGGCTGGCTACCGAAGCTGAAGGGAGGAATGTGCACACATTCTCGCAGTCCGAGCACGACGTGAGGAGGGCTCTGACACCGGTGAACACGAGAAAAGCTGCAGGCCCCGATGGCATCTCGGGATGAGTACACAAGTCCTGTGCTACGCAGCTAGCTCCAGTGCTCACTACATTATTCAACATCTCCCTGGACAAGTCCGTGGTCCCTGCCTGCTTCAAAAAATCCATCATTGTACCGGTACCAAAAAATGCCTCCCTGCCTATCTGAATGACTACCGTCCGGTGGCCCTTACCTCGGTAGTCATGAAATGCTTTGAGAGGCTGGTGAAGAATCACATCTGCGCCTTCCTCCCTCGGAACATGGACCCGTTGCAGTTCGCATATCGTCCGAACAGATCCACGGACGATGCGGTCTCCCAGGTCTTGCACACCGCTCTCTCCCATCTGGACAGCCAGAAGGGGGGCTACGTGAGGATGCTGTTGATAGACTACAGTTCAGCCTTCAACACGATAGTCCCCACCAGACTGGCCGAGAAGCTAATGGAATTGGGGCTCAACACCTCCCTGTGTGCCTGGGTCCTGGACTTTCTCAATGCCAGGCCCCAGGTAGTCAAGATGGGAGGGAATACATCTAAGTCCCTCACCCTGAGCACAGGATCGCCCCAGGGTTGCGTCCTCAGCCCCCTATTGCACTCCCTGTACACACATGACTGTGTGGCTAGGTTCAGCTCTAACTCAATAATTAGGTTTGCTGATGACACTGTGGTGGTGGGCCTGATCTCAGACAACGATGAGAAGGCCTACCGGGAGGAGGTGGCTGATCTAGCACTCTGGTGCCAGGATAACAGCCTCCTCTTGTACATCAAAAAAATGAAGGAGCTGATCATGGACTTTAGGAGGGCACATCATCCGAGGACGTACACTCCATTGAGGATAAATGGGGATCCTGTGGATAGGGTGAACTGTTTTAAATATCTGGGAGTCCACATCTCCGAGGATATGACATGGGCATCACACGCCTCAGCACTCGTGAGTAAGGCAAGGCAGCGCCTTTACCACCTCAGGCAATTGAGGAAATTCAGAGTGTCTCCGAGGATCCTCCAGTGCTTCTACACAGCGGCGGTGGAAAGCATCTTGTCCGGGAACATTACCATCTGGTTTGGGAATTGCTCTGCCAAGGGCAAGAAGGCTCTGCAGAGAGTAGTGCGTTTGGCCGAACTTCACTATGGGAACTTCACTTGCCCTCCTGCAGGAACTATACATCAGGAGGTGCAACTCCAGAGCCAACAATATCATGAGAGCCCCCTTCTACCCCTGCAACGGACTGTTCCAGCTGCTACGGTCAGGCAAACGCCTCCGTTACCATGCAGTGAGAATGGAGAGGTTGAGAAGGAGTTTCTTCCCAGAGGCCATTCGGACTGTAAACGCCTATCTCACCAGGGACTAACTCTACTGAACGTTTTTCCTTCCATTATTTATTATGTAAAAGAATATGTGTGTTATGATTGAGTTTATAGTTTGTTTGGTTGTTTGTCTTTTGCACAAAAGTCCGTGAGCATTGCCACTTTCATTTCACTGCACATCTCGTATGTGTATGTGACAAATAAACTTGACTTGACTTGACTAATGACGAATGACAAGGCAACACAGTGGTCACAATCTAACATCATCCCTGTCCCCAAATCTGGGATGCTGAACACTTTTTCTGATCACTGCAAATTATTTTCTCAAAAGTGCCCATCCAATTAAATTTTAAAAGCCCTGAATGATCTTTTTTCCATCAAACTTAAATAGTTCAAGGTCACTTCATCAAGCCTAAATGAGCATACATCAGTCAATAGGCAATAGGTGCAGGAGTAGGCCAATCAGCCCCTCGAGCGAGCACTGCCATTCAATGTGATCATGGCTGATCATTCACAATCAGTACCCCGTTTCTGCCTTCTCCCCATATCACTTTACTATCTTTAAGAGCTCTGTCTAGCTCCCTCTTGAAAGCATCCAGAGAACCAGCCTCCACCGACCTCTGAGGCACAACTCTCTGTGTGAAAAGATTTTCCTCATCTCCGTTCTAAATGGCTTACCCCTTATTCTTAAACTGTGGTTCCTGGTTCTGGACTCCCCCAACATCGGGAATATGTCTCCTGCCTCTAGCATGTCCAAACCCTTAATAATCTTAAATGTTTCAATAAGAATCGCCTCTCATCCTTCTAAATTCCAGAGTATACATGCCCAGCTGCTCCATTCTATCAACATATGACAATCCCGCCATCCCGGGAATTAACCTGGTGAACCTACGCTGCACTCCCTCAATAGCAAGAATGTCCTTCCTCAAATTGGGAGGCCAAACATGCACACAATACTCCAGGTGTGCTCCCACCAGGGCCCTGTACAACTGGGTCATTGGTTTCATCAAAAAATGTGTTGATTGTATTCCAACAAAGACAATTTGGGTCTATCCTAACCGGAAACTTGGATGAACAGGAAGATTCACTTTCTTCTACAGTCTAGACCCGAGACTTTCCAGAAGGAAGACCCCACGCAGTATAAACAGGTCAAGTATGATTTTTGCAAGGTATCAGTTGTTCCGTGCTAACCAGTCAGTGGAAAGGCAATACATTATTACAATTGAGCCATCCACAGGGTACAGATACATGATAAAGGGAATAACGTGAATAAAGTTTAGTGAGCATAGTTAAAGGAAGAAATGCTGCTGTTGGAGTAGAGATTTAAAAGAGTGGAATGATTGTAATGCCTGATTGCAGATCCACTTCTGTGACCAGCACACAAATAGTCGCCTGGCTTGGGCGCCATTTTGGGCTTTGGGCACATAACAAATCCAACAGAAGGCAGGAGAAACAGGGTATTGATTGTGAATGATCAGCCATGATCACAGTGAATGGTGGTGCTAATGGACCGAATGGCCTACACCTGCACCTATTGTCTATTGTCTATTGTCTATTGCCTATTGTCTAAAACCATGCTTGAAACATTTTATAAATATGCAATTGCCAGAAACTTAGAATAACTTTTCAATGGTATTTGACCTTAATTTTTATATTTTATTAAATGACTTTACAATCTGAAGCCCAACCTCTGATAGCCTGCCATTTTTAATAAAATGAGATTCAGTGCAGAAGGAAGCCAGTTGGCCCAGTGAATCCACGTTAGTTCACTGCCTCATAGTTCAGCTAGATCCAACCCACCACTCTGCTTCCACACTCCTGCAAATTTATTTCAAGTTCTATCTGATGTTGTTTTGTACTGATTATATTATTGTACCTATATGGGGGCGCATTCACCCCCCATCAGTCTGAAGAAGGGTTTTGGCCCGAAACGTCGCCTATTTCCTTCGCTCCATAGATGCTGCTGCACCCGCTGAGTTTCTCCAGCAATTTTGTGTACCTACCATATTATTGTACCTCTCTGCTTGCATCACCCACGTACACTGTAAGTTCCAGGTCATTACCACCACTATGTAAAATGATTCCTCCTCACATCTCCCTGTACCTCTTATCCAAAAACATAAATCTGTGTCCCAGCAGTTAATGGGCACAGTTTTTCTCTACACAAATACAGGTCAATCTCCACCACCCACTCCTAAACAGACTAGACTAAGTGCAGATCTGTTGGGTCTGCTCCCCCAACGCAATATTCCACCACTCACGCATAGCCCCCAACTGCGCAGGCGCGGCTCATTTCCCCTCATCCCCAAGCACTCCCTCCCCCTACTCTTCATCCTCATTCCTCTTTCCACTCGGCGGCAGCTGGTGTGGCAGGAAAGGAGACCAATCTGCGCATTCACGTTTTTTAAGATTTTTAAACCTTAATTACTTTTAAACTATACTATCGATCGGAACATAAGTTGTTGCACTTGAGCACAGGAGAATGGCGAGCAAGGTGGCGAAAAATCATAGCGCTATCGTGTACCATTTTTGCGCAAATAGGAAAACGACGCAAACCGGAAGAGCACAAGATCAGAGTTTTAGTTATGTATAGATAGATGTTAAAATTCATAACAAAACGTTTAAGGGAGGATATTTGATGACAAAGTATAGTATTGAAC
Source organism: Leucoraja erinaceus (assembly GCF_028641065.1). Taxonomy (NCBI): domain Eukaryota; kingdom Metazoa; phylum Chordata; class Chondrichthyes; order Rajiformes; family Rajidae; genus Leucoraja; species Leucoraja erinaceus. Next base: position 57,563,015 of record NC_073378.1, on the reverse strand, counting down.
TGAATCGACTTGGTTCCCTTTAAAAGTCTGACAACTTATCTCTAAGTATCTGAAAAGATACTTAGAGATAATATATATAAGCATCTAGATAAACAGGGTCTGATTAGGAACAGTCAACATGGATTTGTGCCTGGAAGGTCATGTTTGACTAATCTTCTTGAATTTTTTGAAGAGGTTACTAGGGAAATTGACGAGGGTAAAGCAGTGGATGGTGTCTATATGGACTTTAGTAAGGCCTTTGACAAGGTTCCTCATGGAAGGTTGGTCAAGAAGGTTCAACTGTTGGGTATAAATGCAGGAATAGGAAGATGGATTCAACAGTGGCTGAATGGGAGAAGCCAGAGGGTAATGGTGGATGGCTGTTTATCGGGTTGGAGGCAGGTGACCAGTGGGGTGCATCAGGGATCTGTGTTGGGTCCTTTGTTGTTTGTCATGTACATCAATGATCTGGATGAAGGTGTGGTAAATTGGATTAGTAAGTATGCAGATGATACCAAGATAGGGGGTGTTGTGGATAATGAAGAGGATTTCCAAAGTCTACAGAGTGATTTAGGCCATTTGGAAAAATGGGCTGAAAGATGGCAGATGGAGTTTAATGCTGATAAATGTGAGGTGCTACACCTTGGCAGGACAAATCAAAATAGGACGTACATGGTAAATGGTAGGGAATTGAAGAATACAGTTGAACAGAGGGATCTGGGTATAACCGTGCATAGTTCCTTGAAGGTGGAATCTCATATAGATAGGGTGGTAAAGAAAGCTTTTGGTATGCTAGCCTTTATAAATCAGAGCATTGAGTATAGAAGCTGGGATGTAATGTTAAAATTATACAAGGCATTGGTGAGACCAAATTTGGAGTATGGTGTACAATTTTGGTCGCCCAATTATAGGAAGGATGTCAACAAAATAGAGAGAGTACAGAGGAGATTTACTAGAATGTTGCCTGGGTTTCAACAACTAAGTTACAGAGATAGGTTGAATAAGTTAGGTCTTTATTCTCTGGAGCGCAGAAGGTTAAGGGGGGGACCTGATAGAGGTCTTTAAAATGACGAGAGGGATAGACAGAGTTGATGTGGACAAGATTTTCCCTTTGAGAATAGGGAAGATTCAAACAAGAGGACATGACTTCAGAATTAAGGGACAGAAGTTTAGGGGTAATATGAGGGGGAACTTCTTTACTCAGAGTGGTAGCGGTGTGGAATGAGCTTCCAGTGGAAGTGGTGGAGGCAGGTTCATTGGTATCATTTATAAATAAATTGGATAGGCATATGGATGAGAAGGGATTGGAGGGTTATGGTATGAGTGCAGGCAGGTGGGACTAAGGGGGAAAAAAGATTTGTTCGGCACGGACTTGTAGGGCCGAGATGGCCTGTTTCCGTGCTGTAATTGTTATATGGTTATATATGGTTATAACTGTGCAGGCCTTTGTGTCTTATGTGTGGTCTGGTGAAAAAATACATATAACTGCAAGAATTGCATAAAAGGAGTAGGTAGCTAAAAATACATCTTCAATTATACAATTCCCAACTTAATCATTTGAAAGAGACCAGTGGCCACATTTCTCTTGTGTTTGATAAATACGTACAGTTAACATGAATTGGCATAATCCTTTCCAAGAAATGCTTTGTGTAACTTTTTATGATTCATTCATTGCTATAACTATGATTAAGATATAAATAATGTGGAGATTAATATATACCCATGAAGGATTTGCAAGGCAGCAAATCTTAAGCAGGCTAAATCTATGTTGAAACCTGTAAAATTACCGTCTTGAAATTGCTCTGATATAAGTTAACAGCATTAATAATGAGGTAAGGGTATGGCATTAAGGCTACACCAAAGATATATGAGATCTTAATTGTTGTAGCATTGTAAGTCGGCATTTATGTGTGCATGTATGAGGACTATGGGATTGTGAGTGGGAGGATAGGTTGAGTATCATGGCAAATACCATGAGAAATTGACTTTTTCACTTAGCTGCCAAACCTGGATCTGAGCATCTTCTCTGGTGATTGAGTCTAGGCAGCGTGAATCGAGGCACAGATTAGTCAAATTCATTCACTAATTTCTTTTTGTTTTTGATGAGGTCACAAATAGAGTTGATGAGGCTCATGGTGTTGTCGTGGTGTTCAAGTGGTTCCACCAAGCTTTGATAACTTGCCACGTTTTAAGTTTATCAGGTACTGTAAGTTAAATGGTATGAAAGGGGCATTAAAAAAATGTAAAGCTACAGTAAACTCATGAGGGAAAATAAATAGGGTGAATGAACACTTTCTTTTCCCAGAGGTAGGGGAATCAAGAACTAGGGAGCATAGATTTAAAGTGAGAGGGGAAAGATTTAATAGGAACCCGAGGGCACCTTTTTCACACATAGGAGGTGGTAGGTATATGGAACAAGCTGACAGAAGAATTAGTTGAGGCAGGTTCAACAACATTTAAAAGGCACTTGGACAGGTGCATGCATAAAAAAGGTTTACTGGGATATGGGACAAACATGAACAAATGGGACTAACTTTCTCAATGGATCTGGTGCACTAAAATGCTGAGAACTATTTTCTGCAGTCTGTTTTTTCCTCTTTGCTCTAACTATTGTAATAGTGTTTGGCTTGATTGTATTTATGTATGGTGTTATCAGATTTGATTGGGGAGCATGCAAAACAAGGCTTTTCGAGCTACTGCACCTTGGGAGATCTATGTCCGATCGTCCAAGAGGAAGAGTGGTTCTTGTGGTTCATCCCAGGCAATATAGAGCTGGAGTTTCAGCTTACCAACCTGCAATGGTAACTCTTTCTCTATCCACAGATTCTGTCTGGCTTGCTGTTCATCTCCAGCATTTTTCAATTATATTTTAGATTTCCTGTCTTGGCAGTATTTTGCTTTTGGATTAATAATCCGTGGGTTTACTAAAAACATATTATATTGAGCACTGTCATTTTAATGCACAGAACATGGTCATGGAAAATGTAATGGTATTCTTGGGTTCTAATATTTAACAGCAACCACTTGAAGCAATGAATGAGTGGAATATACCATAAACTGTGAATGTTTCACCCTTTTTCCTGTAATGAATTATACAGACTTACTGCAATAGCTGCTATGCATATTCAGCACCATACACAGTCTTAAAGAGGAAATATGCAGTGTTCTTGCAAAGGGAATGTACAAACATCATGCAGTCACATTTGTTTGACATATGCAGTGTCATTTGATTGAGGTCTCTTCTTGAATTCAATCTGCTGGTTGATTCCTTTGTTTTTCCAGGTGACAAGCCTACTGCACTTGTCAAGAGTCAAGAGTCTGTACAGTGGAACAATGAAATTCCCACTTATAACAGTTTACCCGGCCTGTCATAGATAACATAGAATCAACAAAATGTCAATGTATTAATAAGAGCAATATTTGTGCAAACGAGTTCAAAGTCCTTTGTGTAACCAGGCACAGTCCATACTTCATAGTTTAGATAGTATGTTGTGGTGTTCAAGAACCCGATGGGTGGTGGGAAGGTGCGATCCTTGAACCTGGCAGACTCCTCTACCTTCTTTCTGATGGTAGGAGTTAAATGGGAGCATGGCTATGGTGGTGTGGTATTTGATAATGCTGGCTGCAGTTTTTAGGAAGCACCTCCTACAGATCCTTTATTGGGGCACCCATGTACCCATGATGGACCAGGTGGTGTCCACCACATTTTTAACCTCCTTCATTCCTGGGTATTTAAGGCGAACCAGGCTGCAATGCAACCAGTGAATATGCTTTCTATTATTGGTGTTATCTTGGTATTGTTCTCTGGTGAGGTCCCAGCCAGGCACTGAGAAAAACTGAGTCTAATTATCTCAGTCAGCCTAGCAAGAGTTTAGTTTAGAGATACAGTGTGGAAACTAGTCCTTCAGCCCACCAAGTCCATGCAGACCACTGATCACCCATACACTTGTTCTATCCTACACACTAAGGACAATTTACAGAAACTGTTGTGGTCTGCAACATTCCAAGGTCAGGAACTCCATGCTAAGACACACAGTGAAACTTTGTACAGCTGCTGTCAAGGTTCTACGAGATCCAGGCCCTCCTGCCACTGCAACTTTAAAGGTTAGACATGATAAAAATAGTTATTGGTTAATGTACGAGTGGGAAAAAAAATTGAGGCACTGTTAAAAGCAATTGTATTTATATCCTAGGTGCTGTGCAGTACAATAGTATTGAATATCTACAAATGTTATGGACATAGCATAGTCTTGGAAATAAAAGGGGTGTAAGACCACAAGCCCTTAAAATGTGCTATTAACGAGGCTTTCAAGAACAACCAGCAGCTCAGTTACCCTTTTAAGGTGGAGCTAGTCAGATGCTGGGCTGTTGTACTTGTTCCAACCAGAAGTACAGATGTTGGCGTTATGAAGCCCACTAAAAGCTTAAAATGATCTTGGAGATTCTTCTCACAAATTGCCTCTCTCAATGAGAGAGGGGTAATTCAGGCCTGGAGTTGCCCTGGGGATCCATGTTCTTTTTCTGAAACAGAAAAATAATACTTCCACCATATTTCATTCTCATTGCAATCTAAATGTGTGTATTTATGTCTATTGACTCAAAATGTGTATAAATTCACCAACTCTTACTGGGGATTGTTCCTGGTCTATCATGTTAATGCTTGACTCTTTTAATGCTCATTGAACAGGATATTACACAGTAGGAACTATTAAAAGTAGCAATATGAAAGGTAGATCCATAGCTACTAATTTGTTCATCTGCATAGATTCTAATAACGTTCTTCTGGTATTTCCAGGATTTATAGCTTCCATACTTGCAAATATATTGCTTAATTTCTCAGAGATTTATGGGCAATTCTTAAATTAGAATTTCCTGTACAAAACTTTATGTGACAAGAATGCGAGTTATGAATTCAGATTACATTAAAGAATGAAGGATTAATGAGGACGTGATTGCTATTCTAAAAATGAAGAATGGATTAGAATTAGTCGAGCCGGCTATTTAAGAAGGATGGGGATGGTAAGATGAGAGGATATACATTTAAAATATGTAGGAAGAATTAGGTTAGAGCCAGGAAGTACAGTATTTATTTTCGCAGAGAGGCATCATTTTCAGGAACGAACAACCTGGACATCTGACAAATTTTTATTTTTTTAACAGGAAACTTGAGAAGTTCCACAAATTAAAAGGGTACATTGATGGTTAGTTGACTTTACAAAGTTACCCAATCTCTTGGAAACGCATCAATTCACAGGTTCAAATTGGAATTTCCATGGGATTTCCCTGATAGAGGTGCAGGTTTATTCCTCTGATATGGGAGACTGTCTTGTGAGGTGACTAGGTGCAGCTTGCCAAGAATTGTGATGATGAGGGGGTGGAGGGGGAGGAGGCAAGTGTGGAATTTGAAGGAATTGGCTCCTTAAAATAACCTTTATGCTTGTAAATGAATTGGAGCCGTGATATAATTATCTTCTGTGTCACTATTTCCACCGAGCGATTACAAGGAAACATTTACATCACCTTAACACATTTACACTGCAAGACGTTGCAGAGAGTTGTAGATGTAGCCCACTCCATCTGGTAGACCAGACATCTCACCATTGACTCCATTTACGCTTCACGTTGCCTCGGAAATGCAGCCAACACAAGCAAAGATTTGTCCCATCCCGGTCATTCCTTCTTCTCCCTGCTCCCGTCTGGCAGAAGCAACTGTAGCTTGAAAGCGTACACCACCACACACAGGAACAGCTTCTTCCCTTCTGTTATCAGAATCTTGAACTTCCATAAGGTTACCTCTTGTCACCTCTACCCCATTGCTGACATTGGACTTTATCTATGGAACTGATCTGCTGCAATGCTGAGAACAATATTCTGCACACTGTTTCTTCCCCTTTGCTCTACAGTTAATCCGCAAAATAACTGACCTCGATATCGCATATTTCTGTTTTAACAGACGGAGTCTCCCATTGCACTGCCCCCACTCCCAACAGTTACCCAATGAGCTGCCACTATATGATGTGCTTCCAGTTGCGAGAACGGAAAGAGAGAGAGAGCTCCCCGTCCTCTGAATTCCCATTTGTTTAATCTCTCCCCCGGCGAGGTATTTCCTCCCTCCCGGTCTTGGGTTAAAATGTAGCCCCCTTATTCTGTTATAACAGGTGAATTGTGGATGCACACAAACCAACCTCTCTTCCATTGATTCCATTTATACCTCACTGCCTCAGAATGGCCACCATCATAATCAAGGACAAGTCGCACCCAGGCCACGCCATCTTCTCCCCTCTCCCATCATGCAAAAGGTATAGAAGTGTGAAAGCACACAACTCCAGATTCAGTTACAGTTTCTTCCCAGCTGTTATCAGATAAATGTACCTTCTTACCACAACTAAAGAGCAGTCCTTGTATTGTATTGTATTCACATTTATTGTCATTGTCTCAATTTGAGACAACAAAATGAATTTCCCTTACAGGCAGTATCATAAATAAAAAAAAAATCATAAAAAAATTAAAAAATAAATAAATAATAATAAAACATATTAAAAATAAAATTTAAATTGAATTTTAAAAAAAGCACAAACACAGAAAGTCCATGACACAACATAACATAAATGGCACCAAGGTGAGGAAGGCACCATAGTCCAGCCAGCCTCCCCTCCGTGTTCATCCGTGTTCGGGGCCTTCCGAGCACCCGCAGTCGCCGCCCCGGGTGGCCCGATGTTCAGGCCCTCACGCCGGGCTGGTGGAACGCCGACGCCGAACCCCGACGGTGAGCTTCCTCCTCCTCAGCGGCCCGGACCTCCTGATCAGCCGCCTCCCGCTGCCGGAGTCTGCTGCTCCTGAGTCCACAGGCCGAGCCGGGCAGAGTCACAGGACCCCGCGCTGTCCATCAGCGCCGCCCGCGTTGGGAGCTCCGCAAACCGCAGCTCCAGGATGTCGGTGCAGCAGGTCCAGCACTCCGGGCTCCAGACGGCGACCCCCGGTAAGGCATCGCCAGCCCCGCGATGTTCCAGCGCTGTCCCGCCGCTGCTGGAGCTCCGGTCGATCCCGGCAGGAAAGGCCGCGGCAATCCAGGTAGGTAGGCCGCTGTGGGGGGAGGGGGGGGCGAGGACGCGACTCGAATAATAGTCGCGTCCTCACCAGGAAGCGGCTGAAGGACGGTATCCCCCGCACCGTGCCCTCTTCCCCCACATAAAAACACCAAAAAAACACAAAAAAACACACTTTTTCATAACTAAATAAACTAAAACAAAAAAAGATACCGGGCTGTAGGTGGAGGTTGCTGACACCAGCGCCACCGGAAGTACAATACGTCCTGAACTATTATCTACCTCATTGGTGACCCTCGGGCTGTCTTTGATCGGACATTACTGACTTTATCTTGCACTAAATATTATTCCCTTATCATATATCTGTACATTATGAAAAGCTCGATTGTAATCATGTATTGTCTTTCTGCTGACTGGTTGGTACGCAACAACAGATTTTCACTGTTCCTTGGTACATGTGGAAATAAACTAAACTGAACAGAACTGAACCAAGCGACAATTGTAATAACAGACACCATTCCCCTCTGAAGAAGGGTCTCGACCCAAAATATCACCTATTAAATCTATCCAGAGATGCTGCCTGTCCCGCTGAGTTACTCCAGCAATTTGTGTCTATCTGAGTTACTCCAGCAATTTGTGTCTAAACCAGCATCAGCAGTTCCTTCCTACACCCTTCCCCCTCTGCCCATGGTCGAGTATTGTGGGGTTTACTGTACTTGTGTCTGGTGATTTATGTACAGTATTATCTGATTTGATTGGATAGCATGCAAAACAAAGCTTCTCACCATACCTCGGTACATGGGACGACAATAAAGCTAAAACTAAATCTAAATATCACTAGCCTCATAATAGAAAAATAGAAACATAGAAAATAAGTGCAGGAGTAGGCCATTCAGCCCTTTGAGCCAGCACCGCCATTCAATATGATCATGGCTGATCAACCAAAATCAGTACCCCATTCCTGATTTCTCCCCATATCCTTTGATTCCATTAGCCCGAAGAGCTATATTTAACTCTCTCTTAAATACATCAACATGATCTATTGAAGCAGCAATAAAATTAAGTTATATTTTATTTTTTCTAAAACTCAAGGCAAAAGGATTTAGTCTGTCCCCGTAGCTTTACAAGGAGCATTGCTGGGCACTGCAGTCTTGGGGATGAGTAGAGATTGATTGCGAGTTTTACTGGCACACACCCTGCCCAACACATCTGACAAAAACTTCAATTTCAGTTGCATGTCTCAGCCTCATGCAAGTCTAAAGGTAAAAAGTCTGGTGAGTCACTGGCAGCACACCTGCTCCTCTGGCTCCATCGGAGTGTTTTGTTAAGATATTTTATTTTCACAGTCGTTTATTGGCTGGCAGGCACTAGGAGCAGCTGAATGTCCTTGATTAAATCAGCCACTGGTTCCTGCCCCATTCCCTGGAGAAACATTTCCAAAAGAATTCCTCAACATGCATCAAATCCCTGATTTACTTCGTCAGGAGACAGTTATTCCATGCATCTGCCTGAATGCATGTCACATGAATCCAGCTTGGATATTCAAATATTAAATCATAATACTTTATGTCTATTTTACATGAGCTGGAAAAAATTATATTGTACTCCAATTTCCATTACAAATTATTTCAATATGACAACCTTGGACAATTGAATCATTGAATCATTGCCACCTAAAGGAATATGCTTCAGATTAGTGTAGGGTCAGTTCATGGCTGTACTGAAGATCAGCTGTTCAAATACAACATTCTTTAAGAGTTTCAATGTTACAAATGTACCCACACATAAATTGTCACTACAGAAATTCCTTTCCTAGGACCGGCGGGCCACGTCGCTGACGGGAGGACTGGTGGGCTGCGATCTGTGGAAGGAAGTCTCCGAGCCCAGCCCCAGTTCATCCTCCACGGATCGGAGAACTGGAGAACCCGAGAGGAGGGTGCAGGGAGACGACAGTGGGCACAAGAGCAAAGGGCCGATGCTTTCCACGCCCTTATGATCGGCTGCAGGAGGCGTCCCTGGAACTCCAGGACTGAAGGTGGTCGGGCGAAGAGTGGAACGATGGTTCGCTGGCTGATCCAGACCGAGGGTGACGGCTGGAGGCCATGTCGTAGCCTGGGACTCGCCCGGATCGGGTGCTGCTCCAAAAGACCAAACATGCGGACTGGACTGGACTTTGATAATGGCACCAAAAACTAGCAACTCTTGTACACTTACTGTAAATGGACTATTTCTAAAAACTTTGTATTATTGGGAGAGTGTAATACTTTACTGAACTGTATGCAAAAAAAAGAATTTCACTGTAATTCTGTACTTGTGATAATAAAGCACCTTTGAACCATTGAACCATTGTTAACTAAGAAACTTTAAGGGCCTGTCCCACTTACGTGTCCTTGACATACAAATTACGTGACCTCGTGGTCATATTGAGCCGCGATGGTCCCGCGAAGGTCGAGCACGATTTCATGCGTACGCACAGCCGTCTGGAGCGCGTGACGTCATTTGAAGATGGACACAAAGCTGGAGTAACTCAGCAGGACCGGCAGCATCTCTGGAGAGAAGCAATGAGTGACGTTTCGTGTCGAGACTCTTCTTCAGTCTGAAAAGAAGGGTCTTGACCTGAAACGTCACCCATTGCTTCTCTCCAGAGATGCTGCCGGTCCCCGCTGAGTTACTCCAGCATTTTGTGTCTATCTTCAATTTTCTTGGCCCCGCTCTGGGAGTAGAAGTGGGGGTGGATCCTGACCGCAACGGCCGTGAGCCCCAGGCGCAGTTCGGCGATCGTTTGCCTGCTTCTGCTGCCGTTGAAGGTGAGACGTTGCATCACGCCAGGTCTTGGGCCTGTCCCACTTTGGCCGTCAGTTACGCGACAGGCCGTTGGCGCATGAAGATTTAGTTCATTACAAAAATTTTAGAGCCCCTTGGTTCAGGATACCTCTCCACCTTGTGCGGTCAGCTGCAAGGCTCTCCCAGGCCTCCACATCGATGTTGAGCGCCTTCATATCTCGCTTGCAGATATCCTTGTAACGTAGCTGCTAGAGGATGGCTTTTGGAGAGTCTGCGCTGCCTGAGTAGAGTGTACATAGTAGGAAGACAGGATCTCAGTGTTGGACACTCTGTCTTGTCAGGATATGCCCAGGATACGGCGGATGCTTCTCAGGTGGAAGGTGTTGAGTCTTCTCTGCTGTCTGGCATATGTAGTCCATGTCTCACTGCCGTACAGCAGCGTGCTGTTGACTGCTATCATTCACTGTCAGCTTTGTGTTGGTCCACACTCGAGTTGTGAGGCAAGTGAGAGTTGTAGCTGCCTTTCCTATCCTCTTATCAATCTCTGTGTCCAAGGCGAGGTTGTGGGTGTTGGTGGAGCCAAGGTACATGAACTGATGGACGGCATCAAGTTCGTAGTCGTCGATGGTGATGACAGGTGGCACTTCTGTATCCTGCCCCAAGACGTTCGTCTTCTTCAGGCTGATGGTCAGCCCAAAGTCCTTGCACGCTGATAGAAGCGGTCTATCAGTGACTGTAGTTCCTGCTGGGTGTGGGACACAACTGCAGCGTCGTCAGCAAACAACATGTCTCTGATGAGAGCTTCAAGTACTTTTGTCTTTGCTCTGAGGCGGGTGAGGTAGTAGAGCCTGCCATTTGATCTAGTACGCAGGTAGATCCCCTCTGTTGCAGTGCCAAAGGCATGTTTCAGGAGCAGAGCAAAGAAAATCTCAAGGATTGTGGGAGTGAGGAAGCGGCCATGTTTGACGCCACTGCGGATGTCGAAGGGCTCCGAGATGCTGCCATTGAACTGCATTGTCCCCTTTGTGTTGATGTGGAAGAATTCTATCATGCTCTGCAGTTTTGGTGGGCAGCCGATCTTCGGCAGAGCCTTAAATAGGCCATCTCTGCCGACATGGTTGAACGCCTTGATCAGGACAATGAGAGCAACATACAGAGGCATCCGCTGTTCTCTGCACATCTCCTGGAGCTGGCAAATGGAGAAAACTATGTCCACCGTTGACCTTCCAGCTCGGAAACCGCACTGTGACCCTGGGTAGATTCGTTCTGCCAGCTTCTGCAGGCGGATCAAAATGACTGGAGCAAAGACCTTGCTGACGATGTTGAGGAGGGAGAAGCCTTTGTAGTTGTTGCAGTCGCTTCTCTCGCCCTTGTTCTTGTAGAGGGTAATGATCATGGCATCCCCCATATCCTGCGGCGCAGCTCCTTCATGCCAGCATTGGCAGAGGACTTCATATAAAGGAAGCAGTAAGGTAGTCTTGCAATGCTTGATCAGGTCATGGGGGGTCCCATCACTGCCTGGGGCCTTGCCTGAGGCCAGGCTGTCAATGGCCTTGCTGAGCTCTTCTACCGTCGGCTCTGCGTCTAACTCATCCATGGTCGGCAGGCACTCGATGGCATCAAGGGCTGAGGGGGACACAGTGTTCTCTCTTGAGTAGAGGTCGGAGTAGTGTTCCACCCATCTCCATCTGCTGGCATTCGTCTGCGATTACTTCCCCAGTAGAGGATTTGACGGGGCTGTCGTAGTGCCTTCTTAATGCCATCGTACATTCCCCTGATGTTCCCTGTTATGGCGACCATCTGGATGTCCTCACTAAGCTGTGTCCAGTAGTCATTGGCACAATGCCTGGCAGTCTGCTGAACCTTGCTCCTGGCAGCACTGAAGGCCTACAGATTCTTCTCGTTAGCTGACCACTTGTACTCTGCTAGGGCGGCGCGCTTGGCTTCGATGACGGGAGGTCGTCTGCCCACCAAAGCTGCAGAGCATGATAGAATCCTTCCACCTCAAACCAGTCGTGCGTCTTCGAGGTCTTCTTCCCAAAGCTAGCCAAGGCTGTGCGGTGCATGGTGTCCCGCAGAACTTCACATTTCTCTGTTGCAGAGTCTCCAGGACACAAGGTACACAGTTCTCTCTCAAAAGCCTCTGCAGCCTGATCTTGCAGCACACCAAGGAGTGGTCTGTGTCGCAGTCCGCACTGTGGTAGGAGCGTGTGTGGAGAATGTTCTTGATGGCGGCATGTCTGACTAGGATCAGATCCAGTTGATGCCAATGCTTTGAGCGTGGGTGTCTCCAGGAAACTTTGTGCTGGGGCTTTGTCTGGAAGTACGAGTTGGCGATGCACAGGTCATGGTAAGTGCACAGCTCAAGCAGTCGCTGTCCGTTATTTTGCCCACACAAAACTGCCCGAGGCAGGAAGACCACAATTCCTGGTATGCGCCCATTCTGGCGTTGAAGTCGCCCAGGAGAACAAGTTCTTCCTTACCGGGGTTGCTGCTGATGATGGATGCGAGGTTCTCATAGAAATCGTCCTTTGTGTCTGATGTGGAGGACAGTGTCGGGGCACACATGCTGACAAGAGTAACTGGGTCTGCGTTGGGGTTGAGGCGGAGAATCAGGAGTCACTCTGAGCCATTACTGCCTGGTTCCACCGGGTTCAGCAGGTTGCCCCTTACTGCGAAGCCTACTCCGTGCTTTCTGGGCTTGTCAGAGTCCGTCCCCTGCCAGTAAAATGTGTACTCCTTCTCCTCCAGTGTGCCCAAGTCTGCCAGCCATGTTTCCTGAAGGGGGGCTATGTCTACTTTGAGTCTCTTGAGTTCGTCGTTTATGACAGCTGCTTTCCTGGAATCTCAGATGTCCTGTAGGTTTTCAAAGGCTGGTCATCCTTGTCCGGACATTCTAAGTTCCCAGTATTAGAATTGGTCTCTATTGATGTGTTCTTTTGTTGGTAGGTACAAAGATTGGGATCTGCTGAACGGATGGTTCCTAATCCCCGTGCACCCAGTGAGGATAGCAGACCATGACAGGAGAGCACCTTTTTGGCTGGGGGCTGCTGAGCTTGAGGCAGGCGGTAGCTGTCCAGTGAGGTCCCTCCCACCTGGCACCTTGCTTTACGCCCATCTAGCGATGACTTACAACCGGTAACTATTGCTTCCCGTGTTGTGTCGACGCAGCAGGCGAAGCTGGAGTGACCTCTCCAGGTTGTAGGTGTAGGTTTGCAGGTGATGTGTAGTCAGATACAAGCCTGGGCGATGTCATATGGAGGACAGGCTGTTGCCCATGCAGCACGTCCCCCCTCTGCACGTCACTGAACGATCCAAAGGACAGCGGGGCTGTTACAGTTTGGCACCAGCAGGTGCTGTCAGAGCGAGGTTGTAGACAACGACAAACTGCCTTAGGGGCTCCGACCGAGGATTTTCTTGAGGTTTACTCCTGGAGCCTTATCCGTGACTGGATATGTTCACTAAGTCAGAGTTTTCCCACTCCTAGATGGACTGCCTCTCCAGGCTGATGAACCCCATCTACCCGAGACTCATGGGGGCGTGAGCGTCTCCCTTCCCATGCAGGTCTATAGCACCTGCCCACTGCCCGTAACAAAATTAGAATAATATTATAACAATAGAATAGAATAGAATAGAATAGAATAGAATAGAATAGAATAGAATAGAATGCCTTTTATTGTCATTCAAACAGACAAGGTTTGAACGAAATTTCATTCCTACAGTCATGACATTACAACAAAAAAAACAAGACACACACTTAACACAATTCACACAAACATCCATCACAGTGAATCTCCAACACCTCCTCACTGTGATGGAAGGCAAAAGTCTTAACTCTTCCCTTTGTTCTTTTCCCGCGGTTCAGCAGTCCAACTGCAGTGTTGAGGCGACTGGGGCTCACGATGTTAAAGCCCCCGGCGGGTGATGGTAAGTCCCACGGCCATTTAAGCCGTGCTGGGCGATGTTAGGCCCCGCTCCGTCATTTAAACCCAGCGATTCCAGCGGGAGAAGTTGCCATTGTGGGAGCTCCGAAAAGCGGTCTCCAAGGACCTGCGAGCTCCCGATGTTCCTGTCCACTGGGCCTGCGGCCGGAGCCTCTGAAGCTCCGAAGTCGGGTTACAACCAAGCGCCACCACAGCTCTCCCTGCTCTGAAGTCGGCCAGCGAGTCCGCAGGCTCCGCGATGGCGAGTCCGCAGGCTCCACGACTGGAGCCCTCGGGTTGGTTCCGGTATGGAGGCTTCCGACGGCTCCACGACTTTAGGCCCAACGTCACCGGAGACCTGACAGGGAAAAAGTTGGGTCCCCATACAGGGAAGAGAGTATCCCCCCCACCCCCACACACACACATATACACAGCTAAAAAATAATAAAAATTAGAACCAAAAACATACATCTAACGGGACAAAATAAAAATAAAAGACAGACGGACTGCAGTTGAGCCGCTGCCGTTAAGCGCCGCCACACTCCAATATTATTTAATATTTTAATATTTAAAAAAATATTATAACAATGTTATAATACGCTAACAATATTATATTACTTTGAAGCTAAAGTATATGAAAAAACCCCTGAAATCACACATTCCTAAGTGGCTGGTGGCCTCTGGTAGGATGGTGACTTGGAGGATGAGACTGATAAAACTACCTACATTCATCATGCTGGCATTATGGTAACAAGGGAAAGAGGGAATACAAAGCTACTAGCATTGTTGTATACAATTAAAGAGTCGGAGAGTGGGGGTTGGGGGATGCCTGACAGTGCAAAAACTAAATGCTGAAGAAACTCAGTTGATCAGGAAGCATCTGTGGAGGGAATGGACAGACGACATTTTGGGACATGACCCTTCTTCACACTGAAGTTGGGTCCAGACTCGAAATGTCGACTGGCTATTCCTTCCACAGATACTGTCTGACCTGCTGTGTTCATCCAGCATTAAGATTCCAGCATCTGTGGATTTCTTATGTCTTCTTGGTGGAGGTGGAGGAAGGGACAGTTCTGACATTGTTGTGGGGGGAAGATGAGACATTACAGGTTGGGAGACTAACTGATGGATGGTTTATGTGGATTTGAGGTCATCTGAAGAAACATAGAAACATAGAAACATAGAAATTAGGTGCAGGAGTAGGCCATTCGGCCCTTCGAGCCTGCACCGCCATTCAATATGATCATGGCTGATCATCCGACTCAGTATCCCGTACCTGCCTTCTCTCCATACCCCCTGACCCCCTTAGCCACAAGGGCCACATCTAACTCCCTCTTAAATATAGCCAATGAACTGGCCTCAACTACCCTCTGTGGCAGAGAGTTCCAGAGATTCACCACTCTCTGCGTGAAAAAAGTTCTTCTCATCTCGGTTTTAAAGGATTTCCCCTTTATCCTGACTGTGACCCCTTGTCCTGGACTTCCCTAACATCGGGAACAATCTTCCTGCATCTAGCCTGTCCAACCCCTTAAGAATTTTGTAAGTTTCTATAAGATCCCCTCTCAATCTTCTAAATTCTAGAGAGTATAAACCAAGTCTATCCAGTTTCTTCATAAGACAGTCCTGACATCCCAGGAATCAGTCTGGTGAACCGTCTCTGCACTCCCTCTATGGCAATAATGTCCTTCCTCAGATTTGGGGACCAAAACTGTACGCAATACTCCAGATGTGGTCTCACCAAGACCCTGTACAACTGCAGTAGAACCTCTCTGCTCCTATACTCAAATCCTTTTGCAATGAAAGCTAACATACCATTCGCTTTCTTTACTGCCTGCTGCACCTGCATGCCTACCTTCAATGACTGGTGTACCATGACACCCAGGTCTCGCTGCATCTCCCCCTTTCCCAATCGGCCACCATTTAGATAATAGTCTGCTTTCCAGTTTTTGCCACCAAAATGGATAACCTCACATTTATCCACATTATACTGCATCTGCCAAACATTTGCCCACTCACCCAGCCTATCCAAGTCACCCTGCAGTCTCCTAGCATCCTCCTCACAGCTAACACTGCCCCCCAGCTTAGTGTCATCCGCAAACTTGGAGATATTGCCTTCAATTCCCTCATCCAGATCATTAATATATATTGTAAATAGCTGGGGGTCCCAGTACTGAGCCTTGGGGTACCCCACTAGTCACTGCCTGCCATTGTGAAAAGGACCCGTTTACTCCTACTCTTTGCTTCCTGTTTGCCAGCCAGTTCTCTATCCACATCAATACTGAACCCCCAATGCCTTGTGCTTTAAGTTTGTATACTAATTTCTTATGTGGGACCTTGTCGAAAGCCTTCTGGAAGTCCAGATACACCACATCCACTGGTTCTCCCCTATCCACGCTACTAGTTACATCCTCGAAAAAATTCTATAAGATTCGTCAGACATGATTTACCTTTCGTAAATCCATGCTGACTTTGTCCAATGATTTCACCACTTTCCAAATGTGCTGCTATCCCATCTTTAATAACTGACTCTAGCAGTTTCCCCACTACCGATGTTAGACTAACTGGTCTGTAATTCCCCATTTTCTCTCTCCCTCCCTTCTTAAAAAGTGGGGTTACGTTTGCTACCCGCCAATCTTCAGGAACTACTCCAGAATCTAAAGAGTTTTGAAAGATTATTACTAATGCATCCACTATTTCTGGAGCTACTTCGTTAAGTACTCTGGGATGCAGCCTATCTGGCCCTGGGGATTTATCGACCTTTAATCCATTCAATTTACCCAACACCACTTCCCGGCTAACCTGGATTTCACTCAATTCCTCCAACTCCTTTGACCCGCGGTCCCCTGCTATTTCCGGCAAATTATTTATGTCTTCCTTAGTGAAGACGGAACCAAAGTAGTTATTCAATTGGTCCGCCATATCCTTGTTCCCCATGATCAACTCCCCTGTTTCTGACTGCAAGGGACCAGAGGTGAGGATATTTGAGCTGGCAGATTTACCTTAGAGGGATGAAATATTTAGGTATCTGACAGGCTTCCCGGCACGACACAGTACAGGTAAGAACGTAATGTTTTGGGAGTGGCTTGGGAGTGGCTGGGGATGAATTCTGCCAGGACAACATGATCTGTGTTCCTCTGCAGTGCTCCAGAACAGATGATACAATCTGCACAGACATAATGCAGATCATGTTAGGATCACATAGGTGCGCAACATCATGAAATACCTATTTAAATGCTCAGCCGAAAATTGCCATTACCAAGATTTATTCATTGAAGATCTGATTTTTAATTGTAGAATCGTAAAGGCAAAAATCAGTTTAATACAAGTAATCTTCTCGACACCTGATCGTTCTCTCTGAAATATGTTGTTATTTGTTGAAGACTTTCTAATGGCTTTACTGTTTATTTTAGAGAAAGAGAACAGGCACACTTACTCAGCTGGATTCAACTTTTTTTATTTATTAGTAATGTAGGTTAACTGGTCGATAGAATATTTTTGTACCATCAAAAGATTTTACGATGGCCATGGCACATCTGATGTAGGAACTCCAAAATTGTTAAAACTGAGTTCAGTGTCTGCTGTGTGAGTAAACGTTGGGTTCCCTACGCTTGGAGCCTTTGGAAATAAAAAAAGAAAACAGCCCATTGTTAGTAGAGGAACTAATTTTATTGGGCTAGTGCGGACAAGAAAATGATTTTTTTAACTGAGTAAATACTGGAAGGGTGAAGCAGATCAGTTTGGACTTTAGACTTCAGAGTGTGGAAACAGGGCTTTCGGCCCATCAAGTCCACAGTGACCTGTGATCACCTGTACACTAGCACTATCGTACACATTAGGGACAATTTACAGAAATCAATTAACCTAAAAACCTGCATGCCTTTGGAATGAGAGAAGAAAGCACAGCATCTGGAGAAAACCCATGTGGTCACAGGGAGAACGTGCAAATTCCATACATGCAGCACCCAAGGTCAAGATCGAACCTGGTTCTCGGTGCTGTAAGGCAGAAACTCTACTGTGATGCCCAGAAAGTGGTTCATATTTAGTGTTTTTTAAAAGGCATGTAATTTTGTCGATAGGCTACAATAGCCTGTTTAAAGGTAATGGTGTGCTCTTTGAAAAGATGGGGAAGTGGGAGATGATGAATGGTACTATGTTGTACGTGATGGGTGACAAACTGATGAGAATCCAGTTAATAAGAGTTGCTGACAGTGCAACAAATTTAGTTTGAGTATAAATGCATGGTTCATAAAAAAATATGGTTTTGTATCTTTAACATGGATAGAGAAATAACAGTGCAAATATGAAATTGTAATACAATTTTTTTGGAATGACAAACCTTTGTTTGTTGCCTTAATATGGAGCTGAAACTGCTCAGCTCTCACAACACACATTATATATATAACTAAAATGAGTGTCATAATTTAGGCCATTTGGAAGAATGGGCTGAAAGATGGCAGATGGAGTTTAATGCTGATAAATGTGAGGTGCTACACCTTGGCAGGACAAATCAAAATAGGACGTACATGGTAAATGGTAGGGAATTGAAGAATACAGATGAACAGAGGGATCTGGGAATAACCGTGCATAGTTCCTTGAAGGTGGAATCTCATATAGAAAGGGTGGTAAAGAAAGCTTTTGGTATGCTAGCCTTTATAAATCAGAGCATTGAGTATAGAAGCTGGGATGTAATGTTAAAATTGTACAAGGCATTGGTGAGACCAAATCTGGAGTATGGTGTACAATTTTGGTCGCCCAATTATTGGAAGGATGTCAACAAAATAGAGAGAGTACAGAGGAGATTTACTAGAATGTTGCCTGGGTTTCAACAACTAAGTTACAGAGAAAGGTTGAATAAGTTAGGTCTTTATTCTCTGGAGCGCAGAAGGTTAAGAGGGGACTTGATAGAGGTCTTTAAAATGATGAGGAATAGACAGAGTTGATGTGGATCAGCTTTTCCCTTTGAGAATAGGGAAGATTCAAACAAGAGGACATGACTTCAGAATTAAGGGACAGAAGTTTAGGGGTAACATGAGGGGAGACTTCTTTACTCAGAGAGTGGTAGCGGTGTGGAATGAACTTCCAGTGAAAGTGGTGGAGGCAGGTTTGTTGGTATAATTTAAAAATAAATTAGATATTGTATTGTATTGTATTGTATTCAAATTTATTGTCATTCTCAATATGAGACAACGACATGAATTTCCCTTACAGGCAGTATCATAAAAATAAAAATAAAAAATAATAATAATAATAATAATAATAATAATAATAATAATAATAATAATAATAATAATAATAATAATAATAATAATAATAATAATAATAATAATAATAAAAATAAATAAAAATAATAATAATAAATAAATAATAAAACATATTAAAAATAAAATTGAAATTGAATTTTTAAAAAAGCACAAACACAGAAAGTCCACGACACAACATAACATAAATGGCACCAAGGTGAGGATGGCACCATAGTCCAGCCAGCCTCCCCTCCATGTTCATCCGTGGTCTGGGCCTTCCGAGCACCCGCAGTCGCCGCCCCGGGTGGCCCGATGTTCAGTCCCTCACGCCGGGCTGGTGGAACGCCGCTGCCGCACCCCGACGGTGAGCATCCTCCTCCTCAGCGGCCCGGACTACCTGAACAGCCGCCTCCCGCTGCTGGAGTCTGCAGCTCCCGGGTCCGCAGGCCGAGCCGGGCAGAGTCACAGGACCCCGCGCTGTCCATCAGCGCCGCCCGCGTTGGGAGCTCCGCAAACCGCAGCTCCAGGTTGTTGGTGCAGCAGGTCCAGCACTCCGGGCTCCAGACAGCGACCCCCGGTAAGGCATCGCCAGCCCCGCGATGTTCCAGCGCTGTCCCGCCGCTGCTGGAGCTCCAGTCGTTCCCAGCAGGAAAGGCCGCGGCAATCCAGGTAGGTAGGCCTCTGTGGGGGGAGGGGGGGCGAGGACGCGACTCGAATAATAGTCGCGTCCTCACCAGGAAGCGGCTGAAGGACGGTATCCCCCGCACCGTGCCCTCTTCCCCCACATAAAAATACCAAAAAAACATTTAAAAAAAACACACTTTTCAAACTAAATAAACAAAAAAACAAAAAGATACCGGGCTGTAGGTGGAGGCTGCTGACACCAGCGCCACCAGAAGTACAATACCGGATAGGCATATGGATGAGAAGGGAATGGAGGGTTATGGCATGAATGCAGGCAGGTGGGACTAAGGGAAAAAAGATGTTTGGCACGGACTTGTAGGGCCGAGATGGCCTGTTTCCGTGCTGTAATTGTTATATGGTTATATGGTTATAATGTATAATATATAACACAACAACATAACATTTAGCTTTTTATGTTTTTCCTTTAATTAAGCTTTTATTAATGTTGTTCTACATTGAAATGAATATTGTTGCCTGTTTCCAGAGGAATTAACAGCATTTTGGGAGTCCTATTTGTGGCATTATTTGACCATTGGTAATGTCCTCCCTTATCTTCCAGCTAAGTATCAGCCTGTTCATTCGAAGTGTGACTTTCAAAGTTCTCTGGATGGTATCCCAGTGCCAAACTATCCTTCTTGGTTCCATTAGTAAAGTTTGCTGGCAAATCTTCAGCAACGTCTTAGAACTACACGGACTTGTCAGTACAATATCATTTCAACAAATCTGGCACAGAAGGTTCACATTGTTCCAAGCCTCTGCCCTCAAGGCCGCCAACTCTGAGGAGGTTAGTCAGCGGTTGGTTAGCACGATAACCTGCATGTGCATTCTTGATCTTGGCGTCAGGCAGCAGGTGTTGGAGCAGCCCACTAATAATGTGACAAGATGCATAAATGTATGATTGTGTTGCCATCATCTCCTGATGCAGCGTGGACAGAAACCACACCTCATCGATGTGGTTTATCCATTTGGGTGTGTGAAGCAGTTGCTTACATCTCTGTAACTCTATCATGGATAAATGGTTGCGCGTGCTCATAACCTGCCACAGGATGAGGCTTCCAGCAGCTGTCATCTTAAGGCTCAAGCTTTCAACATCAGATTCATGATAGACTAAGCTAAGTGGGACCCGTTGGGTCCCTGTCACATGGGAGGCCAGGTCCCCCAATGCAATCCGTTCCCACAATGCAATATTCCACCACTCACCCGTTCCCCCAATGCATCCTGTAGATTGCCTATTGCATGTTAGCCAATCAGAATGCTTAGTAGTAATAACCCCGCCTAGTGTATGCTTTATAGTGTAAGAACTCGTTTATTATATTCAGTAGATGCAGCAGTAGGAACGTACAATGTACTGCATACCTGACACCGGATTGTCTATTAAAGATGCTTATACCTTTACCTATGTGTGAGTTAGGTAATCACATGGTGTCAGAAAAGTGGTTCTAATCCACTCCGCTTGTTTACCGCGATTTATTTTCTTTATCAGTTTTACTTTGCAATTTTTCAACATTATGGCTAACTCCCGTCGATAGCCAAGTCCCCTTGTGTTTGACTCTGACATAGCCAAGCGATGGCGCATGTTTGAACGTGACTATAAAAACAATACGGGGAGAAAAGATGAGGTACGAAGGTAAGCTAGCCAAGAATATAAAGCAGGATAGTAAAAGCGTTTTTAGGTATGTGAAGAGGAGAAATTAGTTAAGACCAAAGTTGGACCCTTGAAGACCGAAAAAGGTGATTTTATTATGGGGAACAAGGAAATGGCAGATGAGTTGAACAGGTACATTGGATCTGTCTTCATTATCGAGGACACAAACAATCTTCCTCATATAGTAGTGGCCAGAGGATCTGGGGTGACAGAGGTACTGAAGGAAAGCCACATTAGGCAGGAAATGGTGTAGGATAGACTGATGGGACCTGGTTGATAAAGGTTGATAAATCCCCAGGGCCTGATGATCTGCATCCCAGGGTACTTAAGGAAGTGGTTCTAGAAATCATGAATGCATTGGTGATAGTTATCCAATGTTCTATAGACTCAGGATCAGTTCCTGTGGATTGGAGGGTAGCTAATGTTATTCCACTTTTTAAGAAAGGCGGGAGAGAGAAAACAGGGAATTATTGACTAGTTAGCCTGACATCGGTGGTGGGGAAGATGCTGGAGTCAGTTATAAAAGATGAGATAGCCTAACATTTGGATAGCAGTAACAGGATCGGTCCGAGTCAGCATGGATTTACGAAGGGGAAATCATGCTTGACTGATCTTCCGGAATTTTTTGAAGATGTAACTAGGAAAATGGACAAGGGAGAGCCAGTGGATGTAGTGTGCCTGGACTTTCAGAAAGCATTTGATAAGGTCCCACAAATGAGTTTAGTGGGCAAAATTAGGGTACATGGTATTGGGGGTAGAGTGCTGACATGGATAGAGAAGTGGTTGGCAGACAGGAAACAAAGAGCAGGGATTAACAGGTCCCTTTCAGAATGGCAGGCAGTGACTGGTGGGGTACCGCAAGGCTCGGTGCTGGGACCGCAGCTATTTACAATATACAACAATGATTTGAATGAAAGGATTCAAAGTAACATTAGAAAATTTGCAAATGACACAAAGCTGGGTGGCAGTGTGAAGTGTGAGGAGGATGCTATGAGAATGCAGGGTGACTTGGACTGGTTGGGGGAGTGGGCAGATGCATGGCAGATGAAGTTTAAGGCGATAAATGCAATTACACATCCCGTCCCCCCAACGCAATATTGCACCACTCACGCACAGCCCCCAACTGCACAGGCACGGCTCAATTCCACATCCCCCAGCACTCCCTCGCCCTCCTCTTCACCCCCTCTTCTTTCCCCTCTCCTCCTCCCCTCCCCCAGTCCCTCCCTATCCTCTCTCTCTCTCCCCTCCCTCTCCCCTCCCTCTCCTTTCCCCTACCCTCAGTCACTCCCTCCCTCCATCCATAAAAAGCAGCATCTGCAGTTCCTTCCTCCACAGGTCATTCATTGTTAACTGTGGTTTAGATCCCGTTGACTTGACGATTGGACCAGTGTGTGTGTGTGTGTGTGAGTGTATGTGTGTGTGTGTGTGTGTTTGTTTGTCTCAAAGTCCGTGTAAACTGCTTGGCCAACCTACAACCCAACTCTCCCTCCCTCCCTCTGCCCACTCCGGCTCAGCCACCGCTCGGCCCGTCCTTTCCGAACCGCCAGCTGCTGCCGCTCGGACCGTCCCCGCCCTACTCACCCACCTACCTGCCTGATAGAAAGCTGCCACCTCCTGGCCGCAGGGGACTCGGGCACCACGAGTTTTGATGAGCTGGTGGACATCTCGTCCGAGAAGGCCGTGAGAGTGAGTTACCGCAACAGCGGCGATGGAGGAGATGGATACGTGGGGACGGGTAGACGGGACCACCATTGCCGCAAAGGGCATGCGGGGGACATCTGTACTAATTAGATGCACAGAGTCTCTTGCCCAGAGTAGGGAAATCGAGGACAAGAGGACATAGGTTCAAGATGAAGGGAAAATATTTAATCCGAGGGGTAACGTTTTCACACAAAGGTTGGTGGGTATATGGAACAAGCTGCCAGAGGAGGTAGATGAGGCTGGGACTATCCCATCATTTAAGAAACAGACAGGTACATGGATAGGACAGGTTTGGAGGGATATAGACCAAGCACAGTCAGGTGGTAGCTGGGACATGTTGGCCAGTGTAGGCAATTTGGGCTGAAGGGCCTGTTTCCACACTTTTTCACTCTATGACTCGATGACACTAATCAAGAATCTATCTACTGTATCTCTGCCATTAAAATATCCAATGACAGCCTCCACAGCCTTCCATGGTGAAGAATTCCACAGATTCACTACCTTCTGACTAAATAAATATCTCCTTATCTCCTTCCTGAAAGAACATCCATTAATTCTGAGTATGACCTCTTGTCCTAGACTCTCCCTCTTGTGGAAACATCCTCTCCACATCCACTCTATCTAAGCCTTTCACTATTCTGTATGTTTCAATGAGGTTGCCTCGCATTCTTCTAAACTCCAGCAAGTACAGGCCCAGTGCCAACAAACATTCATCATAGGTTAACCTACTAATTCCTGGGATCATTCTTATAAACCTCCTCTGGACCCGCTCCAGAGCCAGCACATCCTTCCTCAGTTATGGTGCCCAAAATTGCTCACAATATTCCAAATGCGGCTTCACCAGCACCTTATAGAGCCTCAGCATTGCATCAGTGCTTTTGTGTATACAAGCCCTCTTGAAATAAATGCAAACATTTAGTTTATTTTCTTTACTACTGATTCGACTTGGAAAATAACTTTTTGGGAATCCTGCACCAGCACTCCCAACTCCCTTTGCACCTCCGATATCTGGATTCTCTCCCCATTTAGAAAATAGTCTACGCCTTTATTCCTACTACTAAAATGCATGACTCCACACTTTATTCCATCTACCACTTCTCTGCCCCCTCTCCCAACCTGTCCGTCGTTCTGCAGAGTCCCTGCTTTCCCTACATTACCTGCCTTTCCACCCATGTTTGTATCATCCAGAGAAACTGCCTGACCCATTGAATTACACCAACAATTTGTGCCCTTTTTTAAATCCTTTTCAGTGGCACCCCCTGGTAAACTCGCGTCATGGCCAATTGTGAAAAAAAAACTTGTCAGTCAGCAGGTTAAAGTGTAATTCAATCAATTGACGGAATTGTGACAAAGTCTTTGGTTCGCTTAAAATGAGTAGGAAAGAAGGATTTGAAAGAGCAGTAATGGTACCGTTGCAATTACACAGGGAGGAATGGATACTGGTAGAAACTGTCGGAGTGACATTCTTTAGTTACAAAGTTATTCTTAACAACCATGATGCAAATATACATGATGGACATGCTCTCCAAAATTGGCTTTGATGAAGAAACCAGGAAATGGGTCTAACTGCTCTACACTGATATCTGTAAGATAATCCCAAATAAGGGGTGGGAATCGGATAGCATCCCCGTCAGGTCTGGAGTCAGGCAGGGTTGCCCACCCTTCCCTGTCTTGTTTGTCTGTTGTTATGGACCCATTTATCAAATTTGTTGGCAGCACGGGGGCACACAGATCAAGTTGCTGCCTTACAGTGCCAGAGACCCAGGTTCGATCCTGACTACGGTTGCTGTCCGTGACCTTGTGGCTTTGCTCTGAGTGCTCCGGTTTCCTCCCAGATCTGGTGATTCCTAGTGCTGCAAAGGAGTATAAGAAAGATTCAGTCAATTCAGCTGAAGAGTTGGGTATTATCATTGATTTATAGCGTTATTTAATTTTAAATTATGCTTGTCTACATTGGAGTCCAATATATTTGTCTTTGTGCGGTTAATATTCAATTTGGAGTACGCAGTGATACAGAGAATAGGATTGTGTAATCTGGGTGGAGAGTGGTAATTCATTACACACAAATAGCTAACATTTCATGTTTGTGCCTGCAATTTTGTTGGCATCACTTCGCTCACAAAACCCTGGTTAGACCACACCTGGAGTAATGTGAGCAGTTCTGGGCACCACACATTGGGAAGAATGTATTGCTTGGAGGGAATGTTGCAAAGAAGGCAACCAGAATAGAGTCTCCGTGGAAACTCAATGTCAACCTTCCATCACGGTGGCAGATGGAAGGCGCCACTGAGGGAACTCCTCATAGGACTAGCTTTCTCCGAAATCACCTGCATGGGCGAAAATACACATTAGGTGCACTATACTAGGTGATAAAAGATCACAACTCAAAGGGGTGGAGGAATTCAGCATGTCAGGCAGCATCTGTGGAGGGAATAGACATGCGACACTTTGGGTTGGGACCCTTCGATCTGCAATGTCACCTATCCATTCCCTCCACTGATGCTGCTTGACCTATTGACCTCCTCCAGCCTTTCTCCAGTCTCTTGCTCACAATTACAGCATCTGTAGTCAATTGTGTCGCGAAAATAACAGATCTCAAAACTGCCGAACGAACCTCCTTAATACATGATAAACCCTCACACAGCATACATACCCTCATACCCTCAAACCCTCAAATAGCTTTTCACTGTACCTCGGTACATGTGACAATAATAAACTAAACTAAAAACTAAGCTCCTTTTCAGCTCCATCTCAACTGACATTTAAACTAGTGTGAAGAGGAAACTCTCACAAATAACATTTCACTGTTCAATTAGAATGCCAAGCTGCAGCTGTATGGCAGAGATCCAAAGAGCAGATAGTTCAGGGCAAGATGGCATGAAGGTAGAAAGATTGGGTGGCTTCAATTTATCGTCTTTTCCTGTCACTCTGTGTGGGGAAATGACACTGAACCTTTGCAAACAAGTGTTCATGGTCTCCAGAAAGGAGGTTGTGGTTTGCTGGCTCTTTGGTAGCACCTGTGAAGAGCACGGTAGTGGAGTGGACATCTGCTCCTTGTCTTCTCTTTCGTTCGTCTGGCAGCATGTTCACTGCCCCATACACATCCGTTCAAATAAACCTCAACGTAAAAGCATCCCAATAACGGCCTCTGGATAAATGCTTTAATCCCCACCCCTGCTCCAAAGAATTCCCTCACTAGATGTACAAAGTTGTGCGTGAGACCTGTTTGAAATTGCCAATACTGGTCTTAATGACTGGTGCCAGTCTGCAGCCAACTGATGTCCACTGTATCTGCAAGGGCAGTGATGTGCGATGACAGGCATCATAACCAGAGCCAGGCCATCCTAAGAGATGTTAGAAAACCCTCTACAGATAGAATTTTGATTGTGCTTTTGCATGGCTGGTAATTGTGTTTTTGTTAGGCAGATTGTTGGATAAAGGCTAGAGATGAAAAGACAGGTGTGAGCCCCAAAATTACAAATCACATTTTGATTTAACTCGGGTCCATTTCATGAGTTTGCAAACCTGAAGGATCAATTAATTACCCTGCAATGCAGTAGAATATGTATGACCTTTTGCAAATGCCAGATTTAACACCAAAGCTGTACATCAGACAGCAATAACAGAAACCAGAAGTTTCCAATTTCCCGGTCACACCTCACTCGTTATCCTCTCAGCAACACTTTACATCGTTTCTGGACCTCAGCTGATGAAGATTTCCAGACTGATGTCAAAAACAGTGGAATGATTAATAAGACAAAATAGAATTCTGGGTGCAAAGCAATCATCTAAAGTCTTACCATAAAACAAACCTTGTATACACAACCAAACTTCACATATCACCCAGGTAACCAGACATAGTTCAATGTAACAAGCCAACAGTGTCAGAAATAATTAAGATCTGTT
Organism: Leucoraja erinaceus; assembly: GCF_028641065.1. Lineage (NCBI taxonomy): Eukaryota > Metazoa > Chordata > Chondrichthyes > Rajiformes > Rajidae > Leucoraja > Leucoraja erinaceus. Next base: position 57,536,107 of record NC_073378.1, on the reverse strand, counting down.
GATATGGAAAATGTATAAGAGGATATTAACATCAGCAGTAGTTAACCTTTAATAAAAGAAAAAACTTATTTCAAAACGTGTGATCAGTATTGCCTGAGGACACCTCATTAACACTTATATTCCAAAGAGGCATTTGCAGTCTGCATTGAATTATCTTTGAACATTGAGGTCTGGGTTTTGCAAAATAGCTTTGTCTTTTTAACATTGATCCATATAGAAACATAGAAACATAGAAATTAGGTGCAGGAGTAGGCCATTCGGCCCTTCGAGCCTGCACCGCCATTCAATATGATCATGGCTGATCATCCAACTCAGTATCCCGTACCTGCCTTCTCTCCATACCCTCTGATCCCCTTAGCCACAAGGGCCACATCTAACTCCCTCTTAAATATAGCCAATGAACTGGCCTCGACTACCCTCTGTGGCAGAGAGTTCGAGAGATTCACCACTCTCTGTGTGAAAAAAGTTCTTCTCATCTCGGTTTTAAAGGATTTCCCCCTTATCCTTAAGCTGTGCCCCCATGTCCTGGACTTCCCCAACATCGGGAGCAATCTTCCTGCATCTAGCCTGTCTAACCCCTTAAGAATTTTGTAAGTTTCTATAAGATCCCCTCTCAATCTCCTAAATTCTAGAGAGTATAAACCAAGTCTATCCAATCTTTCTTCATAAGACAGTCTTGACATCCCAGGAATCAGTCTGGTGAACCTTCTCTGCACTCCCTCTATGGCAATAATGTCCTTCCTCAGATTTGGAGACCAAAACTGTACGCAATACTCCAGGTGTGGTCTCACCAAGACCCTGTACAACTGCAGTAGAACCTCCCTGCTCCTATACTCAAATCCTTTTGCTATGAAAGCTAACATACCATTCGCTTTCTTCACTGCCTGCTGCACCTGCATGCCTACTTTCAATGACTGGTGTACCATGACACCCAGGTCTCGCTGCATCTCCCCTTTTCCTAGTTGGCCACCATTTAGATAATAGTCTGCTTTCCTGTTTTTGCCACCAAAATGGATAACCTCACATTTATCCACATTATACTCCATATATTAGTGTGAAGGATTTATGATCTGAAAATGCAAACAACTGGAGTTGAAATTCCACTTAATCGATTGGGCTTCATGCATTAGCTTAGATCTTCATGTTTACTGTTCACAAGTCGTCAACAATGGGAAAAGTGAAAGGTTTTGCATGAATCTGCTGGCATCTCTCCACACAGGTGTTTGCAGCACCTACATTGGGGCAAATTACTGTCTATGTGGCAGGTTGGTGACTCAATTTATTTCAAAGCAGAGGAATAGCTGCAATGTTAGACCATTTAGAGATTTTGATTTTGATTTAGTTTAGATTTTGTTGCATGAATTGAGATCTGTTAACTGCTGCGAATTGTGTAAAAGATTCTCCAATGTTTTCTGTCAATTTCTGTTTATTTTTCTGTATTTTTTTATAACGTTCAATTCTTTGATTTATTCTGCTTTTGAAATGTCTCTCAGCCAACTACAACATATTTTGAGTTAGTTGGGACCTACGCATTTATCAGCTGGTTGTAGGTTATGCCTTTTTCTGTTAATTCTGCCCAAATTGGAGAGGCCAGGACACTGAGTAAAGGCTTCTTGGCTGCTAGGCCATTTGTTCCATTATAACTGTGCCTTCTGTAGAAATGGGACAAGTTGCAGAATGGTGTCAATTTGTCTAGAGCCTAGATCAGAGCTACAGGAAGAGAATAGAACATCAGCAGATCCTGACAATTAGGTCCAAATGGCATTGAATTGAATGGATGAATGCAAACCAGACATATACATTGTAAATAATGTTGCAAAGCTTTACTTTGCTAGATGTTGATTGGATTAAGTATTTAGCCTTGTCTGGGTTTATTGACTATCAAGGCACACGTTGCGATGTTTGCTTCCTTTGAGAAGCTCCGTTTGCTTCATTTGAGAAGCTCCATTCAATATGATCATGGCTGATCATCCAACTCAGTATCCTGTGGCCAAATATTGTATCGAGGTTCTACAGGTGCATGTTAGAGCATATTAACTGGTTGCATCATGGTCTGGTTCCAAACACGAACAGCCAGGAATGAAGGAGACTGTAGAAAGTGGTAGACATTTGCCTGGTGCATCATGGATATTGAACTCCCCACCATCAAAGGAATCTGCAGGAAGCGCTGCCTCAAAAAAGCAGCCAGTATCATCAAAGATCTACACCACTACACTGCTTCCCAGTCCTCTGGTGGTTCCACCTCAACTATTCTTCCCTCACCCCACCCAATCCCTTTCCTTCCCCAACCAAAATGATGGAACGTGGTTGTTAAATTAATCTGCCATGCCACAGGGCCATTGTATTGAACTCAGTTTGTTCTCGTCAAAGGGTTGTGATGAACTCAGTCTTGTTTATCTTTATTGGTTTACATTTGCAGTTTCATAACAGAGGCGGCGCGACTCTGGTCAGCAGCGGCCTCTGCAGCCTGTCCGCGTTTTTATTATTTTTTGTCTATGTTTATATGTAGTTTTTGTTATTTTATGTTGGGGTGTGTGTGTGGGGGGTGGGGGTGGGGTGGGAGGGAGGGGGAAACAAATCCTCCCTGCATGGAGACCCGACCTTTTTTCGTCGGGTCTCAGTTTCGTTGAGTCAGCAACCGGCCTCCAACAGAAGAAGCCGGGGACTCTGCCACTAACCTCACCGTCTACCGGAGCGGGTGGAAAGAGGAGCTGGTGCATGTGGAGGCTGCTACTGCGGGTACGGCGGCACCGGGAGCCCGCGGGTCCCTGGAGGGAGACCGCTTTTCAGGGCTCCTGCAACGGCGACTTCTCCCGCCCGAGTTGCGGGGTCGAAGAGCTCCTGGAGCGGGGCCTACATCACTGCCCCGCGCGGCTTGGAATGGCCGCGGGACTCTGCGAGCGCACGCCGGGGGCTCTAACACCAAGACCCGGTGTGCGACCTCGCACCACCCGGCGTGGCTTTAATGGCCGCGGGACAATCGCCATCGCCAGCCGGGGGCTTTGACTTTGACTCTGACATCGGGGGGGGGGGAGAGTGCAGTGGAGAGATAAGTTTTTTTGGGCCTTCCATCACAGCTATGTGATGGATGTTTATGTAAAATGTAAATTATGTTGTGTCTGGGGTCTATTTGTGTGTAATGTATGTATGGCTGCAGAAACGGCATTTCATTTGGACCTCCAGGGGTCCAAATGACAATTAAATAGACTATTGACTATTGACTATTGACTATTGACTATTGACTTTGCGAAACTATTTAGCACAACCATTTCCAGTATTTAGTCAGTAACCAATTCTGACCTCTACCTAAAGAGCTGGTGCACTCTGTAGGTATGTTACAATACTAACCTTCAGCGGCGCTGTAATTCTGCCACTGGCCGTGTGCGTGTTTTTGGCGCCTTTGAGGAGGGGCGGGGTTAAAACGCAGCTTTTTGCTATCTTATCCTGGATTCTATTTGGTTGGAGTGCAAGCTTTTGCTGAAGAATCGTTCCGACGGGCGTTCTGTGTATTTTTTTTTTTTTAATCGCCCAACAAGTTCAGCGCTGGAGTAATTTTAAAATCAGCTTCTAAAGCCGTCAATGCCGACAACGGGGACGGATTTCACGTACGGCACAGGTAAACGAAAGCCGTTCATTTTACGTATAAAAGTGTTCCTTAAGATGCCTTCAATTCACATTTTAAGTTGCGAAACGGTGATTTTTTTCCCCATACGAACCGGCTGTATTTTTCATGCTGATACGGGTTTAAATTCACTGCAACCGCAACGTTCCAAATGCTCGCATTACAGAAAAACACACTCGCAAGATGATTTAAATGGCCATTAATTTACAGGTATTAAACATTACATTCCTTCTATTTGGCCTATAAATCCATGACAAAGAGATTTAAAAATCATGTCATATTGTGAATTCTTGTGTGAATGTTATTTGTACACTTAGGCTATTTAAAAATGTTAATATATTCTTAAGAAATTGATAGATGTTTAGGTCTAGTAATTGAATTTTGTAATTAGCTACAATTAGGTAACTAACTAATTATATGCTTTAATTTCAAGTCATCTAAGTAACATTGTTTCATATTTGTTTCAGAATGCTTCAATCTATAATAACTGAAAATGTCTTTCAGTTCTCTTAATTTTTAAGAAAGTTATGGTCTTTTGACTGTCCTAAATCACAGCTTTTGTGTTAAGTCAATGGAAAAGCAATAGGGAACAACATGCTAATTTCTGAGTATGAAAATGGCCATAACTTTTTTAATACTGAAGATATGAAAGTGAATTAGGTGTCAAATTAAACTTCTTTTTTTTTGCTTTATCTGATGGGATAAGTTACAGACTTGAATTTTAAAATCTCAAAATGTTGTAACATTGCTACACTCTGATGAACCACCAGTGCTGTAGTGAATGTGTTAGTGCATTCCAGACTTCCATACTTTCTTACTGCCTCCTGGAGCAGATCCTGATCCTGTTTCCTCCTACGCTCCAAAGACATACAGGTTTGTAGCTTAAGTGGCTTGGTATAATTGTAAATTGTCCCTAGCGTGTGTAGGATAGCATTAGTGTGCGAGGATCGCTGGTCGGCGTGGACCCGGTGAGTCGAAGGGCCTGTTTCCGTCTGCATTTCTAAACTGAACAAAACACTTTTTTGTTGTGTGCTAACTAGTCAGCGGAAAGACTATACATGATTGCAATTGAGCTGTCCACAGTGTACAGATACAGGACAAAGGAATAAAGGAATAATGTTTAGTCAAGTTACAGTCCGGAATGTTTTAAAACTTCTGATTCAAAAAAAATGTTTTATTATTTTAATTTCTATATATATATTTCTACTATTTCTTAATATTTCTGAACTTTGGAGACAATTAGAAAATATGAGAAAGTCTAACTGTATGCATCCCAAAGGAGGGGAGGGGGAGCACAACACAAGGACACAGCTCAGGGTCCTGCCCAAAGTGCACTGACCACAGGTGTTCACTCGACAAGATAGTCCAATGCTCTAATCAGACCAAGACTACACATTTTCATGCAGCAGAATCTTCAGTTCACTGACCATCACACAGGGTTTGGGTCAAATCTACCTTTCCATTTACCCACAGCTGGTTTTACGTTTACTCGTTGCACTGAAATTCTTCCAGCAAGTACTTTTCCCTCAACAACGGCCTTTTTAAAGATAGAAATTGTGCCACCCTTTATTTTGGAACTTTAAATGCATTACTTTCATTTTGAGCAGCAGCCCTTGAAGGATTACGTTATCCAGATTTATTGGACCTAGTTTTCCAATCACCCCTGTGCAAGGCACAAATTGCCTTACGAAATGTCTGCAAATTATTTAATTGACAACTCTGTGAGGATAGTTAAAGACCAGTTAAAGACGACTGCAGTGCCTAAAGATGCCGAGAACATAGACAACATGCCATCCACACCACTATTTATAATTTCTAGTTCCCACTCCAACTTAGTGATGAAGGCTTCATGGCCTCTTCTGTTTGTACTTAGAGGTCAAAGAAAGAAGGTAAGAAAGCACTTACAGTGATATAAATGTCATTTCCACATTGACCCAATAGGTTCATGAATTGAAGGTTAACCAGCAGACAATTCTTGCACTAATGAAAAGGTATTTTTAGAAGTAGCTCATTTATTTTCTTGAAGATAAACACAACATGCTGGAGTAACTCAGTGGGTCTGGCAGCATCTCGGGCGAAAAAGAATAGGTGACGTTTTGGGTTGGAACCCTTCTTCAGACAGTCTCCTTTCTCAAGATACATTCTTTTATTTTATCACATCCACTCCATCCAGGCCTTCCACTGTTCGGTAAATTTAGAAAGATGAGAGGTCACCCCTCATCTTTCTAAACTCCAGAGACTAGTCAGGATGCCAGGACCAGGGGGTCTGAGCTAGGCAGAGGTTGAGTAGACTGGGACTCTATTCCTTGGAGCACAGGAGGATGAGGGGTGATCTTATAGAGGTGTATAAGATCATGAGAGGAGTAGATCGGGTAGATGCACAGAATCTCTTGCCCAGAGTAGGTGAATCGAGGACCAGAGGACATCGGTTTTAAGGTGAAGGGAAAATATTTAATAGGATTCTGAGGAGTATAATGTGTGGTGGATGTATGGAACAAGCTGGCAGAGGAGGTGGTTGAGGCTGGGACTATCCCAACATTTAAGAAGCAGTTAGACAAGTACATGGATAGGACAGATTTGGAGGGATATGGACCGAATGCTGGCAGGTGGAACTAGTGTAGCTGGGACATGTTTGGGCAAGATGGGATGAAGGGACTGTTTCCACACTGTATCACTCTATAACTCTATGATTCTATGAATGCAGGCCCAGTGCTGTCAAACTCTCCTCATATGTTAAACCAATCATTCCTGGTTAATTCTCGTTAACCTCCTCAGGACCTTCTCCAATGCCAACATATCCTTCCTCAGATATGAGGCCCAAAACTACTCACAATACTCCAAACAGTTCCTTCCTACTCATTTATGGTCTTGATTATTTCTTGCCTACTGTAGAGCCATGTAGCTCAAGGACTGCAGCCATCAAACAGCCATTTACACAAATCCTAGACTAGTCCCATATTATTCTCTCCATATTCTCATCAACTCCCCCAAGATTCTAATGTTCACCTGCTCAAGGGACAAATTGCTGTGACCAGTTACCCTATAAACCTGCACCTCTTTGGGATGTGTGAAGAAACCAGTGCAATGTCCTTCAGGACTAAGCCAGATCAATCTGTGGTGGTGTTACGCAGCCACTAATGGTGATAGACAACGAGGACTCTGTCCAGGGAATACCTTGTGCATTTCTGCTCACAGTGCCTCTTCCAAATATTTTTCAAGGTTTCAAAGTCAAGGTCTCAAGGTCAAGGTTTATTGTCACGTGTACTAATTAAGGTAGAGTGAAATTCGAAATACCATACAGATATACTAAAAAAAAAAGCACCAAGCCACAAAACTACATAAAAGTTAACATAAACCTCCACCACAGTGGATTCCCCATGTTCCTCACTGTGACGGAAGGCAATAAAGTCAAATCTTCTTCCTCTTTTATTCTCCCGTGGTGGGGACAGTTGAACCATCCTCAGTTGGGGCGATCGAAGCTCCTGCAGCCGGCAGTCGAAGCCCCCGCATTGGGGCGATCGAAGTTCTTGCGTCGGGACGGTCGAAGCTCCTGCAGCTTGGAGTTCCCGAGGTGGGTCTCTAACCAGAGACTGCGAGCTCCGCGATGTTAAAGTCTGCAGGCACCTGCGGTTGGAGCCCCAAAGTCGATCCCTGAAAAGGATTGCGAGCTCCGTGATGTTAAGTCCACAGGCTCCCACTGTAGAGATCGCAAAGTCGGTCTCCAGCAAAGGCCACTAACTCCTTGATGTTTGGCCGCAGTGTAGATGGAGATACAATATGGAACAAAATCGCATCTCGTCGAGGTAGGATATTAGAAAAAGTTTCTCCCAACTACCGCCCCCACTCCCCATATAAAACCAGCTAAAGAACACTAAAAACATACATTTAACACATACAAACAAACAACAAAGAAGGAAAAGAGAGACGGACTGTTGGCGAAGCAGTCATTGCTGTGAACAGTACAGATTCATCAGCTGTGAACGAACGATGTCAAGAGATTTCCGTGCCCATGTTTGATGCAATGTCAATGAGATGGTGTTGGATCTGAAGGCAAAGTTGGTTAATTCAAAGGTCATTCTGTCCCACCTGTATCCCACTGCACCACTCCATAGAGTGGGCCAGTCCTCCCAGTGACTCAGGGACCATGTTGGAAGAGCCTGTCTCATTGTCTGCAAAACATGATTCTGCGTTAGGCTGTGACTTTACAAGTCTGTGGAAAGCTTTCCCGGTTTAGACACCAAGCTCCAGATGTGAGGAGGATTTTGCAAGGTCGACTGGGCTGGGAGTGACTTTGTTGTGTCTGAATGCGGCACTTAGGCCACTGCTGGGTGGTCCGTCTGGATTTATTTAGTATTGCATGATTACTGTAAATATTCCAGCCTTCCTGACAGTTGGATCAATATAGAGGTGGGCAGGTTCAATACAGGGAATTCATAAATGGAAAACAGATTCTAATTTGAATAAAAATTAGTTTGAAGCTTAACCAAGTCCGTATCTGAAAACCCACCATTTTGAAACCTTGGTAAGATGGGTAATAGCCAGTAAACAGATACAGCCCAAGAAATGTCTCAGCCACAATGACTTCAAACAAAATCTTGATGCACCAATTTTGCTCGTGATCTAGATACTATATTCAGCTTCATAGCTATGAATTTGAAATAGAGATTATATATATTATTTGGCATTCTGGCAGGTGGTATTGCAATATTGTTCAAATCCGCATAAAATTCTATATTTCAGTGTTAAAGCATAGTTTCAGATTCTGGACATAATTTGCTTGGAATTTATAACTTCCTTATCTTCACAAGACCATTGGAAGGAATTTTCTGACATGGAAGAAACATTTAATTAAATACAGTTCATTTTACAAGAAAAGACTATCTGATATTCGCCAATAAAATAAAAAAGCAATAGGTTTGAGATTTTGGCTTTCTTTCTGTAGTTTCTTCTGGCAATTTAACTCTTGGAGGCCAGGTATCAATTTGCAAAACCTATGCTACTCTCTGGCCATCTACAAAATATAATTTATCTGGTAAAGTACAGGTCTTTTACAGACATCAAGTTTCACATTATCCCAATCTGGATATTTGCCCATTTTCTGTCTTCTGCTTCAATTCTGAATATATCTCTATAATGTTGAAAATGTTACGGGTTGGAATTGGTCATTCTTAGCACCCTCTGTAACCTTAATGACTTTATGTTATATTCATGGGATTAATTCGCTTTTCAGCTTGCCAATAAGTGCAACAATAATTAATCAGTGGATTATTATATTACAGAATGTGAGTGTTTTGATGTTGAAATATGGGCTGCTCTGTACTGCTCTGGGAGTATGTTTTACCTGCCTAGGTGGCCAGCATCCAAAAGGCACTCTACACAAGCCACTGTTGAAAAAAAATGTGGTTGAAACAAAAAATGCAGCTGCAGGCCTGAAAGAGGTGGCCAACCATAGGATACAGACACACTTGCTCCAGGCTAGAACCATCGCCTAAGATGGTTAGGTAATCATAGTAATTTTTCCATAGCACTGTAAAAATTAAGAAGATCATCTAACCATTGATTATTTTACCTGTAAGGCCAGATAGAATAAGTTGAGGGGAAAGAGTTCTAAAGGGAATGTAAGAGTAAGATTTTTATATGGAGGAGTGATTGATACCTGAAACTCATTGCCAGTGGCGGTGTTGATACCAGATACTACATTTACTACTAACTCCATTTCAGAGATATTTAGAGAGCATTTGAGTAGAATAGTAGAAGGCATAGAATCCTACAGACCTAATACGGGCAAAAGGCATAGAGGTAGATGGGCTGAAGAATGAGCATGGATGTTTTGTTCAGTTTAGAGATACAGTGTGGAAACAGGACCTTCATCCACTAGTTCTAGCTTACAAACTAGGGACAATTTACAGAGACCAATTAACCTACAAACCTGCACATGTTTGGAATGTTGGAGGAAACTGAAACACCCAGAGAAATCTCACGCAGTTACAGGGAGAACATACAAACGCCATAAAGTCAGCACCCGTGGTCAGGATCAAACCCGGGTCTCTGGTGCTGTAAGGCAACAACTTTGCTGAAAGTGGAATCTCATGTAGATAGGGTGGTAAAGAAAGCTTTTGCTGTGCTGGCCTTTATAAATCAGAGCATTGAGTATAGAAGTTGGGATGTAATGTTAAAATTGTACAAGGCATTGGTGAGGCCAATTCTGGAGTATGGTGTACAATTTTGGTCGCCTAACTATAGGAAGGATGTCAACAAAATAGAGAGAGTACAGAGGAGATTTACTAGAATGTTGCCTGGGTTTCAGCAACTAAGTTACAGAGAAAGGTTGAACAAGTTAGGGCTTTATTCTTTGGAGCGCAGAAGGTTAAGGGGGGACTTGATAGAGGTTTTTAAAATGATGAGAGGGATAGACAGAGTTGACGTGGAAAAGCTTTTCCCACTGAGAGTAGGGAAGATTCAAACAAGGGGACATGACATGAGAATTAAGGGACTGAAGTTTAGGGGTAACATGAGGGGGAACTTCTTTACTCAGAGAGTGGTAGCTGTGTGGAATGAGCTTCCAGTGAAGGTGGTGGAGGCAGGTTCGTTTTTATCATTTAAAAATAAATTGGATAGTTATATGTATGGGAAGGGAATGGAGGGTTATGGTCTGAGCGCAGGTATATGGGACTAGGGGAGATTATGTGTTCGGCACGGACTAGAAGGGTCGAGATGGCCTGTTTCCGTGCTGTAATTGTTATATGGTTATATGGTTATATGGTTTACCACTGTGCCATATACGTGGAGGGCAGTAGGGCCCGTTTCTGTGCAGTTCAACTCTATGACTCTATTTCCCTAGCATTTACTGGGACTGCCTTAGTGCTAAGGGATTAGATTAGACAGAATTTGTTAAGCATGTCTAGGAATGTTGTCTGAGCAATATTTCGAAGGACCTACTGGAGGGGAGCAATATTGACCTCCTCTATGGAAAGGCGGTTAAATGGCCGACATGCCAGTGACAGAATACTTTTGGACTTGCTACCATAATTTCATTAATTTCAAGATAGTCAAGGAATGGGATCAATAATCAAGTGAAAAATGTTTTATTGTCATATGTCCCAGATAGAACAAATAAATTCTTACTTGCTGCAGCACAACAGAATATGTAAACATAGTACACGGTAAACAATATAATAAACAAGAGAGAAAAAGTTCAGGGTGTGTATATATACACATACTCACAAATACACACACATCTATATATAGTATAGATCATAAGTTATGTACGATTACATGTGGATATAGAGCAACTGTGAAAGGAATGGCAAGAGAATGACAGATGGGATGTAATTGAGACAATTGTGGAGTGATGCATTTTGGTAAGTTAAGGCAGGGCAGGGCAGGATATACACAGTGAATGTCAGGGCCCTGGGGAGTGTTGTTGAACAGAGAGTTCTTGGGCAACACAGTTAGAAAGGGTGGTGCAGAAAACATGACTTGGGACATGATGTTACAGTTGTACATGTTTGGCAGCACTTGGAGTAATGTGTGAAGCTCTGATTACTACACTAAAGGAAAGTTGTGATTAAGTTGGATGAGATACAGAAAAGATACAGAAGGATGTTGCCTGTATTGCAGGGGTTGAGTTAAAAGTTGAGACTGAATAGGTTTAATTTTAGGTTTCGGATTATTATCGCCATATGTGCTATGATACAGTGGAAAACTTTGTGTTGCATGTAAACCAAACAGATCAAGTATACTATTCAAAATAGGATCAGGTCAACCTCAAGTACAATAGATAGAGCAATAGAGAGAGGAATACAGTTCACAGTATTGTAGCGCATCTGTTCAATAGACAAAGTGCAATGTCTACAATGGGATAGAGGTGTGGTGAATCAGACAGTTCCCAGCTTATGGAATTTAAAAAAAAGACAGATGGACTGCAGAGGCCGCTGCGACGTCGGTCACGCCACCCATCTCATTGTGTACTATCTACACACATTGTGTAGATGGTATCTGGAATGAGCTGCCAGAGAAAATGGTGGAGGTAGGAATAGTAACAAGATTTAAGAGGCACCTGGACAGGTACTGTAATGAGTTAGGCGTGGAGGGATAAGTAATTAATGTGAGCAAAGGATTAGTACATGGAGGCATGGTTAGTTTAGTTTAGATTAGAGACACATCGTGGACACAGGCCCTTCAAACCACCGAGTCTGCGACCACCAATCCCCGCACACTAACACTATCCTATACTTATAGGGGTAATACAGATTACTATCTAAATGGGGTCAAGTTGGGAAAAGGGGAAGTACAACGGGATCTGGGTGTCCTTGTACATCAGTCTATGAAAGTAAGCATGCTGGTACAGCAGGCAGTGAGGAAAGCGAATGGCATGTTGGCCTTTATAACAGGAGGAATCAAATATAGGAGCAAAGAGGTCCTTCTGCAGTTATACAGAGCCCTAGTGAGACCACACCTGGAGTATTGTGTGCAATTTTGTCCCCTAATTTGAGGAAGGACATTCTTGCTATTGAGAGAGTGCAGCGTAGGTTTACAAGGTTAATTCCCGGGATGGCGGGACTGTCATATGCTGAGTGAATGGAGCAATTGTGCTTGTATACTCTGAATTTTAGAAGGATGAGAGGGGATTTCATTGAAACATATAAGATTGTTAAGGGTTTGGACACACTAGAGGCAGGAAAATGTTCCCGATGTTGGGGGAGTCCAGAACCAGGGGCCACAGTTTAAGAATAAGGAGTAAGCCAATTAGAACGGAGACGAGGAAACACTTTTTCTCACAGGGAGTGTTGAGTCTGTGGAATTCTCTGCCTCTCAGGTTCTCTGGATGCTTTCAAGAGAGAGCTAGTTAGGGCTATTAAAAATAGAGGAGTGAGGGAATATGGGGAGAAGGCAGGAACAGGGTACTGATTTGGGATGATCAGCCATGATCACATTGAATGGCGGTGCTGGCACGAAGGGCCAAATGGCCTCCTCCTGCACCTATTGTCTATTGTCTATTGTAACACAATTTTACCAAAGCCAATTAACCTACAAACCTGTACGTCTTTGGAGTGTGGAAAGAAACCATCATTGTGGATATCCCTTGAGGATGATGGTTTACGATCCGTTGTTTTTATGGACTCACAGGTGGCTTATGAGTCCAATCCTGGCTGAAAATTCTTCGGCATTCCGGACAGGTAATTCCATGTGGCTTTGGTTGTTGCTGCCTATCTTTCCGTTTTCTTCCCTTTTGTTCTAATTTTGCGCATCTGTTGGCTTTGAAGGTCGCTGTTTCTTCTTGGATGATGGTTCGCCAGTGTTTCCTGTCCTTGGCATTGGTCTCCAAATTGTCTTTGTAGTGTGGAAGGAAACCGTAGCACACAGAAAAAAAACCAAGCAGGTCACGGGGAAAACATAGAAAATCCGTACAGTCAGTACTCGTGGTCAGGATAAAACCTGGGTCCCTGGCATTGTAAGGCAGCAATTCTGCATTGTGCCACCATGCCATCTGTTGATCAACTTATCCAGTTAATCTATATCCTGTTGTAATCCTAGATCAACGTTCGCCACTGACAACTACGTATACCATCCAATCCAGGCAACATTCTCCTGGATCTCTGCCCCCTGTCTAGTTTAATCAGTTCTTTCATGTAGTGCGCAACCTGTTCATATGCTGTACACGTCCATGACACAATGCCATTTGGTGTAGCGCAGCATAAGACTATGTGTATGGCCATCTTGCTTTTAATCTAGATTCTCATAGCACCAAAAACTACAGCTTCATCAAGAGCAATTTTACCCCATAAAACCCAGAGATGACTAATGTAATTGTATGACTGCTTCTTGAGTCAGCGTATGAAAGAAGCCACAAGAGGATGTGCTCATCTGGACTCAGATAACATGAAAGCATGAAAGTCATTGCACTTATGGAAGTAGTAAAAAATATTAATTACATTTAATACTAACTGCAGCCCAATTACACCAAAACCCAGGAACTAAGCATGTGACTTGTAAAAAGTTGTTTTAAGTAGGTAGAGAAGAATTAATTTAAATATTTAATCTAAAAAATATATGGGAATGCAAAATGAGTCAATTCTTTTCAAAAGCAACTTTCTGCTTGACAAATATGGCCTTTCACAAATTAAAAGTGAAGTCAGGAAAAATAAATCCCGTTATTAATCCTGCAGATGGAAAGAAGAAGTTGTTAATTGTGATGAATAAATGTCATGCAGAAACATTAAAACATTGATCACAAGGCGGTGTGACCAAGAAAACAGATTCATTTTTTAGTTTAGTTTAGAGATACAGCGCGTAAAACAGGCCCTTCGGCCCACCGAGTCCATGCCGACCAGTGATCCCCATTACACCAGCACACACTACACACCAGGGACAATGTACAATTTTTACCAAAACCAATTAACCTACAAACCTGTATGTCTTTGGAGTGTGGGAGAAAACCGGAGCAACTGGAGAAAAACAACGCGGTCGCGGGGAGAATATACAAACTCCGTATAGACAGCAACCGTAATCAAGATCAAACCCGTGTCACTAGCACTGTAAGACTGCTTATTGAGTCAGCGTATGAAAGAAGCCACAAGAGGATGTGCTCATCTGGACTCAGATATGCACTTGAATATCCAAGGCTGAGGATACAAGTACAGGGAGGTCTTGGAATTGCTTTATGAAACATTTGTTAGGCCGCTGCTGGAATAAAATAAGAATGCTGAACAAAATAAGGAAAAAAACAAAAGCATCATAGATTTATATTTACAAATGTATTTAAATTATTGAAAAAATATATGTATATTTTTTTGAGCATTACATTACTTCATTCTAAACTTTCATCCTCACAGCTTTCCAATCTTCATTCAGATGAATTGGATCAATTCTTCAGTATTTAAGTTAGGAGGTACAAGAAATTATAGCAGATTAAATTGCAGTAATCGGCCTCTCCCACTTAGGTTATTTTTCAGGCGACTGTCGGCGACTGTCAAATCGTAGCAGGTCGCTGAAAAATCGGCGACTGAAACGACGACTGTCAGAGTGGAACGCACACACACATCGCTTCCTTCACCAGCCAGTTCTGCAGACAGGGCAAGCGGGGGGAGCGCTGTCTGAGTGAAATTCACACAGTGAAAAGCCAATGTGATACAGACACACACCGCGATGAACAGGAAGGTTGGCGCTGTAATTAAGATGGTGAAAGCAGTGTACGGTTAGGGTCACTTAAGTCCTTTAAAAGATGAGGGAGAAGGGGGAGATGGGGGGGAGAAGGAGTAGACAGTGTGGGGAGAAGGAGCAGACAACTTTTAAGAAGCCAGAGATGCACGGCTGTGAAGCTCGGTGGACATTACTGGTCAGGTATCCTTGGTTCTGAAAACTACTGTTTACGTTTTTTTTCCCAATGAGGCAATGAAATTCACCGGTCAGCACCGGCGACAACCTGTGAAACCTACGACAAACTACGAACTCCTGGCGACCTCCTTGCGACCGACTACCACTGCATCTACGTCACGTGAATTCTCGCTACTCTCCATTTCGTCACAATTCTGGTCACCGCTAGTTTTCTCAACATGTTGGTTCAACATGTTGTAAAATTAGCGGCAACAAGAATGAAGCTGCAACTAGTTACGAGAATGCAAGAACTACTCACCACCATGCAGGCAATACCCTGGCAACCTCCGGCGAACATGTGACAACATTGTGGCGACCTCATAGTTTCTTGTAGTCGCCTAAAAAGTCGCGTGTGGGACAGGCCCATAAATCAGCATAGAATTGTTGACTAAATGCTACAAAAACAGATTGATACATTCATAGGGTAAGGACT
Organism: Leucoraja erinaceus; assembly: GCF_028641065.1. NCBI lineage: Eukaryota > Metazoa > Chordata > Chondrichthyes > Rajiformes > Rajidae > Leucoraja > Leucoraja erinaceus. The sequence continues at coordinate 57,520,676 of NC_073378.1, read as the reverse complement.
TGTCCCAGAGTGTTAAGTGAGCCATTATGTATGATTCCTACAGACACATAAATGTCACAGGACATGTAACAGTAGATTCAAAACAGGCCAATGCTCTTTCCAAGTGGGTAAGAAAAATAGACAGAAGCATTTGCAGACGTTAACCATACTTCATTTTCATGCAAAATTATGTCAACTTTCCTTCAGAGTAAACTTGAGGATTATCTGGACGGCAACAAAATAATACACAGTAGTTTGTAGACACAAGGAATTTCAGATACTAATGTACCAAAGAAGATATAAAGTGCTGGAGTAACTCTGCAGGTCAGGCAGTATTTCTGGAGAACAGGGCTAGGCGACATTTCAGGTTTGGCTCCTTCTTCAGGCTCTCAAAGGGAGGTAAATTAATTACACACCTCAGAATTTTTCCCAATAGTTTAAGTGCCATTCACATTTGATTAACTGGCCTATTAATATATAGCCTATTATCCCCTTTACATTTCTTGAATAAAGGTACCACGTTTGCTGTCTTTCAAACACATGGTTCCTCACATGTGGCCAATAGATATTTAAATTAATCTGCCAGGACCAGAGCAATCTCTTAATTGGTTTTCCACAGCATGCTGAGATACATTTCATCAGGCCCTAGAGATGTATCTATATTTATTCCCAATGCATCATTCTTTTGAATCTTAACATACTCTGGAATGTTACCATCCCAAATGAAATCTCCACTTCCAATGTCTTTCTCCTCAGAGAATAAAAACAAAAAGGCCTCATCTTTTGGCTCCATGCACAGATTGTCCCTTTTCGTCCCTATTAAGCCCCATTCTCTCCCTGGTTATCCTCTTGTTCCAAATACACTTTATACCATTCTTTGGAACTTAATCATATCTAATAATGGTATTTCATAGCCCCTTTAACCTACGAGTTAATTTTAAATCAGCCTTTACTTGTTTTAAACTTCTGAAGGGAGTGCCTCATTTTTGGTGCTCTATACCTATCATATGCTTCTTTATTCCACTTCGTCAAGCCCTTGTTATCCCTTGTCAAACAGAGTTCCCAGGAATTGCAGTCCTTATCCCTTGCCCTCCTGGGAAACAGGTTGACCCTAAACCCTTACGATTTCACTCTCAAACAACACCCCCTCTTCCCAAATATCAATTTACCTGCTTGTTGCAATTACTTCCCCTAACTTTAACCAAATATGCACCCCAGGCCATTATGAATAAAATAGGAACTAGGAAAGTTCTTTTTTGGAGTAAAAAAACAGTTCCATACTTTGCTTTTATGGAGGTCTTAAAAGATAAGAGGGAAGTAGGTGTCTGGAGGATACATTAGGAAGGTCCTGGCAACTGTCCATTGTTTGCCGATCATCTTGAAGCCACTACAACATAATGGCAAATGCTATTTAAGTTAGATTGCACAAATAGATTGGTACGTTTTTTATTTAGCAAATATTTACACACATTCAGAATTTATTTCTTAGAATTTTTTCAATATATCCACAGATAAAAGCTTTGTCCATCCTGCTTTGTCCATGCAAAGTTCATGAAACACCCAACATATGAATCAAGTTCCCAAGATTCTCCTATTTACTTTTCTGTAAATATGTTTGTGTACAATTCATGATCTTGAAATGAAAATCAAAAAACTGCAGATGCTGGAAACCTGAAATGAAAACAGAAATAGCAATTTTTAGACCACGGAGTCAGTGATAGAGTGATACAGCATGGAACCAGGCCCTTCAGCACAACTTGCCCACACTGGCCAACATCTCCCAGCTACACTAGTCCCATCTGCCCGTGTTTGGCCCATATCCCTCCAATCCTGTCCTCTACATTTACCTGTCTAACTGTTTCTTAAATGTTGGGATAGTCCCTGCCTCAACTACCACCTCAGGCAGCTTGTTCCACATACCCACCACCCTTTGTGTGAAAAAGTTCCCTCTCAGATTCCTAATAAATCTTTCCTCCTTCACGTTAAAACTATGTCCTTTGGTCCTTGATTCACCTACTCTGGGCAAGAGACTCTGTGCATCAACCCGATCAATTCCTCTCGTGATTTTATAGACCTCTACAAGATCACCCCTCATCCTCCTGCACTCCAAGGAATAGAGTCCCAGCCTATTCAACCTCTCCCTATAGCCCAGACCCTCTAGTCCTGGCAACATCCTCGTAAAACACCTCTGTACCCTCTCCAGTTTGACAACATATTTCCTATTACATGGTGACCAGACCGGCACACAATACTCTAAATGTGATCTCACCAATGTCTTATACAACTGCAACATGAACTCCCAACTTCTTATTCAATATTCTGACTGGAGAAGGCCATCGTGCCAAAAGCCTTTTTGACCACCCTATCTACCTGCGACTCCACTTTCAAGGAACCATGCACCTGCACTCCAAGATCCCTCTGCCCTACAACATTCTCCCAGAGCCCTACCATTCATTGTGTAGGCCCTACCCATGTTAGACTTCCCAAAGGCAACATAGAATAGAAAGATTTCATATTTCATTGTAACATGAACCATGTCTAAATTTAAAAATGTCAGCCAGGGCTAACGATACAGGTAAAATATGAAAAGAAAACAAAATATCAAAGTTAAACAACTAAATTAGAGTGCATAAAACACCCAAACCTTCCATCCTTCTGAAAGATTTCACAGTGTATCACAGGTCGTGACACCAGTGTTTTATATAGCAGTGGGGTAAAAACTGTTTTTTAGTCTGTTCGTCCTTGTCCTTGTAGATCTGTACCATCTGCCTGACGGGAGAGTTCAAACAGGGAAAATGTTTTATGATACTCTGGGAGCTTTTGGTGCAGCAACATTTAGAGTTTCATATTTCTCTGGGGGAAAGAGAAACAAAGTGAAGCTTCAGGTGAACCATTTTTGTCTGAACTGTGAAATTGATCAGCGAGAGTGGGGGAGGGAAGCCTGAAGTTGTAAATTGATCAGAGGAGGAGTGGGTTGTATGATTAAAACAGCAGGGACAGGAAGCTCAGAGATGCGACTACAGACTAAACTTGGGTGTCCCATAAAGCAATCTATGCTCTTCCAGTCTGATATACTGAATTCAACATTCACGGTGTGGTCTCCTCCAAATTGGAGAAACTAGAAGCAGCTTTGTTGATCTATTGGTCTGCTGCCTTAGTTTAGTTTAGCGATATAGCGTGTAAACGGGCCCTTCCACCCACCGACTCCATGCTGACCATTGATCATCTACACTAGTTCTATATTAACCTACGTTTGCATCCACTCCTTACACAATAGGGGTAATTTATAGAGGCCAATTACCTGGCCAATTACATTGTTTTTTAAATGTTATTGACATTTTTTTGTTCATTATGTTATCTTTAGTTTTTAGACACAGCTTTGGGACGTGGGAAGAAACTGGAGTACCTGGAGGCAACCCATGGGCTCACAGAGAGAGCATGCAAACTCCACACTGATAACACATTTATCCACTGATAATGTGGATAAATGTGAGGTTATCCATTTTTGTGGCAAAAACGGGAAAGCAGACTATTATCTAAATGATGGCCGATTGGGAAAGGGGGAGATGCAGCGAGACCTGGGTGTCATAGTACACCAGTCATTGATAGGCATGCAGGTGCAGCAGGCAGTAAAGAAAGCAAATGGTATGTTGGCTTTCATAGCAAGAGGATTTGAGTATAGGAGCAGGGAGGTTCTACTGCAGTTGTACAGGGTCTTGGTGAGACCACAGCTGGAGTATTGCGTACAGTTTTGGTCTCCAAATCTGAGGAAGGACATTATTGCCATAGGGAGTGCATTGACCAGACTGATTTTGTCAGGACTGTCTTATGAAGAAAGACTGGATAGACTTGGTTTATACTCTCTAGAATTTAGAAGATTGAGAGGGGATCTTATAGAAACTTTCTTAGGGGTTTTTGTTCCCGAGAAGTCCAGCTTTAAGGATAAGGGGGAAATCCTTGGATGAAGAACACTGGAGTAATCCTGGAACTCTCTGGCACAGAGGGTAGTTGAGGCCAGTTCATTGGCTATATTTAAGAGGGAGTTAGATGTGGCCCTTGTGGCCACAGAGAGAGAGAAGGCAGGTACGCAATGATCAGCCATCATATTGAATGGCGGTGCAGGCTCGAAGGGCCGACCTATTCCTGCACCTAATTTCTATGTTTCTATGTTTCTATGTAACACCTAAGGTCAGGATCAAACCCGGGTCTCAGGCAACGTGAGGCAGCAGCAGCTCTACCAACTGCACCACTTGTGCCTGCTGTTTAAACTCTCCATCCCATTTCTACTCTGATCTATCTGGAACCTCAGGACTCCCTCCCCATCAACCCTGCAGCTTAAAAAACATATTTTCTCTCCTTCCCAGATCAGAGAAGGAGGCATTGACTTTGTTTTTCCTCTGGTATTTCGGGTACTTCTAGCATTTTCTGTTTCAATTTCAGATTTCCAGCATTTGTAGTTTTTTTATTTTCATTCCAAGGTCATGAATCAAATATGAATCTATTTTGTAACCACTATTACCATGAAGTCCAACGCAGTTTTGTGGTGCAGCTAGTGGAGCCACAGTGGCAGAGACCCAGGTTCTGTCTTGACTCATTGGATATCCTTGTCCAATCTTTCATCAGACTTTACTGGATATTATCTTGCACTAAACATTATTCACGTTATTCCTTTTATCATGAATTTGTACCCTATGGATGGCTCATTTGTAATCATGCATTGTCCATCTGTCCATCTGCTGACTGACTGGCACGCAACAAAAGCTTTACACTGCAATACAGTAAACTAAATTCAACTCGACCTCTGCTGCTGTCTGTGATTAAGTATTTATCTCTCTTTCCTCCATTATGATGCACCTTGGATCTCTTTAATGATTTGCCTTTGACAATCTGCCTTCACATCTCCTTGTGCCAGTTTCTTCTTTGTTTAACGGTGTAATTGGAATGGTTATGCTAAATGCCCTATATAAATGCAAGCTTCATTGTTATTGTTTAAATGGTATATAATGGGATCTTGATATCATGAAATCTCCATTCCTTGGCCAATGCATTCACCAGGACTGTCTGCAGAGACCCATCCTGTTGGCCCTCTCCTCTGCATTATCAAACCAAGAGGTAGGTCTTACGGTAACAATGTCTGGGCTCTAGCAATGCAATCTTGAAATGTCTCTGACTTTAAATTAAGAAAACATAAACATTGGAAAACAAAATGTAAAATTGATTATGTAAAAAAAAAATACGTAAGAATGCTTAGAGGAAGATAAAACTAAAACTAAATAATCTTAAAATGTTTACCTTATCATTATCTCATCCCTGGCTGAGACCCTCATGAGATTCTTGGCACCTCAAACCTTTTACCACATTCAACTGACATAAGAACTGAGGGTATTCCTTACCATAAGGTTATGGAATCAGAAGATAGACTGGAGCCCATCGTTGGACTGTATGTGGAGTCAGCATGCAGCACAGTGAGCAGGACAGTGGCACAGCGGTAGAGTTGCTGCCTTACAGCACCAGAGACTCAGGTTCGATCCTGGCTATGGGTTCTTACTGTATGGGGCTTGTGAGTTCTCCCTGTGCCCCTGTGGGTTTTCTCCAGGTGCTCCAGTTTCCTCCCACACACTAAAGACATACAGGTTTGTAGGTTAATTAGCTTTGGTAAAAAAAAGTTTAAATTGTCCCTAGTCTGTAGGATAGTGCTAGTGCACGGGATGATCGCAAGCTTGAACTCGGTGGACTGAAGGGCCTGTTTCCACACTGTATCTCTAAAGTCTAAAGACTGAAGGCAGGATGTGAGTCTGGTACTTGTATTTAAATGGCTAAATTCTGGAGAGCTCCATTTGAAAACACTGACCATAGTCCACATGAAATGTTCTGTGATTGCATGTGTGAGGGCAGGAGAGTACACTTATTGCTGGTACAAACCAGTGGATATTAAGTGTCTGTGCATAGATAGGGTCCTTGGACATGTACTGTATCTCCTGTTGAATATGGGCATTATAAGATCTGCTGAGGCCAGGCACCATCTCTCAGACACCTCCTCATACCCATCTCAGGACCATGACCTCACAGAAGAACACCAGGATACCATCTACCAGACTGATACTGAACTCATCATCTCTGGTGATATTCCCTTCACAGCCTCCAACCTTATGGTTCCCCAACCCATACTACCAATTGATATCTCCTTCCCAAAATCTACAAACAGGGCTGCCCTGGCAGACCCATTTTTTCTGTCTGCTCCTGTCCCACCAAACTAAAATCCAAATACCTCAATTCTATCATTCCCCCACACTTGTCCAGTCCCTTCTCTTGACCTCCATCAGTGTCACCTCACATGTTCTTTAATCTGCTCCACTGGAAGTTCTGCCTCCGTAAGCATCTAGATGGGTTCTCTGCAGAACGTTGAAAATGCTTGGCAGAATATGGCTTCACGAACCAATGTGGAGTATGTGATTAGAAAGTAAATATTTAAGAAGATGGCGCAACTCAAAGAAAGCATTAAGAAAAAAGCTATTTCATTCGCCAGGATAAAGGCACATATTGAAAAAACATAAAACATAAAACAGTACAGCACAAAAGGAGCCCTTCACCCCACAGTATCTGTGCCGAACATGATGCCAAGACCATCACTTATCTATCTGCACATAACCTATAACCCTCCATTCACTGTAAATCCATATGCCTATCCAAAACTATTTTAAATGCCTCTATCGTATCTGTTTTAACCTGCACCCCCGGTAAAGGGTTACTCTATTGCATAAGCACTGCAAACGCAGACTAAAGCCTGACTCAGCCCTATAATTTGGTTGGTGTTGATCAGATCTCAGCAGGGCATATTTTAAAGCTGTGGGTTGCAATTAAATTTCTTGGCACTTACATCTTTAAATTTCTTCCCAAGTTATATCAATATAATTCACTCAGGATGTAGGCTCACATATTGATAGATTTGGCTGCACATTGGGATTGTAAATTACACTGTAAATGTGTTTTTCCACTTCATACGCCTCAAGAATATTTCTCAGCCATTTGACGTAATACTTCAGGCCTATTTTCACTTAAAGAGGCTACTATGGATAATCTTGCTTTGTGAGAAATTGAGAGAAAACTAGAGAAAATGTCATCTGAAAATGGGATTAAATCACTGCTGAAGGGCAGGCAAAAAAAAAGTGATAGATTCTTCTGTTGCCAGCCTTTTTCCATGAAAAACTCAGGTTTATCTCAAGATCTTAAGCAGGACTTAACTGAATGGAACGAGGGTAGATGCTACAATTCTTAGCACATTTTCTGGAATCTCTTTTCTTTGGTGATGGTGCACCAGATCACTCTGTTCGCCTGCATTCTTCAATTCCCTACCATTTACCATGTACGTCCTATTTTCATTTGTCCTGCCAAGATGTAGCACCTCACACTTATCAGCATTAAACTCCATCTGCCATCTTTCAGCCCACTCTTCCAACTGGCATAAATCTCTCTGTAGACTTTGAAAATCTACTTCATTATCCACAACCCCACCTATCTTAGTATCATCTGCATACTTACTAATCCAATTTACCACACCATCATCCAGATCATTGATGTACATGACAAACAACAGTGGACCCAACACAGATCCCTGTGGCACCCCACTAGTTACTTGCCTCCAACCTGACAAACAACCATCCATCATTACTCTCTGGCATCTCCCATTCAGCCACTGTTGAATCCATCTTGCTACTCCGCCATTAATACCCAACCATTGAATCTTCTTAACCAACCTTCCATGAGGAACCTTGTCAAAGCCATTTACTGAAACCATATCAGATTCAGATTCAGATTCAATTTTAATTGTCATTGTCAGTGTACAGTACAGAGACAACAAAATGCATTTAGCATCTCCCTGGAAGAGCGACATAGCAAAGGATTTGAATAAATACAATATATACAACATCCACTGCTTTACCCTTATCAATTTCCCGAGTAACCTCTTCAAAAAATTCAAAGAATATTAGTCAAACATGACCTTCCAGGCACAAATCCATGTTGACTGTTCCTAATCAGACCCTGTTTATCCAGATGCTTATATATATTATCTCTAAGTATCCTTTCCATTAATTTGCCCACCACTGACGTCAAACTAACAGGTCTATAATTGCTAGGATTACTCTTAGACCCCTTTTTAAACAATGGAACAACATGCACAGTACGCTAATCCTCCGGTACTATTCCCGTTTCTAAAGACATTTGAAATATTTCTGTCATAGCCCCTGCTATTTCTACACTAACTTCCCTCAATGTCCTAGGGAATATCCTGTCAGGACCTGGAGACTTATCCACTTTTATATTTCTCAAAAGTGTCAGTACTTCCTCTTCTTTGAATCTCATAGTTTCCATAGCTACGCTACTTGTTTCCCTTACCTCACATAATTCAATATCCTTCTCCTTGGTGAATACCGAAGAAAATAAATAGTTCAATATCTCCCCCATTTCTTTTGGCTCTGCAGATAGCTGTCCACTCTGACTCTCTAATGGACCAATTTTATCCCTCGTTATCCTTTTGCTATTAATATAGCTGTAGAAACCCTTTGGATTTACTTTTGCCTTACTTGCCAAAGCAACCTCATATCTTCTTTTAGCTTTTCTAATTTCTTTCTTAAGATTCTTTTTACATTCTTTATACTCCTCAGGCACCTCATTTACTCCATGCTGCCTATAATTATTGTAGATCTCTCTCTTTTTCCGAACCAAGTATCCAATTTCCCTTGAAAACCATGGCTCTTTCCAATTTTTACTATTTCCTTTCTACCGAACAGGGACATAAAGATTCTGTACTCTTAAAATGTCACCTTTAAATGTACTCCATTTCTCTTCCACATCCACATATATGAGACTAAAATGTCTATACGACTTTGGTTAGGCTGCATTTGTAGTGTTGCATATTGTTTTAGTTTCCCCATTACTGGAAGAACGTAGAGGCTTTGGAGAGGGTGTAGAAGAATTTTACCAGAATGCTGCCGGCATTAGGGGGTATTATCTATAAGGAGAGGTTGGACAGAGTTAGATTGTTTTCTCTGGAGTGCCACAGGTTGAGGAGAGACCTGACATTATAAAATTATGAAGGACATAGATAGGGTAGACAGTCAGAATCTTTTTTCCCAGGGTGGGAATGTCAAAGACTAGAGGGCATAGCTTTAAGGCAAGGCCAAAGCTTAAAGCCGATGTGTGGGGCAAGTATTTTACATAAGATGTTGGTTGTCTGAAATGTGCTGTCAAGGGTGGTTGTAGAACCAAATATAATAATGGTGTTTAAGTGGTTTTTAGATAGGCACATGTATATGTAGAGAATTGAGCAATCCCTTCTAATTGCTAATTGATTCAATGCTCCGTCACTTCACTTTCCAATGGTATAGTTACATAGGTGAATTCCATTTTCTCAAATATTTCTCACATGTTGCAGCCTTGCTTATCAATGGCAACTATACATTATTTCCATTTTCTCTTGACTCCTCTTCCTCTGCTGTGTGTGTGTGTGTATCTTTAAGACATTCCATGTGGGGCATTAAATTCTTAGACAGAAGTTGTGCCTTCGATAAAGGATGTTCTTTAGTGAGACTGAAAGTATCTGCAGCATAGCCTGGAACCCAAAGACACAATGTAAACTTCCTTGTATCTTCTTTATCCTTCTTGAAAAATCATGTCTTCTTATTTATTGCTTTCTACCTTCTCTGGGTATACCTGGTATGTCATTCCAGACCGAAATTAGATTTTGAGAGTCCATCTTCTGATTTTAGGTTTTGCTTATTTCTTTCCTCTGCAATCTTAATATCGCACCCTCGGAGCTATTAAGATTAGTTTTGTGAACTCTGTGGAAGGGAGGACTCGTTTTGTCCTGTATTCCCAAATTATTCTTTAGGACTCAATTTTTTTTTTCCTGTTTCTATGAATATGCCATATGATTGCCCTGATCCCAAACTCTGCTAAAGCCATGTTTATTATCTTACAGAAGAGACTTAAGGCACTCAAGGAAAGATAAACATCATATTAACAAGCAAGATTCTGGAGAGGAATGAAAACCTGATAACACACAGGCAAAACATGAGGTTAATGGAAAGAATTGAAGAGCATCAAGCTTACCTGCAAGTCAATGGTTACAGAAACGCATGTAGGATATGGATCATGAGGGACCTTAGAATTTATTGAGAAGTTAGGCATGTTAGAATATCTCATTCTTCTAAAGAGGTCCTATACTAAAGTGCAGAACATCCATAGAAGATGAAGTTTTCTGTCAACTTTTACCTACTTTGAATTCTCTGTCTGTTCCAAACAACATAACTGCTAAAGTGCCTGTCCCACTTTCGCGACCTTTACAGGCGACTGCCAGCACCCGTGATAGGTCGCCGAAATTTTCAACATGTTGAAAATTCAGCGGCGACCAGAAAGATGCTACCACTCTTTGGAGGCCTCTCACGACCATAGGAGACCTTTCACGACCATGCCGGCTGTATGGTCGTGAGAGGTCTCCTATGGTCCAGAGAGGCCACCCGCGACATATCGCCAGGGGTCACCTGTATGGTCGTGAGACGTATGGTCACACTACTCTTTCTGAATTCCAAAACTCGATTTACTTACCTTTTCCAAATGTATAATTGCAGTAACTGGTAAGAACTAGAAGGAAAATTATAACAGAGGAGTATAACAATATTGAAAGAAACTACTATTTTTGTGGATCATGACAAAGGGAATCTGAAAAATAATAACACTTCTATTACCACACCACTCACATGTATACCTCTTTCCCGACACAATTCTGGGTCCTTCAAATCAAAACAATGCACCTTCATTAAATTGCTTATTTTCTAGTCATTTAGAGGATGAAGTTTGTAAGGATATTGATTTAGATGATTTGCAAAAAATGAAAACTACGGAAGAGGGAATCGGAGAGTTTTGCTATTCCCTGGTGAAAATTATCGAGGTAAGCCAAACTAAATTAAGAAGCACGACTGAGATCTCTTGACGATTTGCTCAGTAAGGAAGAAGGGTCTTGACCCAAAATATCACCTATTCCTTCGCTCCATAGATGCTGTCTCACCTGCTGAGTTTCTCCAGCATTTTTGTCTACCTGCTCTGTAAGGAAGGATGTTTGATACACATCACGACTATGTATGGGCATTGTCCACATTTATGGTAGTGAAAATAAGCCTTTTCTTTCGATTCCAACTGCAGCTACACTTTGAATGTAACAAATTGGCTGTGAAGTGCTTTGGGACATCCTGAGGTAATGAAAGGTGCAAGTGCTATTTTTATTTTCTTTCTTTATTACAGACATCAATGGAGCATTGAATTCTGCAGCCGTTTCGCCAAACCACCAGGGAGTGACTCAGGATCAGTCAGTGCCTCACTCCTTTAGAAGTATAGACTGTGGCCCTGGAGATGCAAGAAGACAGGCACGAGGGATCTGAGAATTCTAGACTTTGGCATAAATATGGTTTAGCCTCTTGGAGCGCTGTGGGAAGAGCAATTAAAATGTCGAGTCAGCCTAGCAAGGCAGCTACAAGAAAGGACTACCACGCATTAGGGCTCATTAGATCCAAACTAGCAGCCAAGTACCTCTTACAGCGCTTGGATCCAAGTGGCATCTGGAAGAACCACTAGAATATGAAATAATGGAGTCACAGAATAAGAAGCAACGCCTTAGAGTTGATTTGGATCAGGTTAATGTATCATCTATGAGTCACGGATTTATTGCTGTATAAATTGCTTCCTGCGCTGGATGAAATCTTATCCAGCTAGTTAGAGGAAGTGACAAAGTGTCAAATTTGTTGTCCTATTGGGAATGGAGTACATTAAGGATGGGAAACATAATTAGCTGGAATTGGTCAGCACATCAAAAGGTGCTTTGATCACGCAGTTTACATGAGTCACAGTTGTGTTTGTGCGCCTGTTACTGAGTATTCAGCAGCGTGAAAGGCTAAAGCTTTGTGTCCCACTGATGTGCCTCTCAGGATCAAGCCTTCTCCCCGTTAAACTCTGCCAGTATATTAAAAAAAAAAGCAGACACATCCAAAGAAGGGTTTGGGAAAGAGACTGGGCTGTAGCAGCGAGAGGCTGAGAAGAAGTAATAGTTTGGAAAGGAGGGAAGTGGATCAGGGTGAGGGTGAAATACAGAGATTAGCGGGTGTGACTTTCAGGCAACTGAACGATCCTATCAACAACTACAGAGCAATTCAGAGCTACTATCTACCTCATTTGAAAACGTTGGACTACCTTTGATCAAACTTTACTGCACTCTATCTTGCGCTAAATGTTATTCATGTTATTCTCTTTACCATGTATCTGCACACTGTGGATAGCTCGATTATAATTATGTATTGTATTTTTGCTTACTGGCTAGCACGCAACAACGTTTTTCAATGTATCTTGGTACACATGACAATAAACTAAACTCAACTCAATGAGTCGCAGGGGGTATAGTCCATGATTGGGGAGAGATGGCAGGTAGTCAGGTGTGTGGCGGGATGGGCAAGTGTTGCGAGCTTGGCAAGACTGGGGGAGGCAATGTTGAGGGCTGCGCCACAATGCAGCCAGATCAGCACCTGCCTTAGCTGAGAAATATTCCTAATATTAACCTGGGACCTCCAAGATGTACAGCATTTCAACTTGGAAATTTGTCACCCTCCTTGCTGGAACTTAAACCTGGAACTCTGTACCTGAGAGTATTGAGTGAGTACCTTCACTAGATGAACAGCGTTTGTTCGGCAGTGGTTCACCACCAACTGCAAAGAGTAGTTATGGATAGGCATTAATGCTGGCTTATCAGAAGATGAATTTTTTTTAAAAACTCCTAAAATCTCATGGGAATTCCCAGCTCATTCTCATTGACAATGGAGAAGAAGCATTTGGGATGGCTTTGAGAACCTCAAGTAAGTTTGTTGAAAGCATGTCAAAGACTAGAGTAAATGCCAGCAAGAGCACATCACTTCACAAACACACATCTTCTCACCACAAATCAATAAATCAATAATGGAAACAAGTCACCCATGACCAGAGATACAGACTAAAAGTAGAAAACTAACAAGGGTCTCAACCATAAACTTCACCTATTCATTTTCTTCAAAGTTACTGCCTAACTCTCTGAGTTAAGGGGCTGTCCCACTTGGTTGACCTAATTGGAGAGTTTAGAAGAGTTTAGCAAGAGTTTGAAAAAATGCCATGTTGAAGACCTCCTTCAACTATGTTGAAGACTTCCTTCGACCTCCTTCAACTATGTTGAAGACTAGCTTCGGCTAGCTACGACTAGCTATGACTAACTTCGGGAAAATTGGACACCCAATAGTGGAGAGTAAAGATGACCTTCTTCGATCTCCTTCGACCTCCCTTCGACCTCCCTTCGACTATGATGACTATGATCTATGACTATCTTTGACTACCTTTGATTACCTTAGACTACCCTCGATTGCCTACGACTAACATGCCGACCTACTACGGCTAAACGTACGAGTAAAAAAAGTATTGATTTTTTCCATGGTAACCATGTTGAAAAATACGCTGTGACCTTGCTGAGGCCTTGAGTACACGGGGACTACTCTCAAGCATGAAGGAGAGTAATGCCCCTGTACCACTTAAAAAACCTGAACGGAAGCCTCTGGAGACTTTACGCCCCACCCAAGGTTTCCGTGCGGTTCCAGGACGTTCCCGGAAGTTTTTGTCAGTCTCCCTAATGGTCAAATGTGGTTTCCACTTCTTCTATATTCCGGCGATTATTTCAAAAAATTCAAAACCGGCCGCGACTAAAAATAGGTTGCCGTTTTAAAAATTGGTAATTTTTTAGTTAAAGCCGGTTGCGTTGCTAGTTGAAGGTGGTTGCCTGAGGTTGCAGGTAGTGGAAGGTAAGACCTCCCTGGTGGAATAAAACTGGGTGAAAAAAAGGTCTTACAAAAGATGGTTTGCCATTTTTCGAACCGGATAATTTGGAAGATAGAGATCATTTGCATTGGCAACAATGATTTCAATCAAACGGCAATTAAAAAAACGTGAAATAGTTACATAAGCCCTGCCAAAGTACAATGGTAGTTTCTGTTTCAGTTTAGTTTATTGTATCGAGGTCCATAGAAAAGCTTTTTGTTGCGTGCCATCCAGTCAGCAGAAAGACAATACATGATTACAATCAATCCATTTACAGTGTTTAGATACATGATAAGGACAAAGTAAACCCAGCAAAGTCCGGTCAAGGATAGTGCGAGGGGCATCAAAGAGGTAGATAGTAGTTCAGCACTGCTCTCTGATTGTGGTAGGATGATTTAGTTTGCCTGATAGCAGCTGGAGAAGAAACTGTCCCTGAATCTGGTGATGTGCGTTTTCACACTTCTATACCTTTTGCCTGATGAGAAAGGGGAGAAGAGGGAGTGACCAGGGTGCAACTCATCCTTGATTATGCTGCTGGCCTTGCAGAGGCAACGCAAAGTTTAAATGGAGTCAATAGAAGGGAGGTTAGTTTGTGTGATGGTCTGGGCTGCGTCCACAATTCACAGCAATTTCTTATGGTCCTAGATGGAGCTGTTCCCAAACCAAGCTGTGATGCATCCTGATAAAATGCTTTCTATGGTGCTTCTGTAGAAGTTGGCGAGATTTGTAGGGGATATACCAAACGTCCTAAGCCTTCTAAGGAAGTAGAGGCAGTGATGTACCTTCTTGGTCGTTGCTTCAATATGGGTGGTCCAGGAGAAGTTGTTGGTGATATTGACTCAGAGGCATTTGAAGTTTTCCACCATCTCTATATCGGCACCATCAACACCACTTTGCTTCCTGAAGTCGAGCACTATCTCCTTTGTCTTGCTGATGTTGAGAGAAAGATTGTTGTCTCAACACCAGGACATGAGGTTCTCAGTCTTCTTCCTGTACTCCGGCTCATCATTATTTAATATCCAGCCCACAATGGTGGTGTCATCTGCGAATTTGAAAATTGAATTAGATTTGTACATGGCGGCGCAGTCATGGGTGTACAAGGAGTAAAGAAAGGGGCTGAGAACACATCCTTGTGGAGGCCCCATGTTGAGGATTATTGTGGAAGATGATTTGTTTCCTATCCTCACTGATTGAGGGTCTGTTGGTCAGGAAGTCGAGGATCCAGTAGCAGAGATGTCTTATTCCTACCTTTGAATTATTTTTCATCATGTTCTCATCTTCACCTCTTCATTAAACCTCTGATCACCTTACCACAGTTACTTTTTGTACATTTATCACAAAAAATATTATTACCTAATTGGTGTTGGGAAATTGCTGTGTTGATAAGTGATTGGGGCAGAATAAGGCCATTCAACACATTGTCTACTCCGCCATTCAATCATGTCTGATCTATTTTTCCCTCTTAACCCCATTCTCCTGCCTTCTCCCCATAACCCCTGGCACCCGTACAAATATGTCTAAACAAATAATATTTCAGTAATATACATTTATAACAGGAAGCTGGAAAACTTGGTGGGAATTGGAAATATTGATGTATCCAATACATTGGGAGCAAATGTCATCAATGTTTGAGCTGGCGAATGAGAAAGTGTTGTCAAAGCAATCCTTGTATGTTGCTGTAATGTACTCAGTGGAACTGCAGCAATCATGGATGCTAAATATCACTGTTCACAGTTAAAGGGCTGTCCCACTTGGGTGACCTAATTGGCAAGTTTAGAAGAGTTTAGGAGAGTTTGAAAAAATGTCATGTTGAAGACCTCCTTCAATTAGGTAGAAGACCACCTTCGATCTCCTTCGACTATGTTGAAGACTAGCTTCGACTAGCTACGACTAGCTATGACTAACTTCGGGAAAATTGGACACCGAATAGTAGAGAGTGAAGACGACCTCCTTCGATCTCCTTTGACCTCCCTTCAACCTCCCTTCGACTATGATGAAGACTATCTATGACTACCTTCGATTACCCTCTATTACCTATGACTAACATGCCAACCTACTAGGACCTACTAGAACTAAATCTACCAGTAAAAAAAGTGTTGATTTTTTCCATGGCGACCTTTTTTTACTCGCGGGCATTTTTCAACCTAGCTGAGGCCTCGAGTACATGGGGACTACTCTCGAGCATGAAGGAGAGTTACAAAGACCTCCTAGGACCTCGTGTCGACCATGCTGCGAGTATGAGTCGAGGGCAAACTCGTCAGAACTCGCGGATTAGGTCGCCCAAGTGGGACAGCCCCTTTAAATTATTTACAGATTCTCAATCAATGGAAGTAGCTTACCTCACATGAGAACAAGTAATCCTCCATCAGTTTCGCCACCTCCAACATGACCTCACCACGCGCCACATCTTCCCATCTCCCCCCATGTCTGCCTTCCACAAAGACTGCTCCCTCCGTAACTCCCTTGTCAATTCTTCCCTTCCCTCCTGTAACACCCCCTCCCCGGGCACTTTGAAGTGACCGCAAGAGATGCTACACTTGTCGCTTTACCTCCCCCTCGACTCCATTCAAGGACCCAAGCCATCTTTCCAGGTGCGACAGAGGTTCACCTGCATCTCCTCCAACCTCATCTATTGCATTCGCTGCTCTAGATGTCAGCTGATCTACGTCGGTGAGACCAACACCTCCGCTCGGTCCGCATTAACCAACCTGACCTCCTGATGGCTCAGCACTTCAACTCCCCCTACCATTCCATATCCGACCTCTCTGTCCTGAGTCTCCTCCATGGCCAGAGCGAGCAACACCGGAAAGTGGAGGAACAACAATTCATACTTGGGGAGTCTGCATCCTGGGTGCATGAACATTGAATTCTCCCAATTTTGTTAGTCCTTGCTGTCTCCTCCCCTTCCTATCTCTCCCTCAGCCCTCCTTTTTCCTTTCTTCTCCCCCCACCCCCCATCAGTCTGAAGAAGGGTTTTGACCCGAAACGTTGCCTATTTCCTTTGCTCCATAGATGCTGCTGCACCCGCTGAGTTGCTCCAGCATTTTTGTGTACCTTCGATTTTCCAGCATCTGCAGTTCCTTCTTAAACAACTTACACTCATTTGCAGGCTGCTTTTTTGGCGAACCTTGCCTTACCTCAGTTTGATTTAATTTCCAATAGATTACTTAATTTCCTAAATGTTATCTTCATCTTTTACTGTCAAGAGGTACACTGCTAATTAAAACTGCTACATTGAAGCAGAAGCTGCCCCATCCAAAGCTACTATATGGACTGTTAAGTTAAATTACCCTGTTCAGCCTAGTGCAAAAGGAAACTATTCTTGCATCACAACCTTAAATACCATGAGGAGATGTTGGAATGTGTTAATGACCCTCATCCCCCAGTTGTCATAAAGTGTTACGGACACCAGTTTTAATGGATGGGCATTTCCTGCGGGGGGGGGGGGGGGGGGGGGGGGTGATCAACATTCCCATCGCCTTCATTCCTAAGATGCTGGGTCACTGGGTTAAACATGCAGTGCATTGCATCATATGAATTATAATGAAAATCTTATGATGAGAAATGTAAAAGCAGCAAACACAATAATATTTCAAAAAATAAATTAAAATATCTAAAAATATCAACACTTCATAATTTCTTGTAGAGTTTTTCCACTGAAAACCAATGAATGTATACTCCCTGTACTGGGATTTAATCCTATACAGGTCTCGGCAGGTTTGTCAATACATGTTAGGAACATGCTGCACCCTGTACATCATGAGGAGGATTGGATCAGAGCATGAAAATGAAAAAAAAAAATACTTGACAGTGACCTATTTGTTAAGGAGGTGCTTTTTCTTGGGCCAAAGAAAACTGCAATCAAGATCATTAGCACTTTCCTGATATGAGTCCTGTATCAATGTTGAGGTAATGTCACTCCATGTAAAGATTACTTGGAAACTAAATGTTTATTATGATTATGGCATGCTACAAATACGTCAAGGATTTTCAGGCCTTTCTGGTAAAAAGAGATTGCACTTTAAATAGTTTCTTTGCTTCGATTTATTCAAATAATCTAAGGAGATTAACAGGTATTTTCTTTTTTAGCAAGATTAATTGGCAAGGAAAATTAAGTGGTTTCTAACTGACACTTGGGATTCCTATTAGATCTTGGGGACCTGCTGCGAGCAATTTCATCAGGATTACAACCACAGATGGTGCAACGACTGTCCCTACACCTCCTCCCTCATCGCCACTCAAGGTCTCCCAACAGCCCTTCCAGGTGTAAATGGAGGTTTACATGCACCTCCTCTGACCTTGGATATTGCATTTGATGCCCTCGATGTGATTAACCTTGCAACAGGTGACAACCTTGCAACAGCAACACAGATACAGGCAAATGCACAAACAACAAATTATACAAAAATTATGCATAAAATACGCATAAACTTACAAAGGTAAGAAATCTGTGCAAAACAACAAGAAATCAGAACATAATTAGAAAAGGTAAAATACAAGTGCATTGTAGTGCAACAGGTGAGAGGTAGTATTCTGCTGTTGACGTAGAATTAAGGTTGTTCAAGGTGGTTCAAGAGCCCAATAGTTGTTTAAATGTAACTGGTCCTGAGCTTGGTGGTGTGGGACTTCAGCTTTCTATGTCATCTCCCCGATGGTAGCAGTATGAAGAGGTCATAGCTCAGATGGTAGGCACAGATCAGGGACGTGCGGTCAGGGGAGGCAGGGGAGGCAGAGCCTCACCTGTCATACTCCCAATGAAAATAGATGTTAAGAAAAATAATAATAAAATAAAATAAATATAAAGATTTTTCCACTGATCAGTTATAAATGTCATTTCTATATGAATCTAATCATTTTTTATTGTAAAAATCGCAAAATTCTTGATCCCAGTGGAGGAAGAGCGAGCATCAATTACGTAAGCTCAGCCCACGTAATTGCCGCTGCCTCACTCTACCTCCATGTTAACTAGCTTCAGCAGCGGCGGCACAGACCAAAGATCATGGGGCGGAACAAGATACGCCACTTGGGAAAGTAGACTTTGTTGGTATATTAGAAAGTTATTAGATTTTATTGAAAAATAGATCTATACTTATCACAATAATAGTCATCAATGTTTGTACTTCTGTACATTTTTGTTTAGTTCATGTAAGGCAGGAGTCTCCAAAATATGGCCCACGGGACACATCGGGCCCACCACCTGATTTTTCAAGCTCAGATTCGAGTCGGGGAGCGTGGAGGCCCGGGGCTGCTCTTAGTGTTGTTACCGGTTAGATCCCTCGAATTGTCAGAGCTGAGGCATCACTGGGCCGCCGTGACGAAGGGTGCAATGGTGCAGTGGGGGGATCGGTGGCGGTCAGAATGGGGTGGCTGCGGGTTATAACGTGCCATCGTTCCTATCTCCCTTTGTCCTCTCTCCCCATTCTCTCCCTTGCCCCCATACTCTCTCTCTGCCCATTTTCTTTCTCTCTCTCCTTTCTCTCCCCCCTCCTTTCTTTCTCTCCTCTCTCTCTCCCTTCACTCTCTCTCCCTCCTCTTCTCTATCCCTCCCTCCCAGCCACGGCTCCACTCCGCTCTCTCCTCGGGGAGACATGGTGATCAATACAGGGAGGGCCGGGCCACTGATACTAGCCAGTGCCTCCCCAGCCATTGACCTCATCGCACGTCACTGATTCATATGCTGAATATCTGAAATTAAATCAGAAAAATGCAACAAACAATTGGCAGGCTAGGCAGTTACTGTTTTAATTTCCATTGGAATTGTGCGAAAACCAGACGGAAAATTTTAATTTCAGTGCAGAGAAAGAGAAGACAAGGAAAGAACAATGGAGGTTCATTTTAGGGTGGATGACAAGAAGGATCAATAGACCTGAGAGGTCACTGTGTAATGTTACAATGGTTATAGTGGAGCAAATAATGGAAAAATAGTCATGCTGCAGGAGATATAAATGGGGGAACAGAATGTTTATCTCAATTCAACAGAGGAAAATATCGTGAATGCTGGAAATTTGAACAAAACTTTTGAAATTTCTGAAATAGTTGGATGTGGTGTCAGTGGCATTGTAGGGAAGATGTTGCACACTATGTGATCTCTTTGACATGAAAATTCAGCACAGATTAGCTGACCATCGGGGAGGAGATACAGAAAACTGAAGTCCCACACCACCAAGCTCAGGACCAGTTACCACATAAATTCAGTCCACAATCGTGTCCTGGAACTTATGGTTGTCAGCTATTTTAATTTTCCTACTCACTCCCATTTAGATCTTGGCCCTTTTTCCAAAGAGTCTCAATGTATGGTTGAGCAACACCACTTCATCTTCTGGCTGGGCTCATTACAGCCCGCTGGACTCAATGTTCCAAACTATATTAGTGTGCTCAATTGCCTAATTATTCCTCTTTGGTTTATTTTACTATCCAGAGGGAATAGTGTGTATTCAAATGTTGGCAGGGGAAAGGCAATGTATTTGCACCAAGAACATTTCTATGGATCATTGAGAGCAGAATAGGAAAAGTATTAAGTAGTGTTAAGTTTGTGTTGGACTAACAAATGAGCTTAAACCACAATCAGAGAGCCTAGTCAAAATGTGCTTTCAATTTTTGTAAGCATTAATTGAGGGAACTGCTATGGCACTGAGAAGTAAAAAGCCGTCTAAATGTAATTCTAGCTTGGGCATTGCAGGCAGAATGCATTATATTTTAGATGAAGACCTACCTTTATAATCATACAATTAGAGTTATTTATCATGGTAACAAACCATTCAACCCAACTGATCCTGGCTGATCAAGGTGTATATCTGAGCTCGTCCCATTTCCCTGTGTTTGGCCCACATCCCTCCTGCTTTCTGACCATGAACCTGCCAAATGTCTTATATATCCACATCTACAACTTCCTTTGGCAGTTCCATGACATACTCTGAATTCAGCTAGACACCAACCAAGTTCATCTCAGCTGCCATATCTTCCATAGCTTCAAGAAGATCCATCAAGAGTGTTTTATCGTTGAGGAACATTTTGCCAGTCTTTAAAGCATCAGGTATGGCATACTCAAAATGTGCAGGGCATGTATTTTTACACAGAAGGTAGTGGGCATCCAGAACATGCTGTCAGATGTGGTGGTGAAGGCAGATACGACAATGATGTTTATGAGGCTTTTCGATAGACCCATGGATATGCAGGGAATGGAGGGATCTGGATCACGTGCAACCAGAGGAGATCAGATTAACGTGGTATCTTTATCAACACAGACATTGTGGGTAGAGGGCCCCGTTCCTGTGTTGTTCTGTTCTTGGTACTAAATATCCTATAATCTAAATATCCTGTGAACAATCAGCACTCAAACTCAAGTTTCAACAGCAGCCTTTTGGATAGGGTGGATAGGGTGGGATTGGATCCTGTGGATAGGGTGAACTGTTTTAAATATCTGGGAGTCCACATCTCCGAGGATATGACATGGGCATCACACGCCTCAGCACTCGTGAGTAAGGCAAGGCAGCGCCTTTACCACCTCAGGCAATTGAGGAAATTCAGTGTCTCCGAGGATCCTCCAGTGCTTCTACGCAGCGGCGGTGGAAAGCATCTTGTCCGGGAACATTAGCATCTGGTTTGGGAATTGCTCTGCCAAGGATAAGGCTTTGCAGAGAGTAGTGCGTTCGGCCGAACGCACTATGGCAACTTCACTCACCCCCCTGCAGGAACTATACATCAGGAGGTGCAACTCCAGAGCCAACAATATCATGAGAGACCCCTTCCACCCCTGCAATGGACTGTTCCAGCTACTACGGTCATGCGGTGAGAACGGAGAGGTTGAGAAGGAGTTTCTTCCCAGAGGCCATTCGAACTGGAAACGCCTTTCTCACCAGCGACTAACGCTACTGAACGTGTTTCCTTCCATTATTTATTATGAAAAAGAATATGTGTGTTATGATTGTGTTTATAGTTTGTTTGGTTGTTTGGTTGTTTGTCTTTTTGCACAAAAGTCCTCGAGCATTGCCACTTTCATTTCACTGCACATATCGTATGTGTATGTGACAAATAAACTTGACTTGACTTGACTTGACTTGACTTGACTTGACTTGACTTGACTTGACTTGCTGACTAAGAACAATAGTTTATTTGGAGATACAGTGTGGAAACAGGCCCTTCGCCCCACAGAGTCTGCACTGACCAACAATCCCCACTCATTAACAGTATCCTACACACTTCATTGACAATTTACACATATACTAAGCCAATTAACCAACATACCTGTACCTCTTTGGAGTGTGGGAGGAAACTAAAGATCTCGGAGGAAACCCACGCAGTCATGGGGATAATGTACAAACTCCGTACAGACAGCACCCATAGGCAGGATCGAACCTGGGTCACCGACGCTGCAAGTGCTGTAAAGCAGTAGCTCTACCGCTGCGCCACCGTGGCCGCCCTGGCCGCCCTGGCCGCCCAATAATTCAACTTGTATTACCACGTATGAGAGTTGGCATAAAAAGGAAACTTGGGGTGAAACGTAGCTGTTAATTTTTCCCCTCTGAGTTTTCAAATGATTGAAAATTGAAGTTGTACATTGTCATAATGTGATTATTGTCCATGTATATTTCGAATTAGAATGAGAACTAGGGATTGATTACATTGTTTCCATGGGTTTATATCAAATTTGATGGATTGAAATGTTGCAGATTCGGTATTTCAGTTTCTGTGAAAGCCTAGCGGAGAATATTTCAGACAAAGTCTTTCACATTTTGATGTGACTGCCAATATTATAGATGATTAATAGCCTTTAGAAGGGCCATGGTGGTACGGTTGGACATTCAATATGGGCTTTACTTTTCCAGTGTATTAGAAATGAAATCTATTATTGCTTAATCTTCACAGGTTATAATGTTAAAAAAAAGTATGTTTGTCTATCAATATAAGGCATGCAACAATGTATAATCTATTTTAGAACCACAGATGTGAAGGTCAAATATCATCATACTTTTGTAAAAAATGTTGCAATAAATCAGCTGGAAAGTGGCATTTCAATCCTCCCACGTTTTCAAAGATCAACTGTGCACCCTGCACAATACATTGTGACTAAATCGCATGAGAGGAGGAAGCAATCCAACAACAAACCAATAGTGAGACTCAACCATAAGCAAAAAGATGTACCTTTAGAGCCAAGAGCTTTACTGCAACCACTGCAATGAATGGATAGTGAAGTAATGGATAGTTAGTAAGTTAAGTGGGGTGGAAGATTGCAACCTTCTCGTGGTCCGCCCTGTTTTGACTAATGCAATCCACCCGGCGTGCACAGTCAAATAAGATCAAATAGAACAAGTTGTCCTACAACTTTAGGCTGTGCACGCCATACGCAAGAAGAAGAAGTAAGTTAAGTAGTAAATTAAGTAATAGATAATTGGAGGGAAATGCTATAGATGTTGTCTATACCGACTTTAGCAAGGCCTTTGATGAGGTTCTGCTTGGTCGACTGCTTTGGAAGGTTATATCACATGAGGTCCAGGTAGAGCTAGCTAACTGGATACAGAATCAGCTTCAAGCAAGGGAGCAGAGGGTGATGGTGGAAGTGTGTTTTTCGGACTTAATGACTGCGACCAGTGGTGTGCCTCAAGGACCAGTGCTGGCCGCATTGTTGTTTATGGTTTATATCAGCCAATTGGATGAAAATATCAAGGCTGGGTTAGTAAGTGTACAGATGATGCTAATATGGATAGTATTGCAGCCTGTGAAGATAGTTACCAATACTTACAACAGGCTCATGATCAGCTTGGCAAGTGGGCTGAGGAATGGCTAATGGAGATTAATGTAGATAAGTGCAAGGTGTTGAATTTCAAGAAGTCAAACCTGGGTGAAAGGTAGGGCCTCGTGAGTATTGTAGAACAGAGGGATCTAGGAGTACAGGTATATAATTCCCAAAAGTGGTGTCATAGGTCGATAGGTGGCAAAGAAGGTTGTGAAGAAAGGAACCACAGATGCTGATATATACCGAAGATGGACACAAAGTGCTGGAATAACTCAGCGGGCTAGACAACATCTTTGGGGAAATCTCTGGAGAAGGATGAACTTATGGGTCGGCACTCTTCCTAGGATCCCGACCCGAAACATCACCCATCCTTTCTCTTGTAAAGAAGGCTTTTGGCCTTTATCAGCAAGACTATTGAGTAGAGCAGTCGGAATGGTATGTTAAAGTTGTACAGGATGTAGGTAACGCCACATTTGGAGTACTGTGTTCAGTTTACGTCACCATGCTTTAAGAAGGCCGTCTTTAAACTGAAAAGAGTGCAGAGAAGATTAGTGAGGCCACAAAGTGCTGGAGTAGTTCAGCAGAATCATGAAATATCTCTAGTGAACATGGGTAGGTGATGTTTTGGGTCCAGACCCTTCCAGGTTGCACCTGGAGTATTGTGTGCACTTTTGGTCTCCTAATTTGAGGAAGGACATTATTGCTCTTGAGGGAGTGCAGTGTAGGTTCACCAAGTTAGTTCCCGGAATGGTGGGACAGACACATGATGAAAGAACGGGTCGACTGGGCTTGTATTCACTGGAATTTAGAAGGATAAAAGGGGATCTTATAGATACATATAAAATTCTTAAAGGATTGGACAGGCTAGATGCACAAAAAAATGTTCCCGATGTTGGAGGAGTCCGGAACCAGGCGTCGCAATTGAAGAATAAGGGGAAAGCCATTTAGGACTGAGATGAGGAAAAACGTCTTCAACCAGAGAGTTGTAAATCTGTGGAATTCTCTGCCACAGAAGGCAGTGGACGCCAATTTACTGGATGTTTCCAAGAGAGAGTTAGATTTACCTCTTAGGGCTAAAGGAATCAAGGGATATGGGGAGAAAGCAGGAACGGGGTACTGATCAGCCATGTTCATATTGAATGGCGGTGCTGGCTCGAAGGGCCAAATGGCCTACTTCTGCACCTATTTTTCTATGCTTTTATGTTTCTATGTTTCAACATCCTCCCCACATACTCCAACCTTATCGATCCCTAGCCCTTCATTGCCCTCTTACAACTCCTCCCCAAAATCCACAAACAGGGCTGCCCTGGAAGATCCATCACCTCTGCCTGCTCCTGCCCTACTAAACTCATCTCCACATACCTCGAAGAGAGACACAAAATGCTCGGGTAAGTCAGCGGGACAGGCACCATCTCTGGAGAGAAGGAATGGGTGACATTTTGGGTCGAGACCCTTCTTCAGACTGAGTGTCAGGGGAGAGGGAGACTAGAGATATGGAAGGGTAAGGTGTGAAAATGACAGATCAAAGCAGACAATATTTAAGGATGAACCACATAATTCAATTTCATCCTATTCCCTCTTGTCCAGTCCCTTCCCACCTATGTCCAAGACAGCTCAGCCATCCTTCAACTCTAAAGGGACTGTCCCACTGCAACGACCTAATTGGTGAGTTTAGAAGCGTTTAGGAGAGTTGGAAAAAGTGTCATGTTGAAGACCTCCTTCGACTGTGTACAAGACCTCCTTCGGCCTCCCTCGACTATGTTGAAGACTAGCTTCCACTAGCTTCGACTAGCTTCCACTACCTTCAGGAAAATTGGACACCAAATAGTGGAGAGTGAAGACAACCTCCTTCGATCTCCTTCGATCTCCCTTCGACTATGTTGAAGACTATCTGCGACTACCTACGACTACCTTCGAATACCTTCAACTACACTCGATTACCTACGAATAACATAGAGCAAAGAAGAAGATACATAGAGCAAAGAAGAAGATACTGACTGCAGAATATAGTTCTCAGCATTGTAGCGCATCTGTTCCATAGACAAAGTCCAATGTCCACAATGGGGTAGAGGTGAATCAGACAGTACCTTAGTTCATGTAAGGATTGCTCAGAAATTTCAGTTTCAGTTTCAGTTCAATTTAGTTTATTGTCAGTGAAAAGCTTTTTGTTGTGTGCTAACCAGTCAGCAGAAAGCCAATAATACATGATTACAATAGGTCCATTTAGAATGTACAGATACATGATAAGGGAATAACGTTTAGAGCAAGATAAAGCCAGCAAGTCTAATCAAGGATAGTCCAAGGGTCATCAAAGAGGTAGATCGTAGTTCAGCATTGCTCTCTGGTTGTGGTAGGATGATTTAGTTGCCTGATGACAGCTGGGAAGAAAGTGTCTCCGAATCTGGTGGTGTGTGTTTTCACACTTCTATACATTTTGACTGTTGGGAGAGGGGAGAAGAGGGAGTGGTGAGGGTGTGACTCGTCCTTGATTATGCTGCTGGCCTTGCTGAGGCAAGAAGACTGGTGCATAGTGAGGAAAGACTTAAAGGGAGATGGGCCAAATGCGAGCAAATGGGATTAGTTTATATGGGGCACATTGGTCGACATGGATAGGTTGGACTGAGAGGCCTGTCTCCCTGCTGTTTAAGTCTATATCTTTATGTCAAAGCTGACACTCGAAGAATTCTCCTGTCGAGATTATTCAAGGTCAAAATGGGCCGTCATTGTTACCAAGCTCTCCCTTTGTCATTGGTGCAACCGTAAGCATTCTCAACATTTAATGTACATATTTTATATTATTCCTTTAGAAGAATTGTTGTCAGGCAAAAGTGCCTTGCAGAAAATAAGAAAATGCAAACTGTTGGAGCTGAGGCATTTATTTTTTAATTTTGATTTCATGGGTTCGCCAATCATTACCCTGAAAAGTTTGCATTGTTTGATTCAGTTTTGCCATTGTAAATGTTTACATCTAGATATATAGTCGATATATTTGTACATGGATTTACAATGTTAAATATTAACATGAGATTCATAATGTGTGCGCCAGGTAAAGATTTTAAATAATATATAGATTAAGATAAACAAAAGGAAAAAAAACAAGATTAAATATTTCTTAAAGGGGGTGGGATTTGACACAATCATGTAAGATATTGCTGGTGTTGGTTCAAAGATAAAGGAATCAAGTATGAGATGCTTAATTGCTGAGGTGTAGCAACATTATGGACAAGAGTTCCCATTTTGACCCTATGGAAGATACACAAAAGCAGTATCAAAGCTGGAATGACAAGGTGGCACCAAGTTACAGTTGCTGCCTTACAACACCAGAGACTCGGGTTCCATCCTGACTATGGACGCTCTCTTTATGGAGTTTGGACGTTCTCTCTGTGACCTGTGCGGGTTTTCTCCTGGAGCTCCGGTTTCCTCCCAAACTCCAGAGATGTACGTGTTGGTAGACTAATTGGCTTGGTAAAAGTGTAAATTGTCCCTAGCGTATGTAGGATAGTGTTAGTGTGCGGGGAAGGCTAGTCGGCGTGGACCCAGTGGGCCAAAGGGCCTGTTCCTGCGCTGCATCTCTAAACTAAACTAAACTAAAACTAAACTAAAATGCAATATTTTTTAAAGAGATATTCTTCCTAGCAGGAACTTCCAGTCATTGTTCATTAATGATTTCTAATATTTCTGATGTCACTGCAAACTTGGTATTGATTGGTTATCTTTCAAAGGATGTAGTGTATGGTGTGATTTAAGATAATGACCACTGGACTTGCCACCAACATCAACAGTAAATCTCATGACTCACACTCAAAGCTCCAGCAACTCTTATACTGCCTGTGTAATTACTGCAGATTCTGCCTGTGGGTGCTCCGGTTACCTCCCAAATTGTACAGACATGCTGGTTGTTAGATTAGCTGTAAATTACCTATAGTGTGGTTGCGTGGTGAGAGAATCAGGGGCACATGCATGCACATTTGAGAAAGGAACTAACAGGGTGTTTGTAATTGATGAGATTATTCTGACGTGGTAAACGGGGAAGAGTGCAGAGAAGATTTACGAGAGGCCAAGCTTTAGGAAAAGGTTAGGCAGGCTAGGACTCAATACTGTATAGCTCTATGATCTTTGAGTTTCATGTCACTTTAAGTCATATTGTATGATTGCCAATTTTTGAAATCTTTGTCTGATGAATGGGTCTTCTGCCTGATATATTAACTGTGTTTCTCTTTTCACAGTAGCTATTTGACCTACTGAATGCTTCCAGCATTTTTTTACTTGTATTTCTCATTTCAGTATCTTCAGTTTTATTTAATTTTCATTGAACTCCCTCTCAGCCTCTCGCACTAGTTGAGTACCACTTTCCACAAACTCATGAAACACATCCTTTCTGATCATTGCAATTGCCTCTGCTTCTTTCGGCAATAGTCCATCTATTTACATCTCCTCGGCAATCAGCTTTTAGTCCTTTACTTGCCCTAATAGTCTTGATTCATCAACTTATTGTTACTTAGGCCGAGAAATCCACTATATATTAGCGCTGCGATGTTAAAAGTTTTTTTGCCTCTGAAATCCATTCCATGAAGGTCAATGAAATTACTTCCTGAGAATGAACTAACCTTATGATATCACAACCAATCAGCGTTGATTTTCTCGGCATTTATTGTTTCATGTCAAAGACCATTCTTTATATTTTTTCCCATCCCACCCTTTTGGCTCGGCTTGTACTTGCTAGAATTTAGAAGATTGAGGGGGGATCTTATAGAAACATACAAAATTCTTAAGGGGTTGGACAGGCTAGATGCAGGAAAATTGTTCCCGATGTTGGGGAAGTCCAAAACAAGGGGTCACAGTTTAAGGATAAGGGGGAAATCTTTTAGAACCGAGATGAGAAAAACATTTTTTCACACAGAGAGTGGTGAATCTCTGGAATTCTCTGCCACAGAAGGTAGTTGAGGCCAGTTCATTGGCTATATTTAGGAGGGAGTTAGATGTGGCCCTTGTGTCTAAAGGGGTCAGGGGGTATGGAGAGAAGGCAGGTACAGGATACTGAGTTGGATGATCAGCCATGATCATATTGAATGGTGGTGCAGGCTCGAAGGGCCAAATGGCCTACTCCTGCACCTATTTTCTATGTTTCTATGTTTTCCCTTCAACCGTACTTATTCAATCAGTAGGGCGTCACAGTGGCGCAGCAGTAGAATTGCTTCCTCACAGCACCAGAGACCCACGTTTGATCCTGACTATGGGCGCTGTCTGTATGGAGTTTGCACGTTCCACCTGTGACTGTGTGGGTTTTATCCGGGTGCTCTGGATTCCTCCTACACGGCAAAGACATATAGATTTGCAGGTTAATTGCTTCAGTAAAGTTGTAAATTGTCCCAAGTGTGTAGGATAGTGCTAGTGTATGGAGTGATAGCTGATCGGTGCGGACACAGTGGGTTAAGTGCCTATTTCTTCACTGTATCTCTAAACTCTAAATTAAAAGTCTTGCAAAGGTCGTGACACAAATCTTAATTTGTGTAAGAAGGAACTGCAAATGCTGGTTTAAACCAAAGAGAGACACAAAAAGCCAGAGTAACTCAGCGGGACAGGCAGCATCTCTGGAGAGAATGAATGGGCGGCGTTTCGGGTTGAGACCCTTCTTCAGACTCTTCTTATTCTGCTGTTGCTGAGCATGATATGTATTTTCTGTTTTATTTCTGTTCTATGCAGAATAGAGGAGTGCACATTATTAAGTTAGTTTCTCATAAGCACATGTTCAGTGCGTTACTTTTGAATGGTCAGCATTTTGTCATCTTATCCAACTCTAGGAATGGTGTATTTACTGTTGGTTTGGCAATTGATTTTAAGACAAGGAGAAACAGCCTCCTTCTCATCAATATCTAATTCAGGGATATCAATGGCGTATTTGGTGTTGAAGCCAAACAATCTTGAGAAATGGAACTCAGATAAAATCATTTGTTTGTTGAACCAAAAGAACCTTTAATGGAAAATTAAATATCCAAATTAATTTACACTGGTGGGAAAGACTTTTGTTTGGATAGTTTTTCCCCAACCACTCTGCACATCTAGGTAGTAATAACTCAGAATTACAATAAAACTGAAGATGGTGGATATGTGAAATTAAAATAGAAAATACTGGTAATACTCAGCGTCAGGCAGTATCTATACAAAGAGTTAAAGATTCAGATCTGTGTCCTTTCAGCAGTTCTGATGAAGGATCGTGGATCTGGAATGTTAAGTGTTCCCCTGTCCACATATACTGCATGATCTGCTGAGTATTTTCCAGCATTTTTTATTTTTACTGCAAACAAGGCCTCACCAAAGGTTTATTCAAGCTCAGTAAAACTTATTTCACTTGTAAGAGAATACTTGCGTTTTCTATCTCAGAGAGGATACTATAGCTAGAAGAAAGTAGCTGTGTAGGAAGAAAATCTGTTTTAACTTACATTTTTGACAAGATATTGCTGCCTGTTTGTTTCATACTTTAATGCAGGTTTAATTTGAAAAAATTGTGGGACAATTTATCTATTTACATTTTCGTCTTGGAGCTTATCTTTGTGCTTTTCCTGACACACAGCAGGCCGACATATAAAAAAAACACCTTGCAAATCTCCTAAATTTGTTCTGTACTGAAAACAGGCTTTTACGCCCTTGAAACATTGCTGGGAAGGCAAAGGCAGCTGATAACTGTTAAATTTTCATAAAACAGTCCTTACTGAGTCTAATGCAAGGAATGCAAATGTCACGGTTGAATCCCAACATAACATCGCATCTGAACAAACAACAAGAATGCTTTTTTTTCCCCACTTACTGTATGGAATACTGCTTGACTCTATCCCATGACTTGAAATTAATAACTACACCGTTTTCATCCCTAACTTTCATCTATTTCTTTCCTCACAAGTGTCCCACTCCTGCTGCTAGCAGGGAAAATGTCTATTTAACAGCAACTTTTTCTTTTGTACATAACACCCCAAAATACATCACAGTCAATGAAATGCATTCCTCAGGCAGTCATGTAATGTTAAAGAGACAACAACTAATTTGCACACAGCAAAGTCTCACCATTTGCAATATGATAATGACCAGATATGGAAATGGCATTGATGATTTAGGGGTAAATATTACAGAACATAAGGCAGATTTCCAGTACTCTTTAATATTGAGGTATGAAATATTTTACATCTATCTGATTAGCTTAATATCTCATCCAAAAGATGCCACCACCACCATTCCCTCAAAATATTTTTGCAGGACCAGTTCAGCAAAAATGTTGTAATAAGGATTCAGGATTCCAGAGTCAAAGTAATTGAGGATAATGCTAAACCATCAGATACAGCAGAAGTGTGAAAGTAATTCCAAAATCACATATATTCTGTTCTCTAAACCAGTGTCGAGAAAAATCTGGGCAACTGAACTGTTTTAACCCTGAATAACAGGTAGGTTAATTATCAGTGACCAGATGAATATTTGTAATTTATGCTGTAAAGTGGGAACTCAGCTCATTAGGGCTTCATGGAATGTTTATGTATGTCAGAAAAGATATGCCTAATAAAGTCAGGATTTAATGATCAGGTTCAGGATGTCATTAGTTGGCGATATGACCACCTTTAGGAGATGTTCAAGGGTACTTTGTTTTAAAATTAGCACCAAATTTAACTCTGCAAGCATTCCCAAAGACCAAAATGTGATTGTGGTTTATGTTTTAAAGAATTTTCACTGTTTCAGCTGAACTATTGCAGTTGTCGGTTCAGTTTCTTACGGCAAAAATACAGTAGTGAATGTTTAAGTGATAGAACTTTTCTAACCTTTCTGATCTTATGATCAACGTTTGAGGAGTTCAAGTTGCCAAGACCTGGACAGGAAACAACAGATAAGGAAGATAATTTATCATATTTGACAACATTATGGGCAAAGAAGCAAGGAGTGATGCTGGGGATAGAAACATAGAAAATAGTTGCAGGAGGAGGCCCTTCAGCCCTTCGAGCCAGTACCGCCATTCATTGTGATCATGGCTGATCGTCCCCAATCAATAACCCATGCCTGCCTTCTCCCCATATCCCTTGATTCCGCTAGCCCCGAGAGCTCTATCTAACTCTCTCTTAAATCCATCCAGTAATTTGGTCTCCACTGCCCTCTGTGGCAGGGAATTCCGCAAATCTGAGGTCTCAATGGACAGCAAGTACTTCACGGTCCTCTTCTCAACTATAAGGAGAGGGGATGTTAAAACCAAGGTTGTCTTCTTATAAGGCAGCAGTTATGTGCAGACTCTCACGGTTCACAAAACGTGAGCTGAAATCACATCAGTGAAAGCAACTTTGTCCTAAACTGCTTTGCCCCTAGATTCCTCCAGGTGTTACCAGCCATATTTCCAGGAAGTCCCAGATTGGTTGAGAGAGATTGGAAGGAAGTTTTTACACCGAGGGAGGCGAGTGCCTGGAATACACCGCTGTGGGTAATAGTACAAGCAGATGCAATAGTGTTATTTAAGAGACTTCTGAAAAGGCACATTGAAATGCAAGGAATGGGAGGATATACAGGCAAAAAAGAGTTGGTCTTGGCATTGTGTTCAGCATAGACATTGTCTATGATCCCCTCTCTCTTCATCCCTCCCTCCCTCCCTCCCTCCCTGTCCCAGTTCTCTGATCAGTTTGATTGTCCTTCTGATTAAATTTTTATCTTTGTATGCTTCGTTGTCACCTTCCCCTAGCTAGCAATGATCTATTCTATATTTTCCTTGTTCACCATGTCTCATTTTCACACCTTACCCTTCCATATCTCTGTGTCTTCCTCCCCCCTGACTCTCAGTCTGAAGAAGGGTCTCAAGCCGTAACATCACCCATTCCTTCTATCCAGAGGCTGTCTGTCTCACTGAGTTACCCCAGCATTTTGTGACTATCTTTAGTGTAAACCAGCATCTGCAGTTCCTTCCTATACCTTTAAATCTTTCCTGTCCATGTACTTGATTGAAGATCTATTAAAAGTCATCATTGTTCCCACATGCACAGCTTCCTCTGGCTGCTCATTCCATATACCTACCACCCCTTGTGCCAAGAAATTGGTCTATTTTAAATATTTCCCATCTCACCTTAAATCTACAGTATGTACTCTATATCTGGACTCCTCTATTCAGGGAAAAAGATGGTGACCATTCTCCTTATTCGTACTTCTCCTAATTTTTATAAACCCCTATAAAGTTATCCCTCAGCCGCCTACTCTCCAGGGAGTAAAGTCCAAGTTTATCCAGCCTCTTATAACTCAAAGTCCTCAATTCCTGGTAACATCCTGGTGAACCTTTTCTCTATCCTTTGCAGCGTTTTGATATCCTCCATGTACAGGGTGACCAGAAGCACACACATTACTCTAAATGTAGTTCCACCAATGTTTAATACAGCTGTAGAATGATGTCTCAACTGCTGGACTCAATATTCTTACTGATGAAGGCATTTCATATAAACTGCTCTTGTGATAGTGGCTGTCTGAATGAGCAGGCAGTGTGTTTTGTTTCTCTGGCAAGGTTCCCACTCCCCCAGACTCTCAGGCTCTTCTAATGCACTGCCCAAGGAGGTCTGGGAGAAACATTTGAACTCCTAATAACGGATGGGTTGGCAGTCAGCGACATGCCATATTTACAATGCGCAGGATGCCAGTGACAGGACACAATTTGAAATCTAAGCACCACACTGTGGATGGCACAGTGGTGCAATGGTAGAAATGCTGCCTTACAGCACCAGCTATCTGGATTAAATCTGTATGTATGGATTCAGCACATTCTCCCTGTGACCATGTGGGTTTTCTCCAGGTGCTCTGGTTTCCTCCCACATTCCAATGATGTGCAGTTTGGTAGGTTAATTTGCTTCTGTAAATTGTCCCCAGTGCGTAATCCTGTCCCCAGGATAGGACTAGCATACGGGTTGGTGTGGACTTGATGGGGCAAAGGGCATGTTTCCATGCTGTATCTCGAAACAAAACTAAACTAAACTAAACTAAACACCACCGCAGTAACAACCAAAGATTTAGAAAAACAGAAGACATGTCTCTACTCCTGTGGCATGTGCTGGACATCCACAAGAAAAGGTGCAAACAGATCTCCACCTAGAATTTCTAGGCGGTACCATGCTATATGATAGATGGTCCAAACTTCCCAGAACATTTGGTTTCAGGTTTATGGCCCCAATAAAAATGGAAAAGGGAGTACAGCTTCAAACTTGATTCATGTTGGAAACAATATTGGACCATTATATACTACGCACATGTACTACATTGAGAACCATAATATCAACACTTTCATCATGAAGCAAGCAATTGATATGTTGAAGATATGCTTCATATGTCCATAGATTTCCTTCAAACATCACCAAGAATGGGTCAATGCCCTTACAGTATTGCTCACCATAGGGACTTTCAAGTTAGGTAGGAAGAAAGGACTCATCAAACCATATTTGAAAGAAGAAAGCATGGTGGATGTAGCAAAGGAAAGTGAAGATGGTGCTTTTTCCTCCATGGAGCTGCTTACATTGATGCAAGGATGTTTGGGGTCCAATCATATTATGTGACTTCGCTCAGTATATTACCTGGTACCAATAAATGTGTAGTATATCTTCCGATCATTGATCCTTTCAAAATGTCTCTTTTGAACCCCACACAAAGACATCAACGTTTGATTGGAGAGCGGGATGCCCTGACAAGTTTCTTTGTAACTGGTGCTGATAAGAATGAAGCAAGAGGTGAACTGTGAGAATTACTGAGAATTTATTGACTCCCCTCACCCACTCTGATGTTCCTTTAAGGTGTTGGGTGCGAAACAACGTTATTTGCCAAAAAAAACATTGTTAAAAACTTGTGAAGTTAGTGACTCAGATCTTAAAGAGAGATAACTCAGCATAACATCACCAACCTACATGCCCAGATAAAGGTTATGTTCAGTGTCCTACACAGTATGTGTAGGAAGGAACTGTAGATGCTGGTTTATACCGAAGATAGACTATGAAAGGAATAGGTGACGTTTCGGGTTGAGATCCTTCTTCAGACTGAGTCGGGGGAGAGGGAAACTAGAGGCGCGAAAAGGTTTCTCCAGAGATGCTGCCTGGCCCGCTGAGTTACTCCAGCATTTTGTGCTCATCCAATACAGTATTGTTCAGCATAGGGACTTACAGTTATTCAAAAGTTCACACATGGGTTTCTAGGAATCTATTGAATGTCAAAGAAAACTTGTTAGGTGTAGAAGCAGAAAGGAATAGGGTGGGCATGCTTCTGAAGTGCGTATGGAAATCCATGGAGTGATAATCATCAGGATAGTATCATTGTAGTGGATATCCTTTGCTCTGCTCTTTAGGTGTTCTGTAACATTGTGTTTCTTTGTTGACGACGTGTGATAATGTCCCAATGATCAAAAGTTGGGCATTGCTAACGTTAATGCAATTGGGGAAAGTGTTTTCAGATAATTTCTTTGGTATTGCTGGATAGAAAAAGCCCCTGAAATGCCAGCATGGGCAATGAGCCACTATATTATTTTCATTATTCCCTGTTTCGACGCTCTTCCAGACTGTTGTGTTTCATGAGAGGCTTGGTACTTTTCACTGCCTCATTCTCTCCTGTTGGGTTTAACTTCTGGATGTTGTTTTCCTTCTTCTATGATTCAGCGTGTTTGTAGAGCAGTGTGTGCAGCCAAAATATTTGAACTGGAAACTTAGGGAGGGGGAGTGCTCCGATGTTAAACTGATCTGTCCAGCCAGAAGAACTGCTGTTTCAAATTAATAGTGGTATGCACAATAATGATTGTACTGGTTGTGTGGGTCTAATTACATCTGCACTCTGCTCGGGTCTGCAATTGGTGCACTGGTGTCATTAGCAGTGGCTGAAAATTGTTTCCCTGGCATCATTCTGCTTTACATTCCCGTTTATATAAAAAAAATAGCTCGATTGAAGCATTGTGACATTTTCTGAGGAAGAAGAAACCCTTTTTTTTTCAATGCTATTTCATGTCCAAGCTTCAATAAAAAAAAGATTTATATTTTCAATGACATGCAACAGAGTGCTGTGGACTAGGATCTGAATTGAAATATATGCTTGACACATTGGTGCAACTTGTCGAGCTGACGTCTCAAAGTTCCAATACCCCTTTCAATACTGACATCCGTACTGTCAGTGTCAAATTTACACATCCTTTGCCTAACTGTGTGAGTTTCTCCTGGGTGTTTTAAGGCCCTCCATAGTTGCTGCCTATGTGGAGTTTGCACGTTCTCACTGTGACCGCATGAGTTTTCTCTGGCTGCTCCAGTTTCTTCCCACATCTCAAAGACATGTGGGTTTGGAGTTTAAAATGGCTTCTTTAAATTGTCCCCAGCATGCAGGGGAAGTGGGATACAAAAGTGGGAGAACTTGGAAAAACTGTGAACAGGCGATTGATGGTTGGCATGGGCTCGGTGGGCCAAAGGGCCTGTTTGCATGTTGTATCTTTCAATCAAGAGTCAAGTCAAGAGTCAAGAGAGTTTTATTGTCATGTGTCCCAGATAGGACGATGAAATTCTTACTTGCTGCAGCACAACAGAATATGTAAACATAATGCAAAACAGAAGATAAATGTTCAGTGTGTCTATAGACCATAGACCATATATTCACAATAAATAAACAGATATAGTGCGATAATAATAATAGACTGTTATTGTTTAGAGCCTATTTGATGTCATGTTTAATAGCCTGATGACTGTGGGGAAGTAGCTATTCCTGAACCTGGATGTTACAGATTTCAGGCTCCTGTATCTTCTTCCTGATGGCAACGGTGAAATGAGTGTGTGACCAGGATGGTGTGGGTCTTTGATAATGTTGGCAGCCTTTTTGAGGCAGTGACTGCGATAGAGCCCTACGAAGGTGGGGAGGTCAGTGCCGGTGATGGACTGGGCAGTGGTCACAACTTTCAGCGTCTATTCCGCTCCTGGACGTTTAAGTTGGTGAAACAGGCCACGATGCAGCCAATCAGTATGCTGTCTACTGTGCACCTGTAGAGGTTCGAGAGAATCCTCCTTGACCTACCAACTCTCCGTAATCTTCTCAGGAAGTTGAGGCGCTGATGAGCCTTCTCTATAATTGCATCAGTGTGCTGGAATCAGGAAAGATCTTCGGAAATATGCACGCCCTGGAATTTGAAGTCAAACAATCAATCAATAGCTGTGGGAATTGGTAGGTAAATTGGCCACTGGATTTGCTCGTCTTACATAAGTGAAACATAGAAACATAGAAACATAGAAAATAGGTGCAGGAGTAGGCCATTTGGCCCTTCGAGCCTGCACCGCCATTCAATATGATCATGGCTGATCATCCAACTCAGTATGCTGTACCTGCCTTCTCTCCATACTCCCTGATCCCTTTAGCCACAAGGGCCACATCTAACTCCCTCTTAAATATAGTCAATGAACTAGCCTCAACTACCTTCTGTGGCAGAGAGTTCCAGAGATTCACCACTTTCTGTGTGAAAAATGTTTTTCGCATCTCAGTCCTAAAAGATTTCCCCTTTATCCTTCAACTGTGACCCCTTGTCCTGGACTTCCCCAACATCGGCAACAATCTTCCTGCATCTAGCCTGTCCAACCCCTTAAGAATTTTGTAAGTTTTTATAAGATCCTCCTCAATCTTCTAAATTCTAGCCTATCCGAATCTATCCAGTCTTTCTTCATATGAAAGTCCTGACATCCCAGGAATCAGTCTGGTGAACCTTCTCTGTACTCCCTCTATGGCAAGAATGTCTTTCCTCAGATTTGGAGACCACAACTGTACGCAATACTCCAGGTGTGGTCTCACCAAGACCCTGTACAACTGCAGTAGAACCTCCCTGCTCATATACTCAAATCCTTTTGCTATGAATGCTAACATACCATTTGCTTTCTTCACTGCCTGCTGCACCTGCATGCCTACTTTCAATGACTGGTGTACCATGACACCCAGGTCTCGTTGCATCTCCCCTTTTCCTAATCCTGAACGTTTGAATCTAGGGGTAATTTATGGGAATGTCAGGATAATTTTATAATTTGTGTAAATGGGTACTTGATGGATGCTGTGGACTTGATTAGCTGAAGAGCCTGATTCTGAGCTGTACGGCTTTATCACCCTCCACAGTCTGGAGGTGGTCTTCTTCACTCTGCAAATTAGCTTGCACTGCTGTAATATTGTAAATGTTTATCATGCAGCTTTGTGTGTTCTTAGGTTGTGCATGAGTCTGTATTATTTGCTTCTCTCTGATTCCTCTGGGAAGGTGATGGTGGCAGTGAGGACTTTATCCATGAGATTCACTCCTTGTGATAATAGACAATGGACAATAGGCAATAGGAGCAGGAGTAGGCCATTCGGCCCTTCGAGCCCGCACCGCCATTCAATGGGATCATGGTTGATCATCCCCAATCAGTACCCCATTCCTGCCTTCTCCCCATATCCCCTGACTCTGTTATCTTTAAGAGCCCTATCTAGCTCTCTCTTGAAAGTATCCAGAGAATCGGCCTCCACCGCCCTCTGAGGCAGAGAATTCCACAGACTCTGGGAGAAAAAGTGTTTCCTTGTCTCCGTTCTAAATAGCTTACCCCTTATTCTTAAACTGAGGCCCCTGGTTCTAGACTCCCCCAACATCGGGAACATTTTTCCTGCCTCTATCATGTCCAAACCCTTAATAATCTTGTATGTTTCAATAAAATCTCCTCTCATCCTTTTAAACTCCAGAGTATACAAGCCCAGCCACTCCATTCTCCCAGCATATGACAGTCCCACCTTCTAGGAATTAATCTTGTAAACCTACGCTGTACTCCCTCAATAGCAAAAATGTCTTTCCTCAAATTAGGGGCCCAAAGCTGCACAATACTCCAGATGAGGTCTCACTAGGGCCCTATACAACTGCAGAAGGACCTCTTTCCTCCTATACTCAACTCCTCTTCTGAAGGCCAACATGCCATTCGCTTTCTTCACTGCCTGCTGTACCTGCATGCTGACTTTCAGTGAGTGACGAACAAGGACCACCAGATCTCTTTGTACTTCCCCTTTATCCAACTTGACACCATTTAGATAGTAATCTACCTTCCTGTTTTTACTACTAAAGTGGATAACCTCACATTTATCCACATTAAACTGCATTTGCCATGCATCTGCCCACTCACCCAACCTGTCCAAGTCACCCTGCATTCTCATAGCATCCTCTTCACAGTTCACACTGCCACCCAGCTTTGTGTCATCTGCAAATTTGCTAATGTTACTTTAAATCTCTTCATAATAATAATAATAATAATAATAACGTTATTTATAAACCACTTTAACCAACTGCAGTTGCCACAAAGTGCTGTACATGTGAACTCATGGACAAGAAGTTATTACAAACCATTAAAAACCGTAAAACAAAGGACTATAAAACAGTAGAAATTAAAAGACATTAAAAGCACTAAAAACAGGAGCAATGTCTCAGCCAGTGTCGAAAGCCAGAGAATAAAAATTAGTTTTTAGGGTGGATTTGAAGATGGACAGTGAGGGGGCCTGTCTGATGTGCAACGGCAAGGTGTTCCAGAGTGCCGGAGCAGCAACAGAAAAGGCTCTATCCCCTCTGAGCTTCCGCTTAGGCCTTGGTACCTCAAGGAGCAGCTGATCAGCTGACCTGAGGCACCGGGCAGGAGCGTATGATGTATATTGTAAATAGCTGAGTTCCCAGCACCGAGCCGTGCGGTACCCCACTAGTCACTGCCTGCCATTCTGAAAGGGATCCGTTAATCCCTACTCTTTGTTTCCTGTCTGCCAACCAATTTTCTGTCCATGTTAGCACTCTACCCCCAATACCATGTGCCCTAATTTTGGCCACTAATCTCCTATGTGAGACCTTATCAAATGCTTTCTGAAAGTCCAGGTGCACTACATCCACTGGCTCTCCCTTGTCCATGTTCATAGTTACATCTTCAAAAAATTCCAGGAGATTAGTCAAGCATGATTTCCCCTTCGTAAATCCATGCTGACTCGGACCAATCCTGTTACTGCTATCCAAATGTGCAGCTATTTCATCTTTTATAATTGACTCCAGCATCTTCCCCACCACTGATTTTTATACTGTCCCTGATGTTCCTTGTCAGCCACGGTCGTACCTTACTCCCCTTGGAATCTTTCTTCCGCTTTGGAATGAACTGATCCTGCACCTTCGGTATTATTCCCAGAAATACCTGCCATTGTTGTTCCACTGTCCCCCCTGCTAGTGTATCTTTCCAGTCAACTTGGCCAGCTCCTCTCTCATGGCTTCATATTCAACTGTAACACTGACACCTCCGATTTACCCTTCTCCCTCTCCAATTGTAGATTAAACTTGACCATATTATGGTCACTATCTCCTAATGACTCCTTAACCTCAAGTTCCTTTATCAAATCCAGTTCATTATATAACACTAAATCCAGAATTGCCTTCTCCCTGGTAGGCTCCAATACAAGCTGCTCTAAGAATCCATCATGGAGGCACTCAACAAATTCCCTTTCTTGGGGTCCACTACCAACCTGATTTTCCCAGTCTACCTGCATGTTGAAATCTCCCATAACAACCGTAGCATTACCTTAACTACATGCCAATTTTAACTCCTGATTCAACTTGCACCCTATATCCAGGCTACTGTTTGGGGCCCTGTAGATGTCCCATTAGGGTATTTTTACCATTACAATTCCTTAGTTCTATCCATACTGACTCCACATCTCCTGTTTCAATGTCACCTCTTGCAAGGGACTGAATTTCATTCCTCACCGACAGAGTTACCCCACCCCCTCTGCCCACCCGTTTGTCTTTTCAATAGGTGGTATACCTTGAATATTCAGTTCAAAGCCCTGGTTCTCGTGCAGCCAAGTCTTTGTAATTCCCACAACATCATACTTGCCAATTTCTAACTGAGCCTCAAACTTGTCCACTTTATTTCTTATACTTCGCACATTCATATACAACACTTTGTGACCTCAGTATTCACCTCCCCTCTCGCACCACTCGCAATTGGCCCTGACTATACTCTCTTATCGCTTCTCGAACTTTCTTTCCCATTAATTCAAGTCTTTTGTAACTTTTCCTGTACTCATTTCCCCCTCAACTCCATTTTTATACTCCCAATTTGTCAACCCCCCCCCCCCCCCCCCCCCCACTATTTAGTTTAAAACCCACACCTGTAATGGAAACAAAAGAGTTACATAGGGAGCATTGACCCCATCCCTGCACCCCAGTAAGGGTGTAGCAATGGCTGTCTAAATATGAATGAGTAAGTTGGATATGATGAGGTTCCCACTGTATTACTGTTAATTTTCTTTCTTGTAAGCAGTGGTCTCTAATAAGTAAATGGAGTAGATAGAGGAAATGATACAGGCTGGTCCATTGACTAACATGGTGCATGTATGAATAGGAAATCTGGCTGATATAGATTTAACAATGTCACAGCCTGGAGGAAATGCAGTGTAAACAGTCGGGCCCCTTCCAGGTTACAGCCATTTTTAATAGCATTTGCATCTTGCTTGTAATACAGAGGTCCTCCAGTGAGTGATGAACATATCTATTTCTACCTCCCTACTCAGCAAACCTCAGCAACATTACCATTTGTGGGACTTGATGACCCTAACACAATATGGGAGTGCTTTTTTTTTTCTCAAATGCCTCAGCTGCTGAACTAATTGGCATGACCATGACTCAATCACATTAGCACTTAAAGTAAAAAATTCTTCTGAAAGAATTTGGTTTGCGTTGGGAAACAGATTCTATACCAATTTTTTAACAATGCTGGCCGCTATCACCCAAGTGTGACGTAAAACTTGATACCAGCAGCTAATTCTAGGTTTCTGTGAAAACAGCCTCTCAGGCCAATAAGGTTGTGATATTATTTCAAACTGAAATTTCCCTTGGAATTTCAAATATCTGCAACTGACACTGCATCAAAATTACCCT
The DNA here is from genome assembly GCF_028641065.1 of Leucoraja erinaceus. Taxonomy (NCBI): domain Eukaryota; kingdom Metazoa; phylum Chordata; class Chondrichthyes; order Rajiformes; family Rajidae; genus Leucoraja; species Leucoraja erinaceus. Next base: position 57,479,172 of record NC_073378.1, on the reverse strand, counting down.
GATACTGTGCATTAACCAGATGTCAACAGCTGTACAGTACTAAAGGTGGCTTGGCAAGACTCAAAGATGCATTTATTCTTTCTGATCAAATCCTTCAAATTCCACACTCTTTCTGAGTCATAGATTCCCTGTTTTTCTTTATAGTCTAGCCATTTCTGTCACTTTGGGTAAAGAAACATCCCTGTATATACTTCTTCCTCAAATGCATAAAGCTCAATCAATTGGCAGCATAATTGGAAAGTGTTGTGGTATTTCCCATTAATAAAACTGCCAGCAATTTTTTTCTATTAAAATAAATACTTGACTACTCCAGACAATTTGTTAAAGTTCACATGATTAGAAAAGGCTGTCTGATTCTGAAATGGAATTATTGAGAGTTTCTGCTGCTGTGCCTTTTCAACTTAATGGTTCACTTTTGATTTTGGAAGAATGCACCTGTTAAGTGATGAAAAGTCTTTAAATTGTTCAAGCAGCCATTCAAATGTCTACTAAAGCAGGCATGGTAAGATTTAGCATTTAGAAAGAAGATCAAGATGGAGGTTTCCTGGCTGAGATTAGCTGTCTCGAAGAATGGGTGAGTGCTACTCGATGCAATAGGCGGTGCAATAGATGGGGTCAGAAGGCAATTTCCACCAAGTAGCTGATGAAGTGAATGTTGTGCCTGTGGAGACGCCTCTGGACTAATCACATGGTTTATTGACAGAAGATCTTGTGAGGTCCTTTGAGCTTTGTGGCAAAGTTTCACATAAAGTAAGTCTTTCACATTGATCAATCATAAAAACCAACAATAGATACAGTGCATTTAGAAAGTATTCAGACCCCTTCACCTTTTCCACATTTTGTTACGTTACAGCCTTATTTTAAAATGGATTAAATTCTTTTTTTTTATCATCAATCTACACATGATACCCCATAATAAAAAAAGCAAAAATAGATGTTTAGAAATTTTTGCAGAGTAATTAAAAATAACTAACTGAGATATCATATTTACATAAGTATTCAGACCGTTTACTCAGTAAATTGTTGAGGCACCTTTGGCAGCGATTACAGCCTCAAGTCTTCTTGGGTATGATGCTACAAGCTTGGCACCTGTATTTGGGTAATTTCTCCCATTCTTTTCTGCCGATCCTCTCAAGCTCTGTTTGGTTGGATGGGGAGTGTCAATGCACAGCTATTTTCAGTCACTCCAGAGATATTCGATCAGGTTCAATTCCAGGCTCCGGCTGGGCCACTCAAGGACATTCACATACTTGTCACGAAGCCACTCCTGCGTTGTCTTGGCTGTGTGCTTAGGGTCGTTATCCTGTTGGACAGTGAACCTCTGCCCCAGCCTGAGGTCCAGAATGCCCTGGAGCAGGTTTTCATCAAGGATCCCTCTGTACTTTGCTCTGTTCATATTTCCCTTGATCCTGACTAGTCTCCCAGTTATTGCCACTGAAAAACATCCCCACAGCATGATGCTGCCACCACCATGCTTCACCGTAGGTATGGTATTGGCCCGATGATGAGTGGTGCCTGGTTTCCTCCAGACATGATACTTGGCATTCAGGCCAAAGAGTTCAATCTTGGTTTCATCAGACCAGAGAATCATGTTTAGGTGCCTTTTGTCAAACTCCAAGCGGGTTGCAATGTGCCTTTTAGAGAGGAATGGCTTCCGTCTGGCCACTCTACCATAAAGGCCTGATTGGTGGAGTGCTGCAGATATAGTTGTCCTTCTGGAAGTTTCCCCCATCTCCACAGGGGAACTCTGGAGGTCTGCCAGGGTGACCATCGGGTTCTTGGTCACCTCCCTGACCAAGGACCTCCACCTCAATTACTCAGTTTGGCCGGGTGGCTAGCTCTATGAAGAGTCCTGGTGGTTTCAAAGTTCTTCCATTTAAGAATGACAAAGGCCACTGTGCTCTTCGGGAGAGCACAGAGAAACACTAAGCGGGCTGTCATGTGCCTTTTACTGAGTGCTGGCTTCCATCTGGCCACTCTACCATCAAGGCCTGATTGGTGAAGTGCCGCAGATATAGTTGTCCTTCGGGAATGTTCTCCCATCTCCACAGAGGAACTCTGGAGTTCTGTCATAGTAACCATCAGGTTCTTGGTCACCTCGCTGACCAAGGCCCTTCTCCCCCGATTGTTCAGTTTGGCTGGGTCGCCAGCACTATAGAGTCCTGGTGGTTCCAAAGTTCTTACATTAAAAATTACAGAGGCCACTGTGCTCTTCGGGACCTGCAATGCTGCAGAAATTGTTTTATACCCTTCCTCAGATCTGTGTCTCGACACAATCCGGTCTCTGAGTTCTACGGACAATTCCTTCGTCTTCATGGCTTGGTTTTTGCTCTGACATGCACTGTCAACTGCGGGATCTCATATAGGCAGGTGTGTGCCTTTCCATTTCATGTACAATAAATTTATTTACCACAGGTAGACTCCAAACAGTTTGTAGAAACATCTCAAGGGTAATCAAACGAAACAGGATGCACCAAAGCTCAATTTTGAATTCATAGCAAAGGTTATGAATACTTATATAAATGTGATATTTCAGAAATTTTTTTTTTAATTACTTTGCAAAAATTTCTAGACACCTGTTTTCCCTTTTTTATTATGAGGTATTGTGTGTAGATTGTTGACTAAAAAAAAAGAATTTAATCTATTTTAGAATAAGGCTGTAACGTAACAAAATGTGGAAAAAGTGAAGGGGTCTGAATACTTTCTGAATGCACTGTATGTGGGGGGAGGGAGAGGGGGTCGGGGGAAATGTTTTTTTCAGTTTCTTACCTTGCCGGAGATGCGATTATTTTCAGGGTTGCATCTCCAGTTGATCTGCGGCCTACCATCGATGAAGCTGTAGGACTCCTCGGACCGACTTTGGGCCCCACTGCGGGGCGTAGACTTGACATCGGAGCCGATTCCTTGCCTGGGATTGCTCCAGACTTTACATCGGCAGCTCACAGTCTCAGGAGAGGTTAGTCGGGAGCTCCAATGACGCAGAGATTCGATCCAGCTCCTACACGGGGTCTGATCGCCGGCGCGGGGAGCAGACATCCCCCTGATGCAGGAGCTGATTGCCCCAATGCGGAGGGCCCAACCGCTGGCTAATGGAGTCAGGATCGTATCGTCAACGGAGGCCTCGAGGCCCCCGACCACGGGGCGAGCATAGAAGGGAAGATATTTTAATTTTTTTCGCCTTCCATCACAGTGAAGAATGTGGAGGAGTCACTGTGGTGGGTGTTTATGTTTTGTGTGTTCCGTTGCTTTTTATTGTATGACTGACTTGGCAAATGAAATTCCTCGTATGTTGCAAAACATACTTGGCTAATAAAATATTATTGCGGTTATGCATTGTGATTATCAGGTAAATATTGATGCTGAGGAGGTTCTGAGAAATAATTGATGGTAAGGTGATATAAAGGAAATATACTAAAAGTTTGTTCAAATAAGTAAGCAATAGATGGGTGAAAAATCTGCAATAGTTAATAGGAATGTGGAAAGAATAAAGTGGGTTACAGCCATAGAGGCATGCAGCATGGAAACAGGCCCTTTGGTCCAACTTGCCCATGCTGACCAAGATGCCCCATCTACACTATTCTCACCTGCCCACATTGGCCCATAAACCTCTAAACCTTTCCTATCCATGCACCAGTCTAAATGCTTTCTAAATGTTGTTATAGTACCTGCCACAACTACAAAGGTTGAGTGTAGATTAGTGCAAATGGTAGCTTGATGGGTGGCATAGACTCAATGGGTCATAGGGCCTGTTTATGCATTGCACAGTTCTATGATATGTTTCAAAAGGTATTTTAAAGACACATATTACACCAAGGGTTGAAAAGATAGTGTCAATTCTAGTGAACGGTGTCAATTCCAGAACATTGCTACAATTTCACAAAGCACGGTGGTCCAGAACCGATGGGCAAAATATATCTTGAATGTTATGGGGAGAGGTGAAACCACAGGGGGATTCAAAAACAGGAAGAAAACAACAAATTATATCAGAGGTGTTTAATCAAAAACCAGTTTAGCTCACAAACCCCCAGGAATGATGGCCAAACAAGATGGTACAAATAGGACAGGGGCAGCACTTTTCTGAGCAGCCTCAAGTTTATCATGATCTGATGTAAGACAATGTGACCATGGAAAACTGTGACAGAGGCATAGATGACAAGTTCTGCAGCAGTTGAACGGAGACAGAGACAAAATAAAAACTGGGAATCCTAGAAACACTCAACAGGCCAGTCAACATAATAAGAAAAAGAGATACGTTATCATTTCAGATCCTAGATCCTTTACATAAATAAAGTCAGCTAATGACACAGAGATGGAAGCGAGTTGTCTTAGTGATAATACAGCTCAGAGATCCAGAAGAAATTCAAATCAAATATGGCACCAGATTTCATATATTCTTGTTCAGAGAGAGATCGTGGCTGGTGGCTAATGAGAACAAATTGTGTTGAAGATGAATGACATTGTTATTTGTAATATTTGGTAGGAAAAAATTGTTACTCAACAAATAATAGATTTTGGATAAATAGTCTAACAAAGACACTGGAGGGGTGAGAAGAGGAGGGAGGTTGGAAAACTAGATGCCATTGGTCCACTTGTGAAATTAGATGTGTTTGGACAATGTTAGTTTAGTTTAGTTTATCATTATTGTCACGTGTTCTGAGGGAGAGTGAAAAGCTGATGTGCGTGCTATCCCGTCAAAGAAGAGACTATACATGACTATAATCAAGCCATCATCACTGTACAGTTAAAGGTTGAAGGGTACATAGAGTGCAAGATAATGTCTGATAAAGTCTGATTAAAGATAGTTCAAAGGTCTCTAAAGAGGGTAAACGGGAGGTCAAGACTGTACTCCAGCTGATGCGAGAATGGTCACCACATTGATAGAAAACTGGATAGATCCTTGTAACTCACAAAGTGAAGTGGTATGGACTTAGGAAGTGCACACGGCTCATTTTCTTTAGAAACCAAGGTGCCTCACAGCTAATTTTGAAACATAATCAATATTTCAAAAAGATAAGTGTAGCAGCTTGTGGCACAAACTACAATCTGATGATGACAAGATAATTTACGTTTTGCGAAGGGATAACCATTGACAAATAAATTGGAGTTCACATCCCTGGTGCCTCCACAAAACAGTATCTTAGATTATTTTAATTCCTACTCACATAATGGACAAGACTTGGATTTTAAATTTTGAGCAGTGAAAATCCCAGCAAAAATAAAGTCAAGTACTTGGGAAAAAAAATCCTTTTTTTTAAGTGGTTACCAAATTAAAAGAAATACCTATTAATTTGTGACCAACTTTGGTTTGGCAGAGTTGCTAATGCTTGCCACAGCCACCAAATATATTTATTATAGGTTTGCTGTTTATTTCAGTTTATTTAAATTAATAAGTTAACTTGTTGTTCCTACTAATAGAGCAGTGAATGTTTCAGGAATAGATTCACAAAGATTATATGAGCCACATTTAAACACTCTTCATAGCAATTAGGTTACGATAAAATGAAAAATATATTGCAAACAATGAGATGTGTTGGAAAGATAATAATCTGCAAATAAATCAAAAAAATAAAATTCAGAAAAGTAGACATTTTCCATACAGTAAAGCTTTCCATCTGTTCCAAATAAAAGTCTAAAAATAGACTGCACACATTTCAATTAAGTTTTTACATGCAAGTTCTCAAAGTGCTTTGCTCAATGTCTCCAACTTTACAGTAAAAAATGAGGGTTGTGAGGAGTACAAATTGGAAATAGGAACAGATTGTTGATCGCAAAAGTAAACCAAAACAGCATTTTCGTTACATAGCAGCAAATAGATTGTAAACATGACTTCTCATTTTAAGAGCAAGTATTGGGATGGATAACTGAATACTCTATGGAACTCCAATTGTCCTGTTCACTACTTAAAGGGCCCATGTGTGGATAACATCTTGTCAGAGTTCAATTATAAAGGAGAAATAATGTAGACCAAAGTTCCGTCATGCTGAAATAAAATTAGTTTGACCTACATGTTTGGACAAATGACAAATGCCAATGCAATAAGAGTTGCTGAGCTGAGCCTACTTCAGACATTCATAAGTACTAGGAGCAGAATTAGGCCATTCGGCCCATCACATCTGCCCCAGCATTCAATCATGGCTCATCTATCTTTCCCTATCAAACCCAATCACCTGCCTTCTCCCCATAATCCCAGTACAACAGCCTCCTCTTGAATATCAAAAAAAACTAAGGAGCTGATTGTGGACTTTAGGGCACATCATCCAAGGCCGTACACACCATTGAAGATAAATGGGGATACTGTGGATAGGGCGAGCTTCTTTAAATACCTGGGAGTCCACATCCCAGAGGATCTGGCATGGACATCACACGCTGCAGTACTAGTGAGTAAGGCAAGGCAGCACCTTTACCACAGGCAATTGAAGAAATTCAGAGTGCCTCTGAGAATCCTCCAGTGCTTCTACTCAGCGGCTGTGGAAAGCATCTTGTCCGGAAACATCACGATCTGGTTTGGGAACTGCTCTGCCCAGGACAAACAGGCTCTGCAGAGAGTAGTGTGTTCAGCCGAACGCACTATGGGAACTACACTCGCCCCCCCTGCAGGAACTATACATCAGAAGGTGCAACTCCAGAGCCAACAAGATCATGGGAGACCCCTTCCACCCCAGCAGTGGACTGTTCCAGCTGCTACAGTCTGGCAAACGCCTCCATTGCCATGCTGTGAAAACGGAGAGGATGAGAAGGAGTTTCTTCCCAGAGGCCATTAGGACTGTAAATTCCTATCTCACCAGGGACTAACTACTTTACCATTTTACTGTTGTGTGGTGTCTTTTTAAAATTCCTGTTTTTTTCTTTTTTCCCTCCCACAAATATGTAATATGTGAATATGTGATTCTGTTCCATTCTGGTTTGTAGTTTGTTTTTCTTTGCACAATCCGCAAGCATTGCCACTTTTCATTTCACTGCACATCTCGTATGTGTATGTGACAAATAAACTTGACTTGACTTGGTTTCCATAGTTGGGCCAGTGCCGAATAAGCAACCAGCATGTAAATTGTCACGTACAATGACACATCAGTTCAGTTCAGAGATACTGTATGGAAACAGGCCCTTTGGGCCACAAAGTTGACACCGACCACTGATCACTCATTCACACTAGTTCTATGTTGTCCCTCTTTCCCTCTCTCTGCACACTAAGGGTAATTTACAGAGGCCAACTAATGGACAAACCTGCACACTTTGGGATGTGGGAGAATATTGGAGCACCCAGAAGAAACGTGCACACTCCACGGAGACAGTACTCGTGATCAGGATTGTATCAGGTTCTCTAACACTGTGAGGCAGCACCTCTACCAGCTGCGCCACTGTGCCACCCAATATCAAAGCATAAAAAGTTTATTCAATCCTGCATAAAGTCTGTTGATTATTAAGAGAGCACCTGCAAGCAGAAAACTAAACTTTCAAGCAAATCACCTGAATAATCAGAGGCAATTCAGGGACACTTTGCAAAATTCAGGGACTATCAAATGCAAAAGGTTAATTTTAATTGCAGTGTATATTGGACAAATGGGATTTTGGCCATCCATACAATTCACCCAGTGAAAGACTGATTAGGTTTTGAGGGGAGAACTAATTTCCATTGAAGAAACATGTTACTAGTCCATACAGACACCTTACTAATAGGAAATTAGTAATGGGAAATCCAGAAGTTAGCGATTTACACAAAGGCAACTTTCATTCATGCAATGCAATCGATAGTAGCACCTCAAACTGCCCTGATTCTTAAGATGCAAGTAACCAATAAGATTTATTTCCCCTCCAATATATGACGTAGAAGCAGCCAGCATCACTAGACTAAGGATGCTTGGCAGCTGATGTATTCTCTGTACCTTGGAGCTGTACAGGAAGAGATTTAACAAACTGATCAGGCTTGTTAGGCTGAGACTACAAATGTAAAGAGATCCAGGCACTGTGTAAGTTTAGTTTACTTTAGAGATATGGCATGGAAACAGGCCCTTCAGCCCACCGAGTCTGCGCCGACCAGTCATTCCCGCACACTAGTGTAAATAGCTTGTTTCTAAGCTCCCCCCCCCCAGTCTAGTTTTTCAGTCCATAAAATACTGAGTCAAGCACTTGCGCAACTAAATTTTATTTTGAAAAACACAATAACAGTTCCCCTCTACTATACCTAACCACCGCAGGCTCGATCCTTCTATCTGACTGGTCAAGCCCTCCTAGCCTCGTGCAAGCAGAGACACTACAAATGGTCGCGCAGTCCCAAGCGTTCTTCCAGAAGATCAACACAGGACCTCGTGGGAGCTACCATTTATATGTTCCCGAACCTTGAGGGGGTGAACCATATGGGGGTGGTCTCTTTACAGTCCAATAACAGATATCAATTAACACAGTACATAATAGACATTTCCCAAACCCAATAATATAGTAACTAATACAATGTATCTGATAAAATTTCTAGATGCTTTAACACAGGTGAATCATTTATGATAACCAAATAATCAGATAATCAGATAACCACATATACATATGTATCCATTACATTCTCCATCTATTAACAACAACAAGTCGATGATGTCTCTTCCCAGAATCTTATCAATCTTCCCGGGTTTTCACGATTTCCGTCTGATGAGTCTTCACTTCCCGAGTTTTTATGGGGGCAAATTTCCTCCGTCCATATTGTTGCCCATTCTTCCATCCCTCCATAGTCGAACCTATAACCTATAATTCCTGAAAAACCTGGGAGAAAGCAAGTTACCATTCATGCACTAATGCTTTCCCACACATTCCACTGTAATTCTGTTCTATTCATACTATCCCTTTTCTATTTCACTATCAATATTCTGTTACTCTTTACCATCCTAGGATCAACACTGATCAGCCGTCTCCGTATTCACACAATGTTATTTAATGTATATCTGATGATGGTTTCACATATAAATTTCAGCTGGGTTCTATCCAGAATTCCCTACAGGTGTAACACTTATTTAAAGCAAACCAGGATAAATGTTTCAATTCAACCAAATTCAGTCTCAGCCTTCAATTTAATATTTTAAGTTTCAGGATCCGTCTCAGTCTTCTCATTCCACAGTTTGTGGTCGATAACACAATTCCATTCCAATTTCTGTGGCATTCCCAGCTGTTCAAATTTAATCAATTGACTTCCATATGTTGTCTATTTTATCATAAGCCCAATTAAAAATGCGGAATCTAGGGACAATTTCTTTCCACCTTGACAATAGAAGCCGCTTTACTATCAAGGGTTAAACAAATTTAGATCCATCTGTCAAATACCTTGACTCTGATATCTCAACATCCAATTCCTTATTTCTCCTTCTAATTCTTCATACTCGGAAATTAGCATTTTGTTCACTATTGCTTTTTCATTGACTTAACACAAAAGCTGTGACCGAGATCAGTCAAAAGCCCATAACTTTCTTAAAAATTAAGAGAACTGAAAGAAATTTTCATTTATTATAGATTGAAGCATTCTGAAACAAATATGAAACAATCTTACTTAGATGACTTGAAATTAAAGCATATAATTAGTTACCTAATTGTAGCTAATTACAAAATTCAATTACTAGATCTAAACATCTATCCATTTCTTATGAATAGATTAACATTTTTAAATAGCCTAAGTGTCCAAATAACATTCACACAAGAATTTACAATATAACATAATTTTAAAATCTCATTGTCATGGGTTTATAGGCCAAATGGAAGGAATTTAATGTTTAATACCTGTAAATTAATGGCCATTTAAATCAGGTTGCGAGTGGGTTTTTCTGGAACGCGATCAATTGGAATGTTGCGGTTGCAGTGAATTTAAACCCATATCGGCAGCAAAAACACTGCCGGTTCGTTCGGGGGAAAAAATCACTGTTTTGCAACTTAAAATGTGAATTAAATGCATCTTAAGAAACACTTTTATACATAAAAATAAACTACTTTCTTTTACCTGTCCCCTACGTAAAATCCGACCCCGTTGTCAGCGTTGACGGCTTCAGAAGCTAATTTTAAAATCACTCCAGCGATTAACTTTCGGATGAATGTTTTTTTAAAAACAGTGATTTTTTTAAAAACACAGAACGGCCGTCGGAACAATTCCTCAGCAAAAACTTGCACTCCAACAAAATATAATCCAGGACCAGGTCGGAGAAAACCTTGTTTTAACCGTGCCCCCCCCCCCCCTCAAACGCACCAAAATCGCGCACACGGCCAGTGGCAAAATTGCAGCGCCGCTGAAGGTAAGTATTGTAACATACCTACTGTCTGGGGATGAGACAATAACAATACCAAGTTAATAATCAAACTTTAAATACTCCTAAGCCAAATCTCATGTCCAAATCTCAAATTTTAAAGTCCTTCCAATTCATCACCATGCAATTTAGAGATCGAATTCAAAATGTTATCAATTTATTTCTACTGACTATAATTTAGGCGCAACGTAGGTGTTTTGCCCCAAACCACAGAGGAGTGTCTATTTTCAAGTTTTAAATCCAATTCTTCAAACTAGAACTTGCCCCAATAGTCGGCATAGGTTATCTGTATCTTCTAGAAAATGTTGGATGATGTTATTGTCTTTCTCCTTCACTAGTGTCAAAAGCTAGATGATGTTAAAGTTGGGCACTAGGGGAGGTCTTTTTCTCCTCAATGGTAGTTTCAAAGGAGTAGGGATATTGAGGAGCAGCCTTCTCTATCTGTTGGCTTTTCTCAGACGTGTCTTAAAGGGACAGGACAATATTACAGTGACAAGGGCCAGTCCCATTTGGGTGTAATTAGCATGTAATTCACGCAACATCATTTACGTGACACGATGCACGACGCGTGTGTGTCGTGCCTTGCACGTGATGCGCGCATGGTACGTGGTGACGTAGGCAGTGACACGCAGTCGTGCGCGGCGCCCCAGGATTTTGGAATGTACAAAATCTTTGTGCGCCATCTGCATGACACGCAAATGACGCCCAAGTGCGTCAGGCCCTTAATACAATGTATCTGACAAAGTTTCTAGATGCAAGTTAACACAGATGAATTCGCAACATTTGCCTGGATATTCAAGAAACCCATACAAGGCTCAATACTTAACTCAATCAACATCTAGCAAAGTAAAGCTTTGCAACATTATATACAATGTGTATGTCTGGTTTGCATTCACCCAATCCGTTTCATGCAATTTACACCTAATTGTAAGAATCTGCATTCTTTCCCTGCAATTCTTATCCAGGCCACAGACTCGCTGGCACCATTCTGCAGCTTGTCCTGCATTTAAATTAACTAAATGGTCTCGCAGCACAGAAGCCTTTACTCAATTTTAATGTCTTGACATCTCCAATTTGTCCAGAATTAACACTGGCATTATTCCACACTCAAGGGACAATTTACAATCTTCACCAAAGCCAATTAACCTATAAACCTGCATGTCTTTGGAGTGTGGGAGAAAATCAGAGCACCTGGAGAAAACCCATATGGTCATGAGGGGGACCTACAAACTCCATACAGACAGCACCCATACTCAGGATCAAACCTGGGTCTCTGGTGCTGTAGGGCAGCAACACTCCTGCTCCACCACCATGCCGCCCCAGGTAACAGTTATCTGGTGACTGTTCTTCTAATTTTCTTTTAACGTGTCCATCAGTTATCTGGGCCTTGGGGATTAATGGATGAGCAGGAGCACCTTCCTAATGCTGCCTCCTTGTGCACTCTCATGCTACAATGCACCTGCATAATAACAGCATGCTGTGTGATGTGGATAATACCAGGGCAGTACAGCGTATCTTACAGAACATATGGAATCAGTGCAGAGGACAGGCAAGCGCAGCACAGATTTCAAGCACGGGCCATGCACAGATTTCAGACAAAAAACAAAGTGCTGACGTGAATCAGCAAGTCAGATAACATCAGTGGAGGGAATGGACAGGTGACATTTTGGGTTGGGACCTTTCTTCAGACTGAAGAATTAATGTGGGATGAGAAAGTAGGTTAACATAGAATGCATGTGTATGGGTGTTTGATACATGGCATGGGCTCAGCGGGTCGAAGAGCCTGTTTAAATGCCGTATCTCCAAACAAATCTAAATTGCTTTGCATTTGATTACTACCGTTCACCATTCCCTTAGATTCATAGCATTAGTCATACAGCACAGAAACAGGTTCTTCGGCCCAACTTGCCCATGCTCACCAAGATCCCTCATCTACACTTGTTTCACCAACCTGTGCTTAGTCTATATCCCTCTAAACCTGTTTTATCCATGTGCCTGTCCAAATGTCTATTACATTTTGTTTGTAGTTTCTGCCTCAACTAACACCTCCGGCAGCTCATTCTATATACTCACCACCCTCTGTGTGAAAAAATTGCCTTTATGATTTTTTGTGTCTATCTGCGGTGTAAACCAGCATCTGGTGTTCCTTCCTACACCCATCACTGTGATAGGATTGGTTTTACTCGCACATTTCGGCTCATTTTTATGTCTGCTGTCTATAGACACAAAAGGACTGTGATGAATACTAAACAGGATTAAAAGTGGGTGTATAAATACTTCAATGAAAGAGAGCATGATGATGTTTTGATGCTCACTTTCATTATAGTTTGAATGAATAGCTTCCATTCAAATGCAGTTGGTAACTGAAGTAATGTCCTTACTTTTAAAACATCCATGGCAACACTTATTATTACCGATAAGGTTCCCGTTTTGAGATACTCATATCCTGTGATAAGATGCGGTATTTATTCAATTTTGGTAGCTAACTGTTGAATCATCTCTGCTAATGTTGACACTAAGTGTTGAACCCATAGTTTCTAATATTTCAGACACTGGAGCCACTGGATGTCTGTCATGCTCCAATATATCCTCAGGCTAAAGTCAGGCAGATAACCAGTCATATCTGTTACTTTTTTGAACCAAAGCCAGTTCCACATTGAATGTGAACTGGACTTATTGAAGGATTAGAGTTGATGTGAGTCTAACTGAAGATAATTAATTTGCTCATTTTTGGTATCGAACTACTGAGATAACTTACTCCCTTGAGACTTTTGAACTGGATCTTTCTTCATGTTCTGTGGTATCATGTTTAAGTTAGTATGTTTCTGAGGACCTAAACAAAGGCAGGTTTGGTGGGAGCTTTGACGGGTGTATTTCTGCACTTGCCAATGGGATATTAATCATTTGGACACAAGCCATTAATCACTAACATATGATTGCTGTGAGATTGGTTTATATGAAAAATATGATATGTGATTTCTGTCCTGCTTGATTTCAAGGGAATTTAATAACTGTTCAGATAACCTTTTCCCATTAGGGCAAAAATGCAGCTATTAGCATTTTCTGGCCTTGAACAACTCTACACTTAGTATCCCAGAACTACTGTGATTTGATGTGTCTACTGTTAACTGCAGTTCTGAGTTGATGCCAGTATTGTTTATATCTTTGGATTTTTTTAATTCATTCATGAGATATGATTGAACATTCTATGTTCTATGTTCCATTAAATATGGTCATCATTTGCAAGACTAAATTAATTGGCCAACACTAATTACACAGAAGGCCACAACGTTCTGCAGTAACTCAGCAGGTCAGGCAGCATGCCTGAAGAACATGGATAGGTGGGGTTTCAGATTGAGACCCTTCTTCAGTAGAGCTAATAGGACTTGATGATTCAGTCCCTGTAATAAGTCAACACTCTTGCTATTTGCAGTGGGATTGGAGCGGTGAAAGGTAGGGTAGGTACGTCATCGGGGTCATCAGGTGGGCACCCTCCTTCTTTGACATTTCATTGATAAGCCCACAACATCTTCAGAATGCTCAACAGTGATACCTGGCGTCCCATTTACACCCCCTCAGTTCCATACCTCCTGTCTTCATCTTGCAGCCCAAGTGTTATCTCATCTTTTGATCCAAATCTGCTTTTTCCTGCAGAATTTGATTGATTGCTTGTTGGAGGGAGCAACCCCTCACCCCCATTTTATTTAATAGCCTGATTATAGATGTAGCAACAAATCCCCTGCATTCCACTTTGACAGGGAAAATCTTGGTCTTCCAGCCATTCTGGGCAGCTTCAGTTGCCAGTTCAGAGTACTTGGTCTTTTTCCTTTCATAAGCTTTTTCAACACCATCTTCCCATGGAACTGTCAATTCCACAATGTATGCCAACTTGGCTGTTGTGGACCACAGGACCATGTCTGGCCGGAGTGTTGTTGCCACAATGTCTGGGGGAAACACAAGCTTTTTTCCTAAGTCCACTTCTATTTTCCAATCCCAAGCAGGCTGCAGAATGCTTGCATTTTATTTCGAAGTCACATGTGAAGAGCCCGCCAGCCGCATGCGCATCAATACGTCTACGCATGGCGCGCGGGTCGGAGTAGTTCGAAACTGCTCTGGCGGGTAAGTGAATTTAATTTTCAGCAGGCCGTTGCGGACAGCGGGTCCGGAGTAGCTGATGGAGGCGGCCGAATTTGAGGCCACCGTGGAGTCTCCATAAGGAGCTGGGATTGTGGCTGCCGGCATTGGAGCTCCGAACGGGAGCAGGCGGTCGGATTTGATGCCACCGTGGAAGCTCCATTAGGAGTTGGGGCTGCCGGCATGGCTAGGCTAACAATCGCTGCTAAGATTAGCAACAGGCCGCAGTTTAAATTTAGCCGCGGCTAGGTTAACAATCGCTGCTAAAGATAACAGCAGCCGGTGCTTTGGAAAATTAGCTGCGGCCAGGGCAGCGAACGCTAGGTAAGCTCAGCTGCCATAGTGCCTACCAATTTTTAAACTTAGATGCTGCTGGCTGAGGCAGCATTCGCTGTAGACCAGCATATAGTGTGTGCTCTATTTATAGGGGAGTTATAAATTGAACTGGCAGTTTTTAATAGCGGTTGCGGTTCGGTCACGTTTGTGACTATTGCAGCAGATAGCATTCAAAGGTCATGTTTAATTCTTTGGTAATATAACGATGTGCCTTATCATGCCAATAAAGTTTAAATTGAAAATGAATTAAATTAATTACAAAGGACACTTATTATCACATACACCAAATGGTGTAGTGAAATTTGACTCACCATTGCAGTCCAGAACTCCTGGCTTAGGAAGCCTTTTTTGAGATGTGTCTATCAGACACCTGATTCAGGGTGGCATCATGATAATTTCCGCTCAGTAGAGGGGACTGTTGGAGATTCTTTTATAAGAGACTCCAACTATGTGGATATCGAGAGAGCAGTCGAATCTCTGATCTAATGGGGATATGCTTCTTTTGATCATATGAACACACTATATGCTCCGTGTACCAGAAGCATTAACAGACGGCTCCATCCATATGCCTGTGCTAACACCTGGCAGGGTGGCAGTATTTCTCCCACTGTCGTGGTGAGTATCGGAAAGAGGTGACTGCGATTATGATTCCCGGCTCATCAAGGTCATATGGGGGCCAGAGGCCTGAGGTAGCAACACCTTGTGCAGGGTTATGCTCTATTTTCTCCCCTGATATACTCCGTTGAGACTCCAGAAGGGAGCAAGGACTCGGAGTCACTAACAAGTGCAACCTGTCTGTAAGTACAATAAATAATGATGATTTATAACGACAGCAGAGGACCGCGGCAGTGTGGAAAACCGACGGTCATTTCGGAGTCGCTGGCAACGCCGATCTGCACAGCTAGTTCTGATTCGGCTCCTAGAGGGAGCAGCTTGGCAACCCCGAGTCGGGGCAAAACTAAAGCCAAGTCTGTGGGACAAGTCCTGTCAGATGATTCGGGACAAGAGGATTCTGTTCCCACATCCATAGCAGATGTGATTGTCTCAATTGAAACATCTGATGTACCAGATGGTGGCACAAAATATGTTCCGTGTTACGGAGGCATGCACGGGCAGTTCGAGTCATATGCCTGTAGTGACACCTGCTTCAGGTTTGCCATATTCCTCCCACTCCGATGAAGGGAGCGTTGGAGATGATGCCAAAAAATATGTTACGTGTTACAGAGGCATGCACAGGCAGTTCGAGCCATACACCTGTCAGCAATACCTGGTTCAGGGTTGCAATAATCCTCCCACTCGGATAAAGAGAGTGTTGGAGATGGTGGCACAAAATATGCTCCATATTACGAAGGCATACATAGGCAGTTCGAGGCATACGCCTGTGGCAACGCCTGGTTCAGGGTTGTAGTATTTCCCCCTCTCTGTCGAGGGGAGTGTCGGATATCAGTATATATGTACCACAACCTCAGGCTTCTCTCCCTCCCATTTCAGGATTTCTTGGACACGTTCAGACACATCCCTGACCCTGGCACCAGGGAGGCAAACTACCATCCGGGTCTCCTGTCTACGTCCACAGAATCGCCTATCCGACCCCCTGACTATAGAGTCCCCTATTACAATTACCCTCCTCTTCTTTTCCTTATCCTTCTGAGCAACAGGACCGGTCTTTGTGCCAGAGGCCCGGCCGCTGTCGCTGCCCCCAGGTAGGCTGTCTCCCCCACCCTTACTCAAGCATGAGTACTTATTTTCAAGGCGTACAGCCACCAGGGTACTCACCAGTCCCTGCCCCTGCCCATTGCCCTTCCTAACTGTGACCCAGTTTTCTGTCTCCCGTGGTCTTGGAGTGACCACCTCCCTGTAACTCCTTTCTATGACCTCCTCGCTCTCCCTGAGCAGACAGAGGTCATCGAGTTGCTTCTCCAGGTTCCTAACACGGTCCCTTAGGAGCCCCATCTCGACGCACCTGGCGCAGATGTAGATGTCTGGAAGGCACTCAAACTGCATGACCTCCCACATCTGACATCCAGAACAGTAAACTGCCCTGGCCCTCATTCTCCCCCTTATCCAAATACAATAAAGCCTTACCCGGGATACAAGCCAATCAGCTGCTCCCTCTGGTCCTCTTCCACCAATCAGAGGCTTCCACCAGAATCCTTCTCTGGAAGTGAGATGGAACGTTGCAGATTTGGGTAACTCACAGCTCCAGTTAAGTCCTCCTCTCACCAACGGCTCCCCGGGCCTCTGTAGAAGCAAGCCCCGTGCTGTTTTTATACTCACAGCTCCAGGTAAGTCCTCCTCTCACCAACGGCTCCCCGGGCCTCTGTAGAAGCAAGCCCCGCGCTGTTTTTATACTCACAGCTCCAGGTAAGTCCTCCTCTCACCAACGGCTCCCCAGACCAAATAACATTCACCATTCAGGAGCTGGCAAAACAGAGTAGACCAGGAACTTCAGGACTCATTATGGAATTCCGGGCGTACGCAACTGACCACCGTTATGTGTCATGACTCACCTTCTACAATATATCAACACAATCTAAAATTCCTGAGGGAGACAAAAAGCAATGGGTCAGCCACAAAAAAGCCACTGGGTCAGGGTACTGAGTCAAACCATCTCTAGATGGCTCAAACAGGTATTGGAAGCTGCTGGAGTGGATACCGATATTTACACAACTCACTCCACCAGAGCGGCATCCACGTCGGCGGCTAACAGTATGGATGTGTCATTGGACCTACCCTGGTAACAGCGGGGTGGTCCATGGAAAGAACTTTTCAAACATTCTACAACAAGCCATTATAAAACCTGTTTCACTTGCAGAGAGAATTTTAGACGCTGCAAAAAATATATAATTTAAGCCCGGGGGAGCATTAATTCTTTGTTATTATTTTCAAATAATACCATTGTTGTTTTACAAACAGATTCATGTTAGATTACGATAACATACTTCCTCCTTTGGTTGACTTCGGCAGCGAGTGAAGTATGGACTGTTACATGGTTTGAAATCACAGAGCTTTAAAATTTTCACGAAGTCACTAATGTGACTCCGAATTAAAATAGTAAGATTAAACGAGACCTTAACAGTTTGAAGTTTGATCTGTATTTTATGAGGAGTTACGATGAGGGATTACGTGCCCTCCGCTCCCACCCTCAATTACAGAGATCAACTGGTATCTTAGTTCTCCTTATCTTTACTATGTTTATTTCAATTATTGTGTTTTCTGTGATTCCACACCGCTGCTTTGAAGTATGTCGCTCATGCGTGCTGGACGGGGTCTTCACGTAATCCCTCATCGTAACTCCTCATAAAATACACATCAAACTTCAAACTGGTAAGTTCTCATTTAATCTTACTATTTCACTGTCTCTGGGAAAGATCAGGTTGATGCAGAGACATTGGCAGGGACCTGCATAGTAACTAATGTAAGTTCCAAGTACGAACAGCTTGGTTTACCATAGTTCAGGGTACACCATCATGGAACTGGCTAGCCATATGGGGCATATTGACCAGGGAAGCACTGCCATAACACCTGTGATTGAGGTTATCAGGCTGCTAGGTAGAATTAAGTAGTTCAAGTCTGCCTCAACACATGTTTAAATTTCTGCTCAGTTAGTGGAGTTGCCATCCTCTCTGGGATAGGTAGCTACCAGCAGGAAGCTGGTCTGGCATATAATATTTTTATCTGACCTGCAGGTTCATGTTGTGAATCAAAAATGTATTTATAATAATCCGTAGGCTCTCAATACCAGTATTCCTGATTGAGTGGCGAGTCGAATAGATTGTGTTGCGCACTCAGACAAGTGGTTTCAGTCAGAGGACTGTGAGGCAATTCCTGATTCAGGCTTGCATTATGCTAATTTCCACTCTGAGTAAGAACGCTGAAATTTTGTGGTGACTCTTATAGTCAAGAGTTGACAGGGTACTCGCATTCCCTCATCAAGGCGAGACTGTGTTTTCAGCTCCAGTCATCAGGTTCTGATTTTACTTCTGAGTCATGCCAGTGACTATGTGAAGAGCCCGCTCAGCACGCATGCGCGGCATTGCGTTCAGCAGTGCAACAGCGGCCGCATCGGGAGTCAGGCGCTCCCGCTAGAGGGTGAAAGAACTGACGTTCAGGTAAGTACCCTGAGGTCGGGGTTTCTTTCACAGGGAGCCTTCTGCTTTCAGGCAGAGAAGAAAGGCTCTTGGACAAACCTGTCCCCCGCTCGACTCCAACGGAGGAGCGTTCCATCTGGGGGGGGGGGGGCAGCAACAGGCGGTAGGAACGTTTACCGGGCGCTCCGCTATCCCCGACACCGTACCGAGCCCAGCCCGCTAGCGCCTGAGCTCGACGCCGAAAACCCTTACAACGGTTACAAATAGATAATACTTCGGTGGTGGCCCACATTAACCATATGGGCGGCATAAAATCGGTATCATGCGACAAGTTGGCCAATACAAATTGGTCAATGTGATCTGGCAATGGTGTGTCGAAAGACATATTTGGCTACCAGCAGCTTACCTGCCAGGTAAGCTAAATACAGTGGCAAACACCAGGTCACATAAATTTAATGACAACATCGAATGGATGTTAAACCCATAAAAATTTGCAAAAGTTATCAAGCAATATGGCACGCCAGATATCGATTTATTTGCATCAAGGCTAAATCACCAGGTACCTATGTATGTCGCTTGGGAACCAGACCCTGAGGCAGCAGCGGTAGATGCGTTCGCGCTGGATTGGGGAAATTCTTCTTCTATGCATTTCCTCCCTTCTGCCTCATCAGTCGGGTACTACGCACAATACAAATGGACTCTGCTTCAGGTATTTTGATAGTACCCGACTGGCCTACGTATTGGGAATCATACCCGAGTATGGTTCCCAATACTCCATGACATGGTTGTTGAAACTCCGATGGTATTCCCCAGTGATCCAGAGTTATTAACTCCTCCTTTTCCCTTTCTTGTCCCGACCCACCCCCACCCCCGATCAGTCTGAAGAAGGGTTTCGGCACGAAACGTTGCCTATTTCCTTCGCTCCATAGATGCTGCTGCACCCGCTGAGTTTCTCCAGCTTTTCTGTGTAACCTTCGATTCTCCAGCATCTGCAGTTCCCTCTTAAACATTATTAACACCCAGTGTCTGGCACAAGCCACCCGTGCCATGAAAAAATCAAACTCCTGGCTTGCAGATTCTGCACAAACCACATCTGGGACTGGGATTATCAGAACAAACCGTCAACACCATGTCAGCATCCCTCCGAACATCCACTAAAAAACAGCACTTGTCCAGCATCAAAAAATGGGAGAAGTACTGCTTGGATACAGGGACCACCTACTCAACCGCTACAGTTACCAACGTACTGGAATTCCTGGTGAACCTTCACCACGATAAGGACTCGGCTACAGAGCCATCAACACAGCTAGAAGTGCCCTGTCTATCTATTTAAAACCAGCTCCAGGACAACAGGCCATGGGGTCCCACGTGCTGGTGGTCAAACTAATGAAGGGTATTTACAACTCTAACCCCCTAGACCAAGGTACACCCATATATGGGATGTCAGTGTGATCCTGACATACCTCAGGGGATGGCCACCAGCCAGATCCCTCAACCTGGAACAATCTATGCTCAAAACACTCATGTTGATGGCACTTGTATCTGCACAGAGGGTCCAGTCACTACACCTATTGCGACTGGACAGCATGCTCACAGCTGCAGACCAGATCTCTGTCATTATACAGGGACTGATCAAACAGAGCAGACCAGGAACACCTAATCCAGTCGTGGAATTCCGGGCTTATCCGCCAGAACCACAGTTATGTGCCATGACCCACCTACCGTCCTACATAGACACAACCAAAAATATTCGAGGGAGATGAAAAGCCTTGTGGGTCAGTCATAAAAAACCTTATGATCGGGTGACGAGCCAAACCATTTCGAGATGGCTCAAGCAGGTGCTAAAAGCTGCTGGGATAAACACTAACATGTACAAATCTCACTCCACCAGGGCAGCATCCACGTCGACGGCCAAAAGAATGGATGTGCCTATAGACCACATCCTGGCTACAGCAGGATGGTTGGGGGAAAGACCATTCAGAAATTTTATAATAAGCCGTTGGCAAAACCTGCTTTATTTGCAGAAATTTTTTTACAGACTGTAAATATTTAATTTAAGCCCAGGGGAGCAATTTAATTTCTTTGTTGTTATTGTTAAAAAATACCATAGTGTTTTTCTGCAAACAGATTCATTGGTTGATTACGATAACACACTTCCTCCCTCAAGGACTTCGGCAGTGAGTGAAGTAATAACTGTTACACGGTTTGAATTCATAGAGCTTTGAAGTCTTCACGTAGTCACTCACGTGACTCCGAAGTAAAATAGTAAGATTAAACGAGAACTTACCAGTTTGAAGTTTTATCTGTATTTAATGAGGAGTTACGATGAGAGATTACGTGCCCTCCGCTCCCACCCTCAATAATATGGGTCAAATTGATAACTGATGTCTCCTTTTCTTTATTATGTTTATTTCAATAACTGTGTCTATCTGTGATTCCACACCACTGCTTTGAAGTATGCCGCGCATGCGTGTTGAGCGGACTCTTCATGTAATCCCTCATCGTAACTCCTCATAAAATACAGATCAAACTTCAAACTTGTAAGTTCTTGTTTAATCTTGCTATTATATGTTATCAGCAAAATGTATGAATAACTAGACAATGCATCTTCCGCGGCATGAGAAGCCAAAAAATGTTCCGTCCGTATTGTCAATAGAGGAACGGTGGTTCCAAGTGGAATCAGTGACATCTCACAGAGAATGAGTGGTCTGCCTAAGAACAAGACGGGTATATTTCTGATACTTCTCAAGATTACAGAAACATGGAGCATGCCGAATCAGGTTAGGATTTGGCTAATCTGATCATGTGTTTAGTTACCCAGTTTAAGATGGATGATTGGCTTTCAGCAATTTAACTGATTCAGAAATCGATCTTCAAGATGCATATTTGCCATATCTATACATATGAGGCACCGATTATCTGGTGTTTTGATAACAAAGCCAGTGGTGGAAGCTATGCTGCCCTATTCAGATCAATGGACATAGTGTCATCAAGTTTTAGATGCAAAATTTGCAGCTGATAAAACTTTGGGGTTTATCAGTAGATACCTTTTGCGTTATTAAGAATGAGGCAACATGAAATTTATTGCTGATGGCTCATTAGCAGCCATTAGAATGCATAGTTCCCTTTCATCATACAGCAAGAGGCTTACATAGTGCGTTAATAAATTATAAAATTTGGTTGAAAATGTATGGATATTTGCAGATAGAATTCTGCACAGTATTGTACGAGTTATTGTCTAACTCAAAATAATAATAAAATAAAATTGATATAAAGATTTTTCCACTGATCTGTGTTATAAATGTCATTTCTATATGAATCCAATAATTTTTTATAGTCAAAATCGCCAAATTTGCACAGCTCCGCTGCAAATACAGGGAGAGATGAGAGGTGAGGCAGCGGTGAGCTGAGCTCTATGACACTATGTCTTAGTCTTCCAAAACATAGTTTTGGAGGATAATTCCACACCACTTAGTAGAAGTGGATGTGCCACTATATGAACAAATCAAAATAGGATGTACATGGTAAATGGTAGGGAATTGAAGAATACAGTTGAACAGAGGGATCTGGGAATAACTGTGCATAGTTCCTTGAAGGTGGAATCTCATATAGATAGGGTGGTAAAGAAAGCTTTTGGTATGCTAGCCTTTATAAATCAGATGCACGTTTATAATACATGCACGTGTGGGCTCCTTCCCTGGAGATTATGGTCAAGAATTTGAATAAACAACTTGAGGTGGATTGTTGCATTGTATCTGGTAGATGATGTATACTGCCCCGATGGTCCTCTGATATTAGAGGGAGTGTGTGTTTAAAGAAATTGATGTAGTAAAGGCCGACTACTCTGATCAAGAAATTATTAGATTTGCACTGAATGGGACAAAGTACAGGAGATTGAGAAACTCATAAGACAACAACCTTTCCCTTAGTGTCAGCAAGACAAAAGAGATTGCAATTGACTTCAGGACGTGAAGCAGTGCCTACACCCTGGTATACATTGAGCGAACTGAAGTGACGATGGTTGAAAGATTCAAGATCTTACAAATAAATATCACCAGCAATTTGTCCTGGAGCAGCCACATTGAAGCAATGGCCAAAAAAAACACCTCTACTTACTTAGAAGGCTTAGGAAGTATGGCATGTCCCCAACAACCCTCATTTGTGTATGTGGATATTACTCAGTTAGAACTTCAATTACATCTGAGGCAGCTGAGATGTTGGGCCAGAGTCATTGTAATATCCATGTGTCAAGTCATTCATTGGCAACAGATGATCTGAATCTAACTGTCTGAAGACTGGCGTATTTGCCAGTGGAAACCTCAGGAGGTGATTGATATTGATCATTCAGTTAGAACTTGTAGCTGAAAGCAAGAACATAATTTCCAGGATCCAGGATTTCCAAAGTCTACAGAGTGATTTAGGCCATTTGGAAAAATGGACTGAAAGATGGCAGATGGAGTTTAATGCTGATAAATGTGAGGTGCTACACCTTGGCAGGACAAATCAAAATAGGATGTACATGGTAAATGGTAGGGAATTGAAGAATACAGTTGAACAGAGGGATCTGGGAATAACTGTGCATAGTTCCTTGAAGGTGGAATCTCATATAGATAGGGTGGTAAAGAAAGCTTTTGGTATGCTAGCCTTTATAAATCAGAGCATTGAGTATAGAAGCTGGGATGTAATGTTAAAATTGTACAAGGCATTGGTGAGACCAAATCTGGAGTATGGTGTACAATTGTGGTCGCCCAATTATAGGAAGGATGTCAACAAAATAGAGAGAGTACAGAGGAGATTTACTAGAATGTTGCCTGGGTTTCAACAACTAAGTTACAGAGATAGGTTGAATAAGTTAGGTCTTTATTCTCTGGAGCGCAGACGGTTAAGGGGGGACTTGATAGAGGTCTTTAAAATGATGAGAGGGATAGACAGAGTTGATGTGGGCAAGCTTTTCCTTTTGAGAATATGGAAGATTCAAACAAGAGGACATGACCTCAGAATTAAGGGACAGAAGTTTAAGGGTAACATGAGGGGGAACTTCTTTACTCAGAGAGTGGTAGCGGTGTGGAATGAGCTTCCAGTGGAAGTGGTGGCGGCATGTTCGTTGGTATCATTTAAAAATAAATTGGATAGGCATATGGATGAGAAGGGAACGGAGGGTTATGGTATGAGTGCAGGCAGGTGGGACTAAGGGAAAAAAAGTTGTTCGGCACGGACTTGTAGGGCCGAGATGGCCTGTTTCCATGCTGTAATTGTTATATGGTTATATGGTTATATGGTTATAATGCAGCAACATAAACAATGAAAGCATCCCTTGTGTTGTTCCATTATTCAATTAAATAATGCCTTGTCTTTGATCTTAATAACTTTTTCCTGCACTAATTCAGCTTGAGAGCTTCAAGTTCCAAGGCATAAATATTACCAACAATCTGTCCTGAACCAACCACATTGAAGCTATGGCCATAAAGCAAACCAATACTCCTGCTTCCTCGGGAGACTAAGCAAATTTGGCATGTCTCCAATTACTCTTACTAATTTCTACAGATGCACTGTAAAAAGCATATTATTGGGTTGCG
This sequence comes from Leucoraja erinaceus, assembly GCF_028641065.1. Taxonomy (NCBI): domain Eukaryota; kingdom Metazoa; phylum Chordata; class Chondrichthyes; order Rajiformes; family Rajidae; genus Leucoraja; species Leucoraja erinaceus. Next base: position 57,454,764 of record NC_073378.1, on the reverse strand, counting down.
TCAGAGTTTAGTTTGGAAACAACTCTGCCCAAGACAGCAAGAAATTGCAGTGTGTAGATGTAACCCAGTCAATCACACACACCAAACTCCCAACCATTGATTCCATCTTCACGTCACACTGCCTCAGGAAAGCAGCTGGCATAATTATTTTGTTAACCCTGGTTAATCATTCTCTCCTCTTCCATCAGCCAGAAAATACAAAAGCTTGAAAGCACGTAGCAACAGATTCATGAACAGCTTATTGCCCTCTGGTATCAGACTTCTCAACAGTTCTTCCATAAGCTAGGTTATAGTCTCGATCTTCCAACCTACCTCATTGTGGACATTGGATTTCTTCTCTGGAACTGTTATGCTACAATGCTGAAAAACTATATTTTGCACTCTGGCATTTTTTCTCTTTTCCTTTACTTATTGTACATGTATGGATGGAGTATATTCATGTGCAATATTATCAGTAATATGGATAGGATAAGATTTGATTGGTTAGCATGCAAACAAAAACTTGTCACTGTACCTTGACAATAATAAAATAATACCAATACAAATTCCATATCCCTTAATTCATTAATATTTACAAATTTATTTATCAGTCTTACATAATGTACCTTCAATGAATGAGTTTTCATAACCTTCTTATATAGAGAATTCCAAAAGATTTACCACCCTCAATGTGAAGAGATGTCTTCTCATTGCAGTCCTAAAGTTGCCAACCTGTTATTTAATGACTGTGATATTAAACATATTTAACATATCTTGACATATCTAATGGGAATGTCAACTCTATGTCTACCCTGTCAATTCTCTTGAGGATTTTGTTTTATTAAGATCACCACTCTAAATTCATGCAAACACATTGAAATTCAACCAATAAAACCATCAATGCTGAAAATCTGAAATAAAGACAGGAAGGATACACACAGTAAATTTAATGATCCTTCAACAGAACTGTAACAATGGGAAGTGTGTTGAAAAATATAGACTGAAGGCAAAGGGAGTGAATGCATCCGATAGGGCTCAGGCATCTAAGCATTTTCATGAAGACATGGCTCCAGGGTGATCAAGGCTGGGAGCTAAACATCCAGGGATATTCAATATTCAGGATGGATAGACAGAAAGGAAAATGAGGTGGGGTAGCATTGCTGGTTAGAGAGGAGATTAACTCAATAGAAAGGAAGAACATTAGCTTGGAGGACGTGGAATCGATATATGGGTAGAGCTGCGAAAAACTAAGGGGCAGAAAACGCTAGTGGGAGTTGTGTACAGTCCACCTAACAGTAGCAGTGTAGTTGGGGATGGCATCAAACAGGAAATTAGAAATGCGTGCAACAAAGGTAAAACAGTTATAATGGGTGACTTCAATTTACATATAGATTGGGTGAATCAAATTGGTAAGGGTGCTGAGGAAGAGGATTTCTTGGAATGTATGCGGGATAGTTTTCTAAACCAACATGTAGAGGAACCAACGAGAGAGCAGGCTAATCTAGACTGGGTATTGAATAATGAGGAAGGGTTAGTTAGCAGTCTTGTTGTGCGTGGCCCCTTGGGCAAGAGTGACCATAATATGGTTGAGTTCTTCATTAGGATGGAGAGTGACATTGTTAATTCAGAAACAAGGGTCCTGAACTTAAAGAAAGGTAACTTTGAGGGTATGAGATGTGAATTGGCCAAGATAGATTCGCAATTGATTCTTAAAGGGTTGACGGTGGATATGCAATGGAAGGCATTTAAAGACTGCATGGATGAACTACAACAATTGTTCATCCCAGTTTGGCAAAAGAATAAATCAGGGAAGGTAATGCATCCGTGGATAACAAGGGAAATCAGGGATAGTATCAAAACAAAAGATGAAGCGTACAAATTAGCCAGAAAAAGCAGCCTACCAGAGGACTAGGAGAAATTCAGTCCAGCAGAGGAGGACAAAGGGCGTAATTAGGAAAGGGAAAATAGATTATGAAAGAAAACTGGCAGGGAACATAAAAACTGACTGCAAAAGTTTTTATAGATATGTGAAGAGAAAAAGATTAGTTAAACCAAATGTAGGTCCCTTGCAGTCAGAAACAGGTGAATTGATCATGGGGAACAAGGGCATGGCAGATCAATTGAATTTGGTTCTTTGGTTCTTTGGTTCAGACTTTGGTTCTGTCTTCACTAAGGAAGACATAAATAATCTGCCGGAAATAGCAGGGGACTGGGGGTCAAATGAGATGGAGGAACTGAGTGAAATCCAGGTTAGCCGGGAAGTGGTGTTAGGTAAATTGAATGGATTAAAGGCCGATAAATCCACAGGGCCAGATAGGCTGCACACCAGAGTGCTTAAGGAAGTAGCCCCAGAAATAGTGGATGCATTAGTGATAATTTTTCAAAACTCTTTAGATTCTGGAGTAGTTTCTGAGGATTGGAGGGCAGCTAATGTAACCCCACTTTTTAAAAAGGGAGGGAGAGAGAAAACAGGGAATTAAGACCAGTTAGTCTAACATCGGTAGTGGGGAATCGGCTAGAATCAGTTATTAAAGATGGGATAGCAGCACATTTGGAAAGTGGTGAAATCATTGGACAAAATTCAGCAGGGATTTATGAAAGGTAAATCATGTCTGACGAATCTTATAGAATTTTTCTAGGATGTAACTAGTAGAGTGGATAAGGGAGAACCAGTGGATGTGTTATATCTGGACTTTCAGAAGGCTTTCGACAAGGTCCCACATAAGAGATGTAAGCAAACTTAGTATGCAAACTTAAAGTACACGGTATTGGGGGTTCAGTATTGATGTGGATAGAGAACTGGTTGGCAGTCAGGAAGCAAAGAGTTGGGGTAAACGGGTCCTTTTCACAATGGCAGGCAGTGACTAGTGGGGTACCGCAAGGCTCAGTGCTGGGACCCCAGCTATTTACAATATATATTAATGATTTGGATGAGGGAATTGAATGCAACATATCCAAGTTTGCGGATAACACGAAGCTGGTGGGCAGTGTTAGCTGTGAGGAGGATGTTAGCAAGCTGCAAGGTGACTTGGATAGGCTGGGTGAGTGGGCAAATGCATGGCAGATGCAGTATAATGTGGATAAATGTGAGGTTATCCACTTTGGTAGCAAAAACATGAAAGTAGACTATTCTCTGAATGGTGGCCGATTAGGAAAAGGGGATATGCTACGAGACCTGGGTGTCATGGTATACCAGTCATTAAAAGTATGCATGCAGGTAGGCATTCATAGCAAAAGGATTTGTGTATAGGAGCAGGGAGGTTCTACTGCAGTTGTACAGGGTCTTGGTGGGACCACACCTGGAGTATTGCATACAGTTTTGGTCTCCTAATCTGAGGAAAGACATTCTTGCCATAGCAGTACAGAGAAGGTTCACCAGACTGATTCCTGGGATGTCTGGACTTTCATATGAAGAAAGGCTGGATAGACTCGGCTTGTACTCGCTAGAATTTAGAAGATTGAGGGGGGATCTTATAAACTTACAAAATTCTTAAGGGGTTGGACAGGCTAGATGCAGGAAGATTGTTCCCGATGTTGGGGAAGTCCAGGACAAGGGGTCACAGTTTAAGGAAGTCCAGTTCAAGGGGTCACAGTCTCACCATTTTCAATTTGTCACTGGCCCAGGGTGTCGTCCCTACTTGCCTCAAGACCTCAACCATTGTGCCAGTGCCCAAACAGTCAGCTTCAGGGAGTCTCAACGACTTCCGCCCAGTGGCACTCACCCCCGTCATCACAAAGTGCTTTGAGCGGCTGATCTTGGCTCACCTCAAAGCCAGCCTCCCCCCCACACTGGAGCCCCATCGGTTTGCCTACCGGCCCAACAGGTCTACAGAGGACGCCATATCTGCGGCCCTACACTCTGCCCTGACCCACCTGGACAACAACAACTCCTACATCAGGTTGTTGTTCATCGACTTTAGCTCCGCATTTAATACTGTCATCCCCGCCAGCTTGATCACCAAACTCAGCGGACTTGGCATCACCACCTCCCTCTGCAATTGGACACTGGATTTCCTCACCAACAGACCACAGTCTGTTACGATCAACAACCTCACCTCCTCCACTTAACTGAACACGTGCCACAGGGCTGTGTGCGCAGCCCTCTCCTCTACTCCCACTTCACCCATGACTGCGTCCCTAAGTATGGCTCCAATGCAGCCTGGTGTGCCAATAATAACCTCGTCCTCAACTCAAAGAAGACGAAGGAAATCATTGTTGACTTCAGGAAGACCAGAGGGGGCAGACATACCCCCATCCACATAAACGGGACTGAGGTGGATGGCGTCTCCAACTACAAATTCCTCGGGGTACACACTCAGAGGATCTGTCCTGGTCCCTCAATACCGCCAAACTGATCAAAAAGGCGCAGCAGCGCCTTTACTTTCCGAGGAGGCTTAAGAAAGCTCACCTGTCCCCCCAGGTACTGTCCAACTTCTACCGCTGTACCATCGAAAGCATCCTGACCACCTGCTTCACGGTATGGTACAGCAGCTGCACGACAACTGACAGGAAGGCACTGCAACGGGTGGTGAAAACCGCTCAGCACATCACCGGTGCCCCGCTCCCTGCCATGGATGCCCTCCACCAAAAACGGTGTCTGAGACGGGCCGGGAAAATCATCAAGGACCCCTCTCACCCTAACCATGGACTATTTGCTCTCCTCCCACCAGGGAGGCAGTACAGTAGCCTCAGGTCTCGCAAAAGCAGGCTGAGGAATAGCTTTTTCAATTACACTGCTGAACTCAGAGTTCTATCGCTAGCTATCTTTAGACTCTTCCATTTGTATACATTTGTATACATTTATTGCCTATGTACCAGTTTAATTCATCCACAGTCCACACATTGTTAACCATATTTTTATTTTTATTTGTATTTTTATTTAGTATTTTTATTTTTATTTCTACTATCTTGCACTATGACCAGACGTTAAACTGCATTTTGTTGTACCTGTACTCATATTTGTGCAATGACAATAAAGTTGAATTGAATTGAATTGAATTGAATTGATAAGGGGGAAATCTTTTAGGACCGAGGTGAGGAAAAAAAAATTTCACACAGAGAATGGTGAATCTCTGGAATTCTCTGCCACAGAAGGTAGTTGAGGCCAGTTCATTGGCTGTATTTAAGAGGGAGTTAGATGTGGCCCTTGTGGCTAAAGGGATCACGGGGTATGGAGAGAAGGCAGGTACAGGATACTGAGTTGGATGATCAGCCATGATCATATTGAATGGCGGTGCAGGCTCGAAGGGCCGAATGGCCTACTCTTGCACCTATTTTCTATGTTTCTATGTTTCTATGTTTCACTTATGTAAGAGGAGCGAATCCAGTGGCCAATTTACCTACCAATTCCCACAATTCTATGTTTCTATGTTAATAGACACAAAAAGCTGGAGTAACACAGCGGGACAGCTTTTTGTGCCCATCTTCAGCTTAAACCAGCATCTGCTTTTCTGCTTTTCCCTCCTATACAGTAACCATCTTCAGTTGACCTCCCTTCTATCATATGATCAGAAGATAGGTGTGCACTTATCATTGTACATTATTCAATTCCATTTACATCTTCCCTGGAAATTAAGTAGTCCAGTCAATAAGTAGCAAGGCTGCAACAACATTCATGCATGGTCTGATCAATGGCAAGTAAAATTGGTGTCAGAAGATCCTGGAAGTGTATAAAGGAAAAGTCACCCACATTCCTTCCCCTGGCCTCACACTTATTTCACCCCTCCCCCTCCTCCCACATTCCTTCCTCTGGCTTCACAATTCCCAATGCATCAATCATTTTGTTGCACACTTTCTGCAGATTTAATTCCATGTAGGTTAAATGTGAAGGAGAAAATTTGTAATAAGAATCTGAGGGGTAACTTTTTCCACACAAAGATAGTGGGTGTATGGAAGGGCTGCCAGATGAGGCTGTTGAGGCAGGGAGTATCCCAACATTTAAGAAGCAGTTAGACAGGATAGGACAGGTTTGGTGGGATATGGACAAAATGCAGGCAGGTGGGACTAGTGTAGCTGTGACATGTAGACCAATGTGGGCAGTTGGGCCGAGGAGCATGTTTCCACACTATATCATTCTATAACTATGACCTTCTGTTTTAATCTCTGGTGAACCCAGGTGAGGGGGGTTTAATTGGTAGATGGTCGGAACATATGCCAAAAATGTGATATGTTTTTTTTAATGGGAATATTTACCCTGATCTGCTGTATTCTTAAACCATAATTGCTTCAGCCTAGTTTTTTGAAGAAATCACATATTAGAAGAATCAACTTATCTTACTCCTATTTTGAACGTTTGTTCAATTTTATCTTTGACTTTGCATAACATTGCTGAATTATGATTATTACCCCCAAATATTGCCCTCTTATAGATTCTTCCTCAACCAACCTATCTTAATTTGCAAAGACTATCTCCAGCATTATTCCCCCAACCCCACCAACAACTCCCAACTCTTGTCTGGTAACATGTTACATGAAATAAGTGTTCCTGAATTCCAGTTTAAAACATCTGTTTCCCCTGTAACATTTACACTGACAGGACATATTGGTTAATTAAAATTGAATTTAGTTTAGTTTAGAGATACAGCGCGGAAACGGGCCCTTCTGCCCTCCGAGTCCGTGCAGAGCAACAATCTCCGCTCCCTTACACCATCCTGCACTTACACCATTAACTTGGGACAATATAACAATTTACAGAAGCCAAAATAACCTAGATACCTGTACATCTTTGGTGCGTGGGAGGAAACCGGAGAGCCTAGAGAAAACCCACGCAGGCCACAGGGAGAACGTAAAACCCCGTACAGACAAGCACCTGTAGTCAGGATCGAACCTGGGGCTCTGTCGCTGTAAGGCAGTAACTCTACCACTGCACCACTGTGCCACCCAAATCTCTCACTATTATTTTTCTGCTGCCTTTGCACTTGACAGAAATGTGTTTACAGATTTGCTCTTCTATCTTGCTTGAACTGTTTGGAGGTCTATAGTCATTCCAGTATGATAGCCATTTGTGTTCTTAAATGCACGTGACCTCATTTGATGTTCCTCCTAACATACCTGTACACTGTCAGTTATAATCATCTATTGTCTTTCCGCTGACTGGTTAGCATGCAACAAAAACTTTTCACTGTACCTCGATGTACGTGATAATAAACTAAACTCAAACTCTACTCGTATCTTTGTTGCTAACATATTCCTTTCACTCACTTACCAGCCCCACCTTTCTTTTTATTCGACCTGCTCATTTGGAAACACTGTAGCCAGGATCATTATACTTGGAATCCTGTCCATTTTTAAACCATTTTCCCTTTTAGCTCTAATATCATACTTCCCAGTGTGTATCAGTGCCCTTGACTAATTTGTAAAAGCTATAGAGTTCATGCAGACCACAAAATAAAATCTTGGTCAATCCCACCTTTCAGATTGTTCTCGTTCAAATTGTCAGATTGTTCAATTGTTCTTGGTGTGAACTCCGATCAAACACCTGCACTCAGTCCGCCTTCCCGACATGATCTCCCGGTGGCCAAACATTTGAACTCACCTTTCCATTCCTGCACTGACCTTTCTGTCCTGGGCCTCATCCACTGTCAGAGTGAAGGCACACAAATTGGAGGAACAGCACCTCATATTTCACTTAAGGCACCTTATAACCCAACGGTATGAATATTGAATTCTCTCATTTCAAGTCATCTCTGCATTCCCTCTCACTCCATCCCTCCCCCACCCTAGTCATCCTGCCTGTTCCACTGTTCGCATCCAAATATCCCTTCGTTATCACCTCCACAGCCAAAAATGGACCATTATGGGCTCCACCTTTCCTTGATCATTGGTCCCGGCTCTGATTTGTCCTGAACCTCCAGTTTCTCCAGTTTCCCTTTACCCTGAATCTTAGTCTAAAGAAGGGTTTCAAACTGAAATGTTACCTGTTCCTTATCTCCGGAGACACTGCCTGATCTTCTGAATTAGTCCAGTATTGTGTATCTAGTCACCTTTCTGATCTTGGTCCTCACTCCTCTGAGTTATAGCCCTTCAAGAGCTCATCCTGGTAATTCTTCAAATGCAGTAAGCCTCTGTTCAATGAATGAGTTCCAGACCCACTCTACTTGCTGCATGATTTTTTTTGTCTCTCTCGATTCCCCCTCTAACATTTTTACCAATTAAGTTAAATCAATATCCCCATGGTTATTTACTGCTCCGCTAAGGGAAGAAAGATCTTTTTTCTTTATCCTTTCCAGGCCTCTTGTGATGTTATTCACCTCAGCTAAATCTCCACTCATTCTCCTTTGTTCCAAAGAAAACAACCCTAGTCTGGTGAGTCTATCTTCATAGCCATAACTCTCCAGCCCTGACAGTAGCTTTGTAAATCTTCCCTGCCTTCTCTCTAATGTCACACATCCTTCCTGTAGTGGGGGACCAGCACTGTCAATGTGTCTCCAACCATAGCCTCTCTACATATTTGGGGAATCAGTACCACATTTTCATCCTCAGTTTGTAGGAAAGAATGCTTCCTGATTTCATTCCAAATTAAGACGAAGAAATAAATTCATTATGCTCGGAAAAGAAACATTTGTTGACATCCAGAATACCATCAACTTTTATAAAATGTTATGCTTCAGATGGAAATTTAAACTACCTTAAAGTTCAGTTAACCAAGGCACATGTATTTTCTGACCACAGGGACCTCAGCTGTGGATAAAACATTCCTGTTGCATGATTATGGTTCGTAAATGACAACTTGAAAAAAACCCTCTTCTTTACGTTGAGGCCACTGGCAAGTAACTGTACTTTGAACATATGTTTTCCAACTGAAATAATCTGATGTATCTAACCAGCTGATATAAAATGATATAAAATGATAGAAATTGGTTTATATTCATTGAGTTGGATGGGAGTACAGATACAAATGAACTACTGGGTTATCATCCCTTAAAGTCATAAAACAAAATTCTCCTCAGGTTCAAGTTACCTTTTTGGCAGCAGCTGTGCCATTCACTTGGCAAGGTTCAGCTCCAACTCAATAATCAAGTTTGCTGATGACACTGTGGTGGTGGGCCTGATCTCAGACAACGATGAGGAGGCCTACCGGGAGGAGGTGGCTGATCTGGCACTGGTGGCAGGACAACAGCCTCCTCTTGAACATCAAAAAAATGAAGGAGCTGATCATGGACTTTAGGAGGGCACATCATCTGAGGACGTACACTCCATTGAGGATAAATGGGGATACTGTGGATAGGGTGAACTGCTTTAAATATCTGGGAGTCCACATCTCTGAGGATATGACATGGACATCATACGCCGCAGCATTTGTGAGTAAGGCAAGGCAGCGCCTTTACCACCTCAGGCAATTGAGGAAATTCAGAGTGTCTCTGAGGATCCTCCAGTGCTTCTACTCAGCGGCTGTGGAAAGCATCTTGTCCGGAAATATTACCATCTGGTTTGGGAACTACTCTGCCCAGGACAAGAAGGCTCTGCAGAAAGTGCGTTCGGCCGAACGCACTATGGGAACTTCACTCGCCCCCCTGCAGGAATTATACATCAGGAGGCGCAACTCCAGAGCCAATAAAATCATGGGAGACCCCTTCCACCCCTACAACAGACTGTTCCAGCTGCTATGTTCAGGCAAACGCCTCTGTTGCCATGCCATGAGAACGGAGAGGTTGAGAAGACGTTTCTTCCCAGAGTCCATTAGGACTGTAAACTCCTATCTCACCAGGGACTAACTTTACTGTACCACCCTACTGTTTTTTTTTTAAATTGCTGTTTGTTTCCTTTTTTCCATGTGGTTACAGGGAAAATCTGCAAAGGCCACACAGACAGTACCGGAGATCAGAATTGAACGTGCGTCCCTGGTGCTGTGCGGCAGCAGTTCTACAAGCTGTGCTACTGTGCCACCATGGTTATGGGATAAAAACTGGAAAAGGATACTGAAATTGGATGAAGAGTTGTTTCAAAGGGTCGATTGATTGAAAATTCAAAAAACATTTAAACATTTTTTTTAAAGTAGTCCATTTATTTTGAAACATATAAGACTACAATCAATTAGATATAGGCTAAATATACATTGAAGAAAAATAAACCAATGATTTATCCCTTGCAACCGCAAGAGTTGCAACACTTGTCCCTTTCCCTCCCCCCTCGACTCCGTTCAAGGACCCAAGCAATCGTTCCAGGTGCGACAGAGGTTTACCTGCATCTCTTCCAACCTCATCTATTGCGTCCGCTGCTCTAGATGTCAGCAGATCTATATCGGTGAGACCAAGCGGAGGTTGGGCGATCGTTTCGCCGAACACCTCGGTCCGCAATAACCAAGCTGACCTCCCAGTGGCTCAGCACTTCAACTCCCCCTCCCACTCCGTCTCCGACCTCTCTGTCCTGGGTCTCCTCCATGGCCACAGCGAGCAGCACCGGAAATTGGAGGAACAGCACCTCATATTCCGTTTGGGGAGTCTGCATCCCGGGGGCATGAACATCGAATTCTCCCAATTTTGTTAGTCCTTGCTGTCTCCTCCCCCTCCTCAGCCCCCCTGCTGTCTCCTCCCATCCCCCAGCCTTCGGGCTCTTCCTCCTTTTCCCTTTCTTGTCCCCGCCCACCCCCGTCCCCGATCAGTCTGAAGAAGGGTTTCGGCCCGAAACGTTGCTTATTTCCTTCGCTCCATAGATGCTGCTGCACCCGCTGAGTTTCTCCAGCTTTTTTGTGTAACCAATGATTTACCCTGACTTATCTTTTAAATGAACGTCAGTGATCACATGCAGATAAATGTGGCAATGTTAGATGTGCCAGAGATAGCTGATGAGAAGCTGAGCAGGCAGATAAAATGCATAACACTTGCAGAACTTTCGTGTAGTTGTAGAATCATACATGAAGTCACACAACATGGAAACAACCCCTTCAACTCAACTCGTCCATGCCAACCAAGATGTTCCATCTAAACTAGTAATATTTGCCCGCATTTGACCCTTACCCCACTAGACCCCCTCAGTTTCCTATTAAATCTTTCCTCTCTCAGCGTAAACCTATGTCCTCTGGTTCGTGATTCATCTCACCTGGGCAAAACACCGTGTGAATTCACCTTATGAATTTCCTCATGATTTTATTCCCCTCGATAAGATCACCTCTTAGCTTCCTGCACTACAAGGAATAAAGTCCTAGCTTGTCCAATTACTCGCCTTGGTCCTTGAGTCCTGGCAACATCCTCATAAATCTTCCCTTCACCCTTTCCAGCTTAAGACAGAGTCTATTGCGTTTCTCAACCTTTTTACCCTTGCAGAACCCTTGAAATAATTTTCATGTCTCAGGGAAACCGTAGATAAAAATTATTATATGACTTTATTAATCTCTTTCTTTCTCTTTCATAAAGGTAAAGCTCATAAGGCAAACATAATATATTTTTCTGATAACTGGTTTACGCAAAAAATATTTTCGCAAGTTTATTGATAATGCAAAAAAAAAAGAAATCAAACGGAAACAAATAAAGACAAACAGAAGAGCTCACCTTGGAGGAGAGATAGTGAAAGAGAAAGAGAGAGAAAAGAACACACATTAACTTTTCATAAACTAACAAAAACTTACATAAATAAACTTTTGATAAACTAATACAAATAAACATAAACATACTTACATTTTTAATAAAATTCATATAACATATATTCATATATTCATATATTCATATAAATGATGGGTAAAAATTACTAAATAACGTGGGTGAATGAGGGATAGTACCTGCATGCCAGGAACCACAGACAGGACTGATGGAGACTGGGCATGCGTCTGTACTCGAGTGAGTCACTTGATGATACACATATCCCTCACGTACAGCCCCTGTCCACTGACCACTAAAGGCCGTTTCACACTGGCGCCGTATTGACGTTGCTAAATATGACATCGCTAAATATGCTAAATAGACGTTGCTAAATATGCCACACGTATATAATAAAATTACAAATATGAAATTAAATGCAAAAAATGACTCAAAATTGCATTTACATATGATTAGCCTATTTATCACTATTTCTCTCAGAACCCCTAGCAACCTCTCGTGGAAACCTAGCGTTCTGGGGAATCCCGGTTGAGAAACGCTGGTCTATGGGGTGTCCAGGGGTGGGACAAGAGGTCCAACCTCCAGCATGCTCCAACCCTTATTTAAGAAATTATTTGTTGGCTTTGGAGGCAATTCAAAAGGGATTCAGTAGGATAATTCTAAATAGGAAGGGGCTGTAATGGCACGATCAGCTAAATATCATGATCAGCTAAAAAGACAAAAATCTGGGGTGATCTTGTTGAAACATGGAAGATCTTAAGTGGGGAGAGGTCAATAATAGAGACAGCCTCAAATGAGGGAACATAATTATAAGATAAGAGGGCAGTCATTTGTAAATGGAGAGGATGTATCCACTAGTAGGCAAATCTATGACCAGAGGCCAAAGCCTCAGAATAAAAGGATGTTCCTTTAGGAAGGAGATGAGGAGAAATGTCTTTAGTCAGAGAGTGGTGAATCGGTGGAATCAATTGCCACAATACGCTGTGGGGGACAAGTCAATGGATATTTTTCTGGCAGAGATAGAACTTGATTAGTAAGAGTGTAAGGGGTTATAGGGAGAAGGCAGGAGAATGGGGTTTAGAGGAGAAGATGGATCAGCCATGATTGAATGGTGTTGACTTGTTGGGCCGAATGAATAATTCTGCTCCTATCATTTATGAACATGAACATATCTTGATCCTGATCATATTGAAAAGCATGGCACGCTAGAGAGGTGCAGTGCTCTTATTTTATCGTATTCTTGTGTTCACAATTCCATGTTCTACAGACCCATTGGGTAGTCAACAGTATATTCTAGAGCAATAATAGACAAAAGGTCAAATACTTAACAACAATATGCATACTACTTTTTTTCAATGTAGTTGCAGCAAAGTTTCTCTATAGATCTAATTTAGTTATTCCCTGGTAAACTACATTGAAATTAAATTATCAGCAAGAGATTGTACTCAATCGGCTGTGGGAAGCACCCCGGGGAACAAAGATGGACGGGCGAGGAGAGGGATGTGGCATCCAAGGAAGCAGATTGCAGGGGGCCCACAACAGGCTTGGACTTGCATCGAACAGGCACTGGTCATCGGAAATAGAGCATGGACCAGGCACTGGTCATCGGAAATAGAGCATGGACTTCAGAAATAGCACCAAATCATGGCGCCTCTTGCATGCAGGCTCTGTAGTCTATTTCTCTACACTTGCTATTCAAGAATTGGGGGTATGGCAATATCTACTGGACTGTTTGTAAGATATTCATGGTGTTGGCACTTTGTACATGAGGCAATAAAAAGCACCATTGAACCATTAAGTCAATATTCATCTTTTGACTATTGTATATCAAAGAGGGATTTTATAAAACAAATAAAAAGAATGGTGAAAACTATTACTGGAAATTATTGCCTGTAACTTTCTTGACATGTTTACCCAACATAACTGCTTTGTCCTAATGAAACAGGATGGCAACTTAGTAAAAATAACATAAAATATATTCTCTTTACTTTCATTGAATTGTTTTGGACATAATTTGATATTTGAATATCCAAGTTAGCATTACCAAAACGAATAGCACTAAAAATGGTGCAGCAGTGGAATCTGGAAAGCAATCAAAAAGCTGCGTGTGAAGAAGTTGGAAAATGTGGTCCACCACCTAGTAACAAAGATGAAGCTATGAAAACCAATCCCATCTGTAATATCGCAGGATTGCCAGAATGAACAGAGAAAACATTCCAAATTATATGTATTTTTCTTGTACGAAATTGGCTCCTGCAGTGAAGTTACATGGGTTATTCCCCACTGTGGTATGACTAGATTTTGGAATCGTGGAAATTTACAACACAGAAGGAGGACATCTGGCTCATCCATTCTGTATTGGTGTAATTTGTTCAACTTGACCTCATGATAATCCTAGTTTTCAAGTTGTACTGCTCATACACTCACAATTTACATTTGGTGTTTGACTGTTAGAAACTTAGCATTGCTAAATATGCATTATTTTTGCCAATGTGACATTGGCTTTTCTATCACTGCACAGATGAACAATGAAGCATCCACATGGGCCAGCTTTCTCTAATGCAGCATCTACAGAATATTCACCCCATGTCTAGTAAAGTATCTGTGGAAGACGTTAAATATTCAGCAGCATTAACAAACCTGAACAACCTTAGATACTTCACAGATGCATTCACCAAAAGCTCAGTGTTAATCCTTCCATAATGATGATGGTGATGATACTTTATTGTCACTTATACCTAGCAAGGTGCAGTGAAAATCTTTGTTTTCACATACAAAGTGCACAAAAGAGTCACCACAAAGGCACCGACAAAGTTACAAAAAGCACTCATTCCTTCTTCGCCCCACCCATCGGGTCCCCCCTTAGTTCTCTGCGCCCCCTCGCCGGGTCGAATAAGATAATCCAAGCCTTATGACACCCTTGAATTATCTTATTCGACCCGGCGAGGGGTCCCACTTAGTTCTCTACACCCCCTCGCCGGGTCGAATAAGATAATTCAAGGGTGTCATAAGGCTTGGAAAATGAGGGTGGTGTAAAGAACAATGTTGAAGGACTGGGATAAATCTTGGAGGTCAAATGGTTAAAACCTCATAGCTATAGAACAGAATGGAAATGGTAGCAAAGGTAAGATGTTTGCAATATGTTCAAAGATAATGACTTCCTTCTTCCTCATTTTTAATGACGGGAAGTCCATTGAGAAACAGATGACTGACAGTCTAACAACAAAATGCGAGTGGTAGTATTGAGAGGTGATGAAATTGTACAGCTGGATATTCATTTGTACCTAACAGTCCAGGCTAGCTTCATCCCCCTATACCAAAGGTAGGTGAGATTGTGGGAGTAATTAAGTTCTTAAAAATATAAAATCTGATATCATCAGCCCATATTGACTGCATCGCTTTTGGTTTAATCTAGTGGGATTGGGGTTATACCATCACTGTAATACTTTTGAAATAATATTCTGCTCCTCTGATTTTTATCGGTGGTGTGCAATGAGAAGAAAAGCTGCATAGGTAAGAAGGTATGTTTTGTCAGAAATATTCTGCCAGTTATTGGATAGGCAAGAGTTTGACTGAGCAGAACAATGGAGAGGGTCCAGAAGAGGATGGTGCCATAGACTCTTTTGCAGACTCCAAGCAAGTTAACAAGGGAATGGGAAGACAATGCAATGTGATCACATTCCCAGTCACAGAGATGTTATTTGTGACTTTGATTATGGTCATTTAAATACCATGGAGTGGAAAAGGAAACTGATGAGGTTGAAAGATGAAATTACAGAAGGTATGTTGGTATTGGGGTTGGTATTGTTGGCACTGCCCTGAGCTGGTTCATCTCCTACCTCAAAGGTAGGAGTTTCTCGACTAACATAGGCAACTCTTTCTCCTCCCCAGCTAATCTCTGCTGTGGGGTTCCACAAGGTTCCATCCTTGGCCCCATTCTCTTCTCCCTGAGGCCGTCATTGAAAGGCACGGCATTTCCTTCCATTGCTACGCAGACGATACACAACTCTATCTCCCCCTGAAGCCCAAAAACCAATCAAATCTGCTCAACCTTACCCGCTGTCTCAAGGATATAAAGTGCTGGATGGCCCAGAACTCCCTCCAACTAAATGAGAGTCAGTCTGAGGCCATTTTTCTTGGCCCCTCGGACTCAATCAAAATGATAGGAGGCAGCCTTGGAAGCCTTACCCCACTACTCAAACCTCACGTCAAAAACCTCGGCGTGATATTTTACTCAGCACTGAAATTTGACAAACAAGTCAATGCCGTGGTAAGAGCTAGCTTCTTTCAGCTTCAGACGATAGCTAAAATAAAACAATTCCTCCATTTTGATGACCTCGAAAAGATCATCCACACATTTATCTCCTCCCGCCTAGATTACTGCAAATCTCTTTACACTGGCATCAGCCAATCTTCCCTGTCCCGCCTCCAACTGGTCCAAAACGCCACAGCGAGACTCCTGACAGGCACCCAAAAAAGGGACCACATCACCCCGATCCTGACCTCTCTCCACTGGCTCCCTGTATGGTTCCATATACATTTCAAGACCCTCCTCTATGTCTACAAATCCCTCAATGGGCTTGCCCCCTCCTACATTAAAAGTCTTCTCACCCACCACTCCACCTCCAGGTCCCTCAGATCGGCCGACTTGGGGCTGCTGAAAATCCCGCGGTCTAGGCATAAGCTTAGGGGTGACCGTGCCTTTGCGGTTGCAGCTCCTAGACTTTGGAACAGCATTCCCTTTCCCATCAGAACTGCCCCCGCCATCGACTCCTTTAAGTCAAGACTAAAAACTTATCTATACCCCCAAGCCTTTCCTGACGTCCACTCAGCAAGGGCTATCTGTATGTAGTTTGGTTGTTTATACTATTCTTATAACAAATGTAAAGCACTTTGGCCAATGAGTCGTTTTTTTAAATGTGCTATATAAATAAATTTGACTTGACTTGACTTGACAGGGAAGTTGGGGTCAGAGTGCGGAAGAGACACTATATTCAATGGCATCCTGAGCAGAAAATGAATGACGGGAAAAATTTACATGAGAGAGGTTGAGAATGAGGTAAAGTGAGTGATGATGGTAGTTTTGAAAACACTGTACAGTACTTTAATGAAATACCAACGTTTATTTTATCAATCAATAGGATGGTGTGGAAAGGAAATTTAAAAAGTTAATTCTGTTAATACTGAGAAGTACAGGCAGCAGTATCACAGAAAGAAATAGAGTTAATGTTTGAGGTAAATTATCTTCCTTCAAAAATGGGTAAAGAAAGAAGAAAGTTGGCTTATTTAACTTGCAAAGAAGGAGGAGATATCGTATTGGTTTATTTTTGTCAAGCGTATCAAGATACAGTAAATAAATTAGTCTACATGCTATCTAGTCAAATTATACCATACATTAGTACAACAGGTAGTGCCAAGAGAAAAATACCATAGTGCAGAATATTGCATTACAGTGTTATAGCATTAGAGCTTTGGCAGAAGTGCAGTCAAAAGTAAATTGTGCAGGATTCTTTATGAGATAGGTTGAGAGATCCTTAGTTTTCGCAAAGTCCATTCAGTGGCTCTCTTTTCACTCCTGCCATTGGGATAAACATATAGGAGTCTGAAAACAGTAATGTCCAAGATCAGGAACAGCTTCTTCCCAACAACCAGTGAACATTATGAACTCCAACTGAACTCCAAACTATGAATGGCCTGGGTTGCACTAGGGACTTTGTTTTGCTTTTGCACTACTTTATATTTATTTTGTTTATTATATTATCTATTGAGTACTGTATTTACAACCCTGCTGTGCTGCTGCAGGTACGGATTTCATTGATCTGTTTTGGTACATATGACAATAAAATACTCCCGACTCTCGACTCTCTTGACTCTTGACATAAATAGAAACTGCTGAATAAACTTAATGTCCCAGAGAGAACGAAAAGCACAGCTAAAATGCCCAGACCAATGATTCCTGCTGCAAGGAGTCATCAACCTGAAACACCACTTCTGTCTCTCCCACCACAGATGCTATCCCACATGCCCAGTGTTTCCTGCTCATTCTGATACTAACTGGAAGGTTTAGTCTTCTGATACTTCCAAGCTCAGTTTTGATCCCCAAGACTGAAGTGTGTTTGATTGAAGGCGAGATGTTGCTCCTTGAGATGACATTTTGTTTCATGTTGTGGGGAGTGAGACAGGCCAAAGCCATAGTCATAAAAAGAAAAGTGATCCAATTGTGTCTAACAAAAATACGATAAGAACAGGTAAGTGTTAAATCCAAAGGAGGAGACGAATAAACTTGGCAGGTGTAGCAAGTCTGCAGATTGTGAACAGCTAAGCATTCAGCAGAAAATGACTAAAAGGGTCCATAAATAGAGCTAGACATATAAAAGCAGCCTATAAATGCATTTGTTTTGTAAAAAGATAACAAATTGAACACATGCTGTGGTTGTGCTTACACGCAATATTACTTCCAGGAAATGTTAGGGAACTAACGGTCTAATGAATTAAAGGAAATTACTATTTGTTGAAAAAACAATGCTCAACAAATGAATGGAACTATAAGCTGACTATCTGTTTTCCAAATTACTGGAAATGGTAGACACGATTGTCATCTTCCTAAATTCCACACATTATGAAATAGTTCTTGCATTTGCAGGATGGCACATGAAATCCTACTATTTCATAAAGGAGAAAGGAGAAAATGTTAGAGCTTATTCTTGAGGAGGTGGTAAAAGGACTCTTCAAAAATATAAACAGGGTTAAACAAAGTTGATGTGGATTTACATACGTGTGATCACATTTAACAAACCTATTACTTTTGTTATTTTGAGTCTGTAATTATTAGATTAGATAATAGAGATCAAAATCACATTTAAGAGGTGACTGTGCAAAATTAAGCATGTGGGATTGGGGACATGTATTGAAAATCGGCTGACTGGAGACAGAGAATAGGAATAAATGAGTCCTGTTTAGGTTGGCAGGCATTAACTAGAGAGCTACTGCATGGGTAAAGGTTTAGGTGTTAGCTGTGAGGAGGATGCTAGTAGGCTGCAAGGTGACTTGGATAGGCTGGGTGAGTGGGCAAATGCATGGCAGATGCAGTATAATGTGGATAAATGTGAGGTTATTCACTTTGGTGGCAAAAACAGGAAGGCAGACTGTTATCTAAATGGTGGCCGATTAGGAAAAGGGGAGATGCAACGAGACCTGGGTGTCATGGTACACCAGTCATTGAAAGTAGGCATGCAGGTGCAGCAGGCAGTGAAGAAAGCGAATGGTATGTTAGCATTCATAGCAAAAGGATTTGAGTATAGGAGCAGGGAGGTTCTACTGCAGTTGTACAGGGTCTTGATGAGACCACACCTGGAGTATTGCGTACAGTTTTGGTCTCCAAATAAGAGGAAGGACATTATTGCCATAGAGGGAGTGCAGAGAGGGTTCACCAGACTGATTCCTGGGATGTCAGGACTTTCATATGAAGAAAGACTGGATAGATTAGGCTTGTACTCGCTAGAATCTAGGAGATTGAGGGGGGATCTAAGATAAGATAAGATAAGATAAGATACATTTATTGTCATTTGGACCCCTTGAGGTCCAAACGAAATGCCGTTTCTGCAGCCATACATACAAACACATAGACCCAAGACACAATATAATTTACATAAACATCCATCACATCGCTGTGATGGAAGGCCAAATAAACTTATTTCTCTACTGCACTCTCCCCCCCCCCCCCCCCCCCCGATGTCAGAGTCAAAGTCAAAGCCCCCGGCTGGCGATGGCAATTGTCCCGCGGCCATTAAAGCCACGCCGGGTGGTGCGAGGTCGCACACCAGGTCTTGCTGTTAGAGCCCCCGGCGTGCGCTCGCAGAGTCCCGTTCCAAGCCGCGCGGGGCAGTGATGTTAGGCCCCGCTCCAGGAGCTCTTCGACCCCGCAACTCGGGCGGGTGAAGTCGCCGTTGCGAGAGCCCTGAAAAGCGGTCTCCCTCCAGGGATCCGCGGGCTCCCGGTGCCGCCGTCCACAGACCTGTTGTTGGAGCCTCTGACTCTCTGGTAGCAGCAGCAGCAGCAGCAGCAGCAGCAGCGCTCCTCCACCGCTCCACCCGTTCCGGACTCGGCCAGCCCCGCGACGGCGACGGTGAGTTGTAGCACCAGAGTCCCCGGCTTCTTCCTGTTGTAGGCCGCTCCTCGTTGTGGCCCCAACGACAACGGAAACCCGACGAGAAAAAGGTCGGGTCTCCAGTGCAGGGAGAGATTTAAAAAGTTTCCCCCCCCCCCCTCCCACCCCACCCCCACCCCCCCACACACACACCCCAACAAAAAATAACAAAAACTACATTAAAACACAGACAGAAAAATAATAAAACGCGGACAGACTGCAGAGGCCGCTGCTGGCCAGAGCCGCGCCGCCCACCTTATAGAAACTTACACAATTCTTAAGGGGTGGGACAGGCTAGATGCAGGAAGATTGTTCCCGATGTTGGGGAAGTCCAGGACAAGGGGTCACAGCTTAAGGATAGAGGGGAAATCCTTTAGGACTGAGATGAGAAAAACATTTTTCACACAGAGAGTGGTGAATCTCTGGAACTCTCTGCCACAGAAGGTAGTTGAGGCCAGTTCATTGGCTATATTTAAGAGGGAGTTAGATGTGGCCCTTGTGGCTAAAGGGATCAGGGCCTATGGAGAGAAGGCAGGTACGGGATACTGAGTTGGATGAACAGCCATGATCATATTGAATGGCAGTGCAGGCTCGAAGGGCCGAATGACCTACTCCTGCACCTATTTTCTATGTTTTCTATGTTAGGTGAGGGGAACTAAATGGAATATTTTGTCAGTTTGCCAAGGACACAAAGCCGGGGTGGGTTGTGAGTTGTGAGGAAGACATTTCTTATGCTGAGGGCTCTCGAACCAGGAAATTCAGTCACTAGATGTGATTAAAGACATTTATGCAGAGTCGTCGAGAAAATTCTTCACTCGAGGAACGGTGAGTCAATTCTCTAAGATGGAAAGTGGTGCAACATAAGTCTTTGAATGCATTTGAGAAAGAGATAGATCGAATTTCTTGGCACAGGAGGCACCAAAAGATGTGGGGTGAAAACTGGGGTATGGCAATAAGACTCCAAGCATAGATTCCCATCTCTATCTTTGTGTCACCCTCGTATTTTGAAGGTATGAATGAAAAGCCTTGGGATTTTCCTTGATCCGACTCACCAAAGACATTTTGTGCCCTTTTTGGCCCTTATAATGACCTTTCAGTTTTTTCCTACTCACTTTATATTTTTATATTTGTTATCAGGCAAATGAATCATCCTACCACATCTAGAGAGCAGTCCCGAACTACTATCTACCTCATTGGTAACCCTCGGACTATCCGTGATCGACTTCACTGGCTTTACCTTGCACTAAACATTATTCCCTTACCATGTATCTAAACACTGTAAGTGGCTCGATTGTAATCATATATTGTCTATCCGCTGACTGGATAGCATGCATCAAAAGCTTTTCACTGTACCTCGGTACACGTGACAATAAACTAAACTGGAACTGAAACTATATTTCTCATAAGCCTCATTTGATGATACCTTTTTAAACTTGACATTTGCTTCCTTTTTCTTCCTAACCAAGTTTACAACTGCTTTGATCATCCACTATTCCTTTACCTTTCCATCCTTATCCTGAAAAATCATGTAAGAAAGTGAAGGGATGCTGGGAATATTTTCTCATTAGAAATTGAGCTGGAGAAGACACAACTCCTATTTTAGGATGCAAGAGAAAAATAAATCTGGTTAATTCCTAGTCAGCGTTTCTGAACAGTGTGGATTGAATGAAAACACAGAAACAGAGGCTGTCTGGAACATCGTGTTAAAAAAAAAGTATTGGGTGTCAGCTGGAAGGACAGAACAAATGACATTGAAGTAATGAAGAGCAATGAATAACACAGGCTTTGAGATGAGTAGAGCATGTGTGACCTGTGGATGAAGACGAGTCCAGTTGGAACTTGATAGAACAGGTGCCAGCTGGAAAACAACCATCTGGACGACCAAAGTTGAGATGAAAATCTGTGAAAGCCAAAACGGTAGACAGCTGTGACAGCTACCAGTGGAAACTGTATGGATGCCAGGTCTTATCATGTCCAAGGTCAGACAGGTTATGCTGACTGACAAAGAATGTCAGATTCAAAAGTGTAAAAGTACTTGATATATACAGGCATTTGCTTATCTTGCTCGTCACGATGGTAACAATGTTTTAATTATTTTTCTAACATATAAACAAACTATTCCAGTTATCTCTTGTTCGTCATTACAAAATTAGATGTTTTTTATAAGGCTGAGCATGTGAACTATTCACTAATTCACTAGTTATTTGTCAAGCTACCGACAAAGAAAACCCATGTCGGGCTATCTTTGTGTCACCCTCGTATTTTGAAGGTATGAATGAAAAGCCTTGGGATTTTCCTTGATCCGACTCACCAAAGACATTTTGTGCCCTTTTTGGCCCTTATAATGACCTTTCAGTTTTTTCCTACTCACTTTATATTTTTATATTTGTTATCAGGCAAATGAATCATCCTACCACATCTAGAGAGCAGTCCCGAACTACTATCTACCTCATTGGTAACCCTCGGACTATCCGTGATCGACTTCACTGGCTTTACCTTGCACTAAACATTATTCCCTTACCATGTATCTAAACACTGTAAGTGGCTCGATTGTAATCATATATTGTCTATCCGCTGACTGGATAGCATGCATCAAAAGCTTTTCACTGTACCTCGGTACACGTGACAATAAACTAAACTGGAACTGAAACTATATTTCTCATAAGCCTCATTTGATGATACCTTTTTAAACTTGACATTTGCTTCCTTTTTCTTCCTAACCAAGTTTACAACTGCTTTGATCATCCACTATTCCTTTACCTTTCCATCCTTATCCTGAAAAATCATGTAAGAAAGTGAAGGGATGCTGGGAATATTTTTCTCATTAGAAATTGAGCTGGAGAAGACAACTCCTATTTTAGGATGCAAGAGAAAAATAAATCTGGTTAATTCCTAGTCAGCGTTTCTGAACAGTGTGGATTGAATGAAAACACAGAAACAGAGGCTGTCTGGAACATCGTGTTAAAAAAAAAGTATTGGGTGTCAGCTGGAAGGACAGAACAAATGACATTGAAGTAATGAAGAGCAATGAATAACACAGGCTTTGAGATGAGTAGAGCATGTGTGACCTGTGGATGAAGACGAGTCCAGTTGGAACTTGATAGAACAGGTGCCAGCTGGAAAACAACCATCTGGACGACCAAAGTTGAGATGAAAATCTGTGAAAGCCAAAACGGTAGACAGCTGTGACAGCTACCAGTGGAAACTGTATGGATGCCAGGTCTTATCATGTCCAAGGTCAGACAGGTTATGCTGACTGACAAAGAATGTCAGATTCAAAAGTGTAAAAGTACTTGATATATACAGGCATTTGCTTATCTTGCTCGTCACGATGGTAACAATGTTTTAATTATTTTTCTAACATATAAACAAACTATTCCAGTTATCTCTTGTTCGTCATTACAAAATTAGATGTTTTTTATAAGGCTGAGCATGTGAACTATTCACTAATTCACTATTATTTATCAAGCTACCGAACAAAGAAAACCCATACATTTTAGATGGATTTTCACCCCAATGAGTGTGTTGGTCTAAGAACCGGTTAATGGCCTAGATGCAATAAAACTGAGAGTATAACAAAATTTAATACCAAATTGTTCACCATAATCCAAGTGCATCAGGCTGACTACAAGAAATTCACTCATGAGACAAGGGCTGGTGATTGCAAGACGTTAATCTCTCGTTAAGCATAATAGTGTCAGGGGTTATGGGGAGAAGATAGGAAAATGGGGTTAAGAGGGAAAGATAGATCAGCCATGATTTAATGGCGGAGTAGACTTGATGGGATGAATGGCCTAATTTTGCTCCTATAACTTATGAATCTATGCTGCCTGGAGCACTCACTTGCTACGGGGATTACTAGATCTTTCTGGGAGCATTTTATGAGATAGACTTGAAAGACTGAATAGACTTGATGGGCCGAATGGCCTAATTCTGTTCCTGTAACTAATTTATGAACAACAAAGATTTAAGAATTTAACACAGTATGCATACATTTTCCAAACAATGGATGAGAGATGAGTGAGTGAATAGCAAGCCTATCTGGCAATAATTACCTTAGCCTCATTTCTCGAGTGACTTTATGAAAGGGCATCTTCAGAATAATCATGCTAGGTGATGGTGCATTTCGTTTGAACTTGAGTAAGGTTTGTAAACTTTGCTCTTCACTTTCCAAGTGCCGAATGTGCTAACTTGTTGATAGCACCTTGCGGTTCTCCACAGCCACAGAACCATGCCAAACCAGTCCCACTTGGGCGTCATTTGGGCGACATTTAGGCGACAGCCGAAAAAGAGGTTGTCATGTCGTGATGCGGGCGTGACATGTGGTGAGGCGTGGTAACGCATGCAGTGACGCACAGTAACACGCAACGCTTCCCTGTTGCCCCACGATTGGGGGAGGGGGGTGGAAAATGTGAGAAGGATGGGAGAGGGGAGAAGGGGTTGTGAGGGGACGGGGTATTGGATAAGTGGGAGAAGAGTTGAGCGGGTGGAAGGGAGGAAGAGGGGGAAGGGAAGAAGGGGGGAGATGGGAGGGGAAAGGATAGAGGGAGTGGAGAAGGAGGGATGTGGGCGGGAGTGGGGAAATGGGGAGTTCAGTCTACTCTAACTGAATCCATCCCCGTGAAAAGTTATAGAGACCAATACATCTATAAATAAAACGGAACGACTCAGACATATTTTCATTTGCACAATTGATTTTATTGTATTAAAATTAATATATTAATGTTTCAAATCCATGCATTGAAGGAAGAATATTTTACAGCCTCAACCCTAACTGGGCATCACCCGCTTGGCAGCATACGTCAGCATGTCTGTCGTGCAACTTGATGGTTTTACACGTGGCAGTCACTGATGCTCCACAGGCCCCCAAATGCCGTCCAAGTGGGGCAGTCCCTTTATGCTGAAATATTCTAGGAACCAGAAGAAACCCATGGTGAACAATGGCGAGAGCGTTGAGAATAGGAGCAGGCTACACCTCAAATGAGTGCAGCTTCATGAGAGAAAGGAAATCAGCAGCAGTCCCACTCAAAGGAGGCTATACCCATTGATCAAGAACTATAGGCAATCAGGAGTTTTTCTGACATTGCTAAATATTAATGTTTAGTTTAGTTTATTATCACGTTGACCGAGGTACAATGAAAAAGTTATGCATTGAGTGCTGTCCAGTCAACGGAAACATAGAAACATAGAAAATAGGTGCAGGAGGAAGCCATTCGACCCATCGAGCCAGCACCGCCATTCATTGTGATCATGGCTGATCGTCCCAAATCAATAACCCGTGTCTGCCTTCTCCCCATATCCTTTGAGTCCACTAGCCCCTAGAGCTCTATCTAACTCTCTCTTAAATCCATCCAGTGATTTGGCCTCCACTGCCCTCTGTGGCAGGGAATTCCACGAATTCACAACTCTCTGGGTGAAAACGTTTTTTCTCACCTCAGTCTTAAATGACTTCCCCTTTTTTCTAAGACTGTGGCCCCTGGTTCTAGACTCGCCCAACATTGGGAACATTTTTCCTGCATCCAGCTTGTCCAGTCCTTTAATAATTTTATATTTGTTCTATAAGATGCCCCCTCATCCTTCTAAACTCCAGACAAGCCTAGTCTTTTCAATCTTTCCTCATATGACAGTCCCACCATCCCAGGGATCAATCTCGTGAACCTATGCTGTGCTGCTTCAATCACAAGGATGTCCTTCCTCAAATTAGGAGACCAAAACTATACACAATACTCCATATGGGTTTTACCAACTACAGAAGAAGTTACTCCTATACTGAAATCCTCTTGTTAAGAAGGCCAACATTCCATTAGCTTTCTTCACTGCCTGCTGTGCTTGTAAGTCAACTTTCAATGACTGGTGTACAAGGACACCGAGGTCTTGCTGCACCTCCCCCTTACCTAACCTAACCCCATTGAGATAATAATCTGCCCCCTTGTTTTTGCTGCTAAAGTGGATAACCTCACATTTATCTATATTATACTGCATTTGTCACACTTCTGCCCTCTCACTCAACCTGTCCAGGTCACCCTGCAACCTCCTAACATCCTCTTCACAGTTCACAGAAAGGCAATGCATAATTACAATCAAGCTGTCCACAGTGTACAAGATAAAATAAGTGCAAAATAAAGTCCAGTAAAGTTCAATTAAAGGTAGTCCGAAGACCTGCAATGAGGTAGATGGTAGGTCAGGACCATTCTCTCGCTGGTGAGAGGAAGGTTCAATTGCCTGATAACAGCTGGGAAGAAACTCTCTGATTTTGAAGGTGTGCATTTTTACACTTCTGTATCTCATGCTAGATGGGAGAGGAGAGAAGGGGAATTGTCCAGGGTGAGACTCATCCTTGATTGTGCTGGTGGCCTTGCTGAGACAGCATGAAGGGTAGATAGAGTAGATGCAAGGGAGGTTGGTTTGCGTGAGGGTCTGGGTTGTGTCCACAATTCTTTGAAATTTCTTGCGGTCTTGGATGGATCTGTTCCCAAACCAAGCTGTGAAGCATCACGATAAAATGCTTACTAGGGAGCATCTGTGGAGGTTGGTGAGTGTTATTGGGGGCATGCCAAACTTCCAACGCCTTCTAAGGAAGTTGAGGCGTTCCTGAGAATGTCTGAGAAATAATGTCTGAGAAAGCATATGGTATGGCATCAAATATTTGCAGCATTCTGAACAAGACCTACAACTACCTGGAGTTAATGGTCACACCAGTGCTGTCAAAGACCACTGTTTTAGCTTCCCTGCCTGATGACCCATCTCGGGCACTCTCTGTAATAACTGAAGTGTCTGACTGTTGGAGACCCCAGGTTAGGCCACCTCCCCCCTTTCCCCCCCTCTACTCCTTCCTCTCTCCCCCCTCCTCTCTACCCCCTCTGCTCTCCCCTCTACTCTCTCTCCCCCTTCCCTCCCCCCTCCCTCCCCCCTCTCCCGAGGTACGTAAGCTATAAGAGTATGTGAAAAGGAAAAATTAGCATAAGTATGGGATCTGTCTTCACAAACAATCTTCCTGATGTATATTTGCAGAAATGGATTCAGATGGAATGCTGATAATCCCCAGGGCCTGATGGTCGCATCATCCCAGGGTACCTGGCTCTATGGTCACATCCTGGATGCTTGGTATCCACATCTTCAGGGAATTATCTCTTCTATCTTCAGGATCAGTTCTTCTTTAATTGGAAGGTATCTAATTTTCTCCATCTTTTTAAGCCTGGAGCGAGAAAACAGTCCTTCTTTTCAGTTAGCCTGACATCGGTGGTCTGAAGATGCTGGAGTCAATCATAAAAGATAATCGGCTACATTTTGGATCAGTAACAGGATCCTCCGAGTCTCATGGATTTACGAAGGGACATCATGCTTGACTAATCTTCTGGAATGTTTTGAGGATTAAACAGGAAAATGACAAGGGAGAGCCCTTGGATGTAGTGTACCTGGACTTCAGAAAGCATTTGATAAGGTCCCACATAGGAGATTATGTGGCAAAATTAGGGCACATGTTATTGGTGGTATAGTGCTGACATCCGTTTGACCGACAGGAAACAAAGAGTAGGGATTAATGGGTCCCTTTCATAATTCAGCAGTGACTAGTGGGGTCTGTAGGGTCGGTGCTGGAACCGCAGCTATTTACTGGTTGGTAAGTCCTCCCTCGAGTGTCTGTGGGATGATCTCGAATGCTGCCTTGGACAGGTTGGTGAGTGGGCAGATCTTGCAGATCTTTTAATGTGGATCAAATGTGAGGTTATCCCACTTTGGTAGCAAAAACAGGAAGGGATTATTATCTCTTGGGAAAAGGGGAAGTACAATGGGATTTCCTTGTTCATCATTCAATAAAAGTAAGGTATCAGCAGTCCCCTGTGATGGCTGTTGGCCTTCATCTTCTCCTCCTCCCCTCTCCTCTGCAGTTTACTCTCCTCTGAGATCACCGTTTTGTGCAGTTCCTCTCCTTCTTGCTCTCGGGGTGCAGCGTAGGTTCATCTCTCCCGGGAAGGCGGAACTTGTGTTGAGGGAGTCCAGAACCAGGGAAAAACACTTTTTCTCCCTTGTGAGCTCCCTGTGTACTGATTGTGATGATCCATTTCTCGATGCTGGTTCGCAGGGCCTACCCTACGCCTGCACATATTGCCTATTGCCTATCCTATTGTCTGCCACTATCCACCCTGCCCCTAAGTACAGCACAGAACCTGGACTTTGGCCCACCGAGTCCATGCCAAACATCAAGCTCCCCTTTCATCCTTATCCTAAACTCCCCCCCACTTCCATTCTCCTCTCTTCCAACCCCTCCTCCCCACCAAATCCTCCCTCCCACTCCTCTCCCCAGATAAATATATGGCCTTTTCCTCCATTCCTTCTCTCTTCCTCCAGACCATATCTCTTATTTCAGTTTCTCTGAAAAGAGACCCTTCTCTCACCTTCGTACAAGTCTTGTAAATCCTTCCTCTCCCTCTTTCCCCCTTGGCTTCTTTTTATGGATAATGGACTTCCTGTTCCTTCTCTCTTCTTGCCTTAACCTCCAACTCTTCCATGCTTTTCTGACCTTCCTTGTCCCGATTGACCCAAAGTCTTTGTCTTCCTGGCCCTTTGACTCAATTCCACCATCCCCCTTCCCCGTTTTGAATCAGTCCCCCCTTCAGAAATACCTTTCCTAAAAACTCTTTCCTCCCTTTTGCTCCTGTCCCTCAGTCATCGTCTCTTTCTGCAAGTTCTCATCCCTGTTTGTTGTTCTTTCTTTCCCTCTCAGTAAAATACGACCTGTGTCAGTTCAGGAGAGGAACCTCCCTTTCGCTACCACCCCATGACTTTTCAGCATCCAGGGAGGTATCCTCCCATTCTTATAGCTACCATGAAAGAGACAGGGTTTTGAACATTTTAGTTCATTTATTTTTAGTTTAGTCAATTTATTGATTGGCATGTGTACCAGAGGTACAGTGAGCATTTGTTTGCATGCTAACCAGTCAGCGGAAGACAATACTGATTACAATCCAACCATTCACATACAGATATATGTTAAGGAATTAATGTGAAATGATCTTTAGTGCAAGAGGAAGCCTTAAAGTGCGATCGAAGATAGTCCGAGGGTCTTCATTGAGGTAGATAGTAGTTCAGGACTGTTTTCCAATTATGGTTGGTTTAAGAAGATCCTATTTAAGATAAGAAATGTTGCTGTAAGAGTAGAGATTTAAAAGTGGAGTGATTATAATGTCTGATTGTAGATCCACTTTTGTGACTAGCACACAAATTGTCATCTGGTTTCCTAGAACTCAAAGAGAAAACCACCCCTCTACCGCCATTCGCCTCATGGCTGAACACTAACCCACTTACCCCAACACAAGTCACAAGACCACAACAAATACATAGACACTACCCTCCTCTTTATACCGCTCTGAGGTCTCCACCCCAAGAACCTCGTGATCTCCTGGGGAGGCAAAAAAAACGATAAAACCCGTGTCCAATTCGGGAAAAAAATCCGGGAAATTCCTCTCTCGACCCCAATCTAGGCGATCGACTCTTGTCCAGGAGATACTCAGGTCTTACTATACTAACCATACCTAGGTCCATATCCCTGCCCTCTCCCCGTAGCCCCTTATCCCCTTGGCAGCTAAAAAACCATCTATTTTCCTTAAATATATTTAAAGTTTCTGCTTCCCCTGCTCCCAGTGAAATTAACCACCCTCTGGTGAAGAAGTTCTTCCTCATCTCAGTTTTAAGAGATATAAAGGAGCATAGTAAAAGCTTCTTGTCTAGTTTCCCCGATCATTGAGGAAATAAATTAGTTTAACACCAAAGTTGGACCCTTGAAGAAAAGGGTGGATTTATTATGGGGACCAAGGAAATGGCTGATGAGTTGAACAGGTACTTTGGATCTGTCTTCACAAACAATCTTCCTGATGTACTAGTGGCCAGAGGATCTGGGGTGACAGAGGAACTGAAGGAAATCCACATTAGGCAGGAAATGGTGTTGGGTAGACGGATGGGACTGAATGCTGATAAATCCCCAGGGCCCGATGGTCTGCATCCCAGGGTACTTAAGGAAGTGGCTCTAGAAATTGTGGACGCATTGGCGATCATTTTCCAATGTTCTATAGATTCAGGATCAGTTCCTGTGGATTGGAGGGTAGCTAATGTTATCCTACTTTTTAAGAAAGGCGGGAGAGAGAAAACAGGGAATTATAGACCAGTTAGCCTGACACCGGTGGTGGGGAAGATGCTGGAGTCAATCATAAAAGATGAAATAGCGGCACATTTGGATAGCAGTAACAGGATCAGTCCGAGTCATCATGGATTTACGAAGGGGACATCATGCTTGACTAATCTTCTGGAATGTTTTGAGGATGTAAACAGGAAAATGAGCAAGGGAGAGCCAATGGATGTAGTGTACCTGGACTTTCAGAAAGCATTTGATAAGGTCCCACATAGGAGATTAGTGGCAAAATTAGGGCACATGTTATTGGGGGTAGAGTGCTGACATGGATAGAAAATTGGTTGACAGACAGGAAACAAAGAGTAGGGATTAATGGGTCCCTTTCAGAATGGCAGGCAGCGACTAGTGGGGTACCACTAGGGTTGGTGCTGGGACCGCAGCTATTTACAATATATATTAATGATTAAATGAATGGATTACATAACATTGGTAAATTTGCAGATGACACAATGCTGGGTGCGAGTGTGAACTGTGAGGAGGATGCAATGAGAATGCAGGGTGCCTTGGACAGGTTGGGTGAGTGGGCAGATGCATGGCAGATGCAGTTTAATGTGGATAAATGTGAGGTTATCCACTTTGGTAGCAAAAACAGGAAGGCAGATTATTATCTAAATGGTGTGAAGTTGGGAAAAGAGGAAGTACAATGGGATTTGGGGGGTCCTTGTTCATCAGTCAATGAAAGTAAGGTATAGCAGGCAGTGAAGTAAATGAATGGCATGTTGGCCTTCATAACAAGAGGAGGAGTATAGGAGTAAAGAGGTTCTTCTGCAGTTTACAGGGCCCTAGTGAGATCACACCTGGAGTATTGTGTGCAGTTTTGGTATCCAAATTCTTGCTAATGAGGGAGTGCAGCGTAGGTTCATAAGCTTAATTCCCGGGAAGGCGGGACTGTGTTGGGGGAGTCCAGAACCAAAAACACTTTTTCTCCCAGAGAATTGTGAGTCTGTGGAATTCTCTACCTCAGAGGGCAGTGGAGGCCGGTTCTCTGGATACTTTCAAGAGAGAGCTAGATAGGGCTCTTAAATATAGTGGAGTCGGGGGATATGAGGAGAAGGCAGGAACTGTGTACTGATTGTGGATGATCACATTGAATGACGATGCTGGTTCGAAGGGCCTAAATGGCCTACGCCTGCACATATTGCCTATTGCCAATTGTCTATTGTCTGCCACTGCGCCACCGTGCTGCCATGTTGTACAGCACAGAACCTGGACCTTTGGCCCACCGAGTCCATGCCAAACATCAAGCATCCATTTTTCATCCTTATCCTAAACTAATCCACCCACATTCCATTCAACTCCTCTTCCAACCCCTCCTCCCACAAAATTCTACCACATAAATAAATATATGGCAACCTACCCATTTTTCGAATGAGAAAAGAAAGAATCCAGACCATAGGGGGATCTTATTCAGTTTCTCTGAAAAGAGCAGACTTGCTCTCACAGTCGACGTTACAAGTTACATGGTAGAATCTTAATGCAAATTACAATTTTTATTTTTCAGCCATTGGCAATGCTTTATGGATAATGGACTTCCTGAAATAGATGGCATTGTACTTCTTGCCTTAACCTCCAACTCTTTAACCATGCCTTTACTGACAGACTTATGTCTGGTACAAGAGATGCATTGTGTGATTGAGTGGCAGGTCTTGACAAAATGCCAAATTCCACCATTGCTGCTTTCCCCGTGTTGAATGCAGTCCCCATAGTTCAGAAATACCTTAACCTAAAAACTACATTTCATGATTTTGGTTTGCTGAAGGTTTGTCAAATCAGATCATCGTGAATAAAAACTGCAAGATTGGTCAAAAGTGGTTGTTGTTCTTTCAGAAATGAGCAGTAAAATGCGACCTGTGCAGTTCAGGAGAGGACCTCACCGGGCAGCGTTGCTACCAACGCATGACTTTGCAGCATCCAGGGAGGTATCGGCCCTTAAAGGCACACTCCCCAGTAGTAGCCAAACAGAAGCAACAGTCATTATAGCTACCATGAAAGAGACAGGGTTTTGAACATTTTAGTTCAGTTTATTTTTAGTTTAGTTAATTTATTGATTGGCATGTGTACCGAGGTACAGTGAAAAGCATTTGTTGCATGCTAACCAGTCAGCGGAAAGACAATACATGATTACAATCCAGCTATTCACATACAGATATATGTTAAAGGGAATAATGTGAATGATGTTTAGTGCAAGAGGAAGCCAGTAAAGTGCGATCGAAGATAGTCCGAGGGTCTTCATTGAGGTAGATAGTAGTTCAGGACTGTTTTCCAATTATGGTAGGTTTAAGAAGATCATATTTAAGATAAGAAATGTTGATGTAACAGTAGAGATTTAAAAGTGGAGTGATTATAATGTCTGATTGTAGATCCACTTTTGTGACTAGCACACAAATTGTCATCTGGTTTCATAGAAGGAATGTTTAGTAAGTTTGCATATAACACAAAAATCTATGGTGTTGGAGATCTACGGTGTTGTAGGCAGTGGTGACCAATTCACTGGATGTTTTCAAGAGAGAGTTAGATTTAGCTCTTAGGGCTAACGGAATCAAGGGATATGGAGATAAAGCAGGAACGAAGATACTGATTTTAGATGATCAGCCATGATCATATAGAATGGCAGTGCTGGCTCGATGGGCCGAATGGCCCACTCCTGCACATGTTTTCTACTTTTCTGTTTCTATGACTGATGGAAATGCATGCTCCATTCTTGAAGGTATCTTGTGCGGGATTTCAAATCCCGGTCAAGTCATAATGTACCAATAAAGATGCTCTGCTTTCTTTCCATAGATTATCTGCTCTAGTTTAGTTTAGTTTAGTGATATAGCATGGAAACAGGCCCTTTGGCCCACCGAGTCTGCACCGACCAGCAATCCCCGCACACAAACACTATCCCACACACACTAGTGACAATTTACATTTATACCAAGCCACTTAACCTACAACCTGTACGTCTTTGGAGAGCGGGAGGAAACGGAAGATATCAGAGAAAACCAATGCAGGTTACGGGGAGAACATATAAACTCCATACAGAGAGCATCAGGGATGGCAGGACTCATATGAAGAAAGATTGGATAGACTCGGCTTGTACTCGCTAGAGTTTAGAAGATTGAGGGGGGTTCTGATAGAAACTTACAAAATTCTTAAGGGGTTGGACAGGCTAGATGCAGGAAGATTGTTACCGATGTTGAGGAAGTCCAAAACAAGGAGTCACAGTTTAAGGATAAGGAGGAAATCTTTCAGGACATTTTTCACACAGAGAGTGGTGAATCTCTGGAATTCTCTGCCACAGAAGGTAGTTGAGGCCAGTTCATTGGTTATATTTAAGAGGGAGTTAGATGTGGCCCTTGTGGCTAAATGGATCAGGGGGTATGGAGAGAAGGCAGGTACAGGATACTGAGTTGGATGATCAGCCATGATCATATTGAATGGCAGTGCAGGCTCGAAGGGCCGAATGGACTACTCCTGCACCTATTTTCTATGTTTCTATGTTCTATCAGGAAAGAACCTGGGTCTCTGGCGCTGTGAGGCAGCCACTGGATCGATGCGCCACTCTGCCGCTAAGTTTTCTCGTGTCAGATTTGAAAGCCCTGTCATGTCATAATGAACCAACAAAGATGCTCTATTTTCTTTCCATAGATTATCTGTTTAGTTTAGTTGAGAGATACAGCGCGGAAACAGCCCTTCAGCCCACCGAGTTCGCACCGACCCCTGCACACGAACACTATCCTGCACACAGTTCTTCAGACTGAGAGTCTGAAAAGTTACAGACCAAACTCCAGAACAGAATGATCTGTTGTACCATTTCTCACCTCTAGTTTTCCTAATAATGTTTGAACCATTGAAACAAAGATAGACACAAAATGCTGGAGTAAATGAGGGGCAGGCAGCATCTCTGGATACAAGGAATGGGTGACGTTTTGTGTTGAGGGCCTTCTTCAGACCCTTCAACCATTGAATCAGCTCATTGGAGGTCTGTGAAATAGTGCAGGGCAATGCACCTTCTAGTTTTGTCCAGCACATTGGGGAAGTGAGTTATACTTTACTCTAAAACCTTGGCAACAATAGTCAATGACCCCCCCCCACCCAACAGAAAGGAACCGCAGATGCAGCCGTCACCGCAAAACATCAATGATTCCGGGAATGCCGAGGCGACAGGGTGAGAGAGAGGGAGAGAGCGTGCAAGAGCAAGGGAGAGACAAAATGGGGAGAGAGAGCATGAGCGCGCGCGCAGAGAGAGAGAGAGAGAGAGAGAGAGAGAGAGAGAGAGAGAGAGAGAGAGAGAGAGAGAGAGAGAGAGAGAGAGAGAGAGAGAGAGAGAGAGAGAGAGAGAATGTGGGTCGGTAGGTGAATGACTAACCTGCACACCAAGAAGAAGCTTGCGATCTGAGCCCTCAACCATGATGATGAGTTTTAAGATATTCTCAATGTGTCGTAAATGCATCGATCTGAAGGTGGCCGGTTCGAATCCTGCTTGGAGTGTGTACTGTCGTTGTGTCCTTGGGCAAGACACTTCACCTACCTTTGCCTGGGACTGGAGACGGAAATTAGCTACTGATTGGCTACAATCTCGCATATTTACATGCAAATGTTAATTAATATGCACTGTCCCTATAAACAAAACATTATTATTATTATTATTATTATTATTATTATTATTATTATTATTATTATTATTATTATTATCTATTATTATTATTATTCCTCCGTAAATGTAATTGTGTTTTGACCAAGTATTAATGATGTCGCGTTCCTTTGAATAAAATTCACAGGGCGTCATTAATACTTGGTCAAAACATTTACATTTACTGAGGAATGTGGATCGATGCATTGATGAAACATTGTATAACTACTTGTTAACTACTGGCTGTTAACAAGTGCTACAGTAGCAGTTAACACATCGTTTTTGCCTGATGGCCGGTGCAGTGGTTTTTATCCATGTTCATTTTTTTTAAAATCCGTATTTAACAAGGCAAATATATTTTTTTTTAAATTGTATTTAGCAACGCAAATGTTTTTTTTTTAAATTGTATTTAGCAACGCAAATTTGTATTTCCGTACGAAATACGGAAAATTAGCGTGGGGCCCCCCATTGGCGCAGGGCCCAATTGGGAGCAATCGGTCCAATTGGCTTAAGGCCGGCCCTGGTCATGTTACAATGTTATAATCCATTGGTTAGGCTACACTTGGAGTCCTTTATGCAGTTCTGGTCACCACACTACAAGGAGATGTGTTTGTGGTGGAGAGGCTGCAGAGGAGATCCGCCAGAATATTGCCTGAATTGGAACAATTTCAGTTATAAAGACAGCTGGGTCTTTTACCCTGGGACAGAGGAGCTAAGCAGTTACATTATAAAGGTGTACAACATTATGAGGTGGATAGATAGTAAGAATCTTTGTCACTTGGTGGTGGTACCCGAAACCAGATGGCCTATGTATAAGGTGAGAGGTGGGAGGTATCTCAGGGGGTGTGCTACCTCCCATTTATGGAGTGATAGAAACATACAGCATGAAAACAGGCACATTAGCCCACCAAAGTCATGATTCCTATCAAGCACCCATTCATGTAAATCCTGCATTCATCTTTTGCACTGCATTTTTATTACTCCTCACATTCAGATTAATTCCCTCTCTCTCATTTCTACCATTAATATACTGATTTTATTGATAGTAGCCTATTAGTCCATCCCATATATCTTTGGGATAAAATGAAACTGGAATTCTCATAAAACATTTTATGTACCAGGAGAACTTCTTTTTTTTTTTGTTACATTGAAAAAAGATGGGTCCGATGAGAATGAATGTGGTCACCGGAGGTCCACTAACAAGTGCCTGGTTTTGGGGTGGGGGGGGGGGGGCATCAGCTAATCAGGAGCTATCAGCAGCAGCTTTACCAGAGGTCCTGAGCTAGTAAACCTTGGCTGGAATAAAATGAGAAAAATGCTA
The DNA here is from genome assembly GCF_028641065.1 of Leucoraja erinaceus. Lineage (NCBI taxonomy): Eukaryota > Metazoa > Chordata > Chondrichthyes > Rajiformes > Rajidae > Leucoraja > Leucoraja erinaceus. Next base: position 57,418,989 of record NC_073378.1, on the reverse strand, counting down.
TTGTAAAGCCAGAACAGATGCATACAACAAGGTTGCAAGAAAGTTGAGAGTCACGAAACTATTGAAGGTAGATGATATTCAAATTACATTACAGCCATACTAGTCTTGACCAACCCTCGTCCACAACTACAAAAAAGTTAACACAAACATCCACAATTGGTGTTGCACCATATGATTCACCAAAAAACAAGGAATAATGGAGACCTTCCCTCTTTATTCTCATTGGTCAGGGCAGAACTATTCGTCCATTAGGAGGAATCGCATTTCCTCAAGAACATGCAGCGGAGTGCTGTCCAACATGTACAGCAATAGACATTTCTAAGCGTTGGTATTGATAATAGTACAACTTCCAAAATTTAAAATATTAATTTTTTTGCTTTATTATCAACCATAATTAAGGAATATCAGACTTGAGATGTGTTCAATTTATTCCCATCTTCCATAGTACACCAAATATTTATCATTTCAGTATTAGGTTCCATTCTTGTCTTGAATAATTTTGTAAGTATTTCAAAAATATCATTCCAAATCTTCCAAAAGTTTTATGCAGGAAACTAATATTTGTGTTACAGTTGCCTTTTGGGCTAGACATTTATTAACACAAGATGGCGGATATATTTGGATAAAATTTGTTCAATCTTGTTTTGCATGCCATAATATCAGAATCTATGTACAATTTTAAATGGTGTATTTGGAAGAATATGTCACGGTGGTACAGTTACAGGGTTTGAACAATTTTGTATAAATGTATATATCAGGTATTTTAGGATATTTAACCTTGGTAATTTTTATCATTAATTCCCCTGCCACTCCTTCTCATAAAATACCTCTGTCGATGGTAGGTCTTATATTTAGAATTTGACTATTTTATAAATAGGATATTAATTTTTGTGTGAGTCAGCTTCAATATTCATTGCTTCTTCCAATAAGTCAGGAGTTACTTTTTAAGAGATATCCTTGTATATGATTTTTTGGGACAAGGGCACGTCCCAAATCTGAAGATATTTAAAAATATTGGTTGTTTTTTTTAATTTAAATTTTAATTGTAGTTGTTTGGAATGATAGCTCTGTTTCGGTTTCCTGTTTCGTACATATCCCTGATCACTTCTAATTCCGAGAATTTCCCCATTGGTTATATGTCTTATCAATAAGAGATGGTTTAAATAAAGGGTTATTCGCAATTGGCATTAACAGTGATAGATTTCTTAATTTTAAAGATAATTTTATTTGTTTCCAAATTCTTATTGTACCATATATAATTGGGTTCTTCTTATATATTGTGTTATTCAGTTTTTTGGGGGAAAAGAGGATCGTTCCTATATTACAAGGATGACAATCCTCCTTCTCCATTTTTATCCATTCTGTCTGTTGTGTAGAACTATCCAACCAATAAATCATATTCTTAATATGCACTGCCCAGTAATAATACATAAAATCCTGCATTTTTAATACTCCTCACATTCAGATTAATTCCCTCTCTCTCATTTCTACCATTAACCTACTGACTTGAAATAATTGATAGTAGCCTATTAACTTACCATCCCATATATCTTTGGGATGTAAAATGAAACTGGAATGTCTAGATGAAAACCATGTGGTCACCAGGAGAACATGCAAACTCCACACAATGAGCACTGTGCATCAGGATGGAATCCGAGCCACCAGAGCTATCAGGCAGCAGCTTTACCAGATGCTCCAATATGATGTCCTGAGCTTGGCAGAAATACCTTGGCTGGAATAACAAGGAGCCCAAAACTGCTATTGTAAAGCCAGAACAGATGCATACAACAAAGGTTGCAAAGGTCTTTTATTGTCACGTGTACTATTTAAGGTACAATGATATTCAAATTACCGTACAGCCATACTCAAAAAAAGGCAACAAGACACACAACTACATAAAAGTTAACACAAACATCCACCACATCGGTTTACCCACATTCCTCACTGTGATACAAGGCAATAAAGTCCAATCTTCTTCCCTCTTTATTCTCACGTGGTCAGGGCAGTCGAACTATTCGTCGGGGGGCGATCGAAGCTTACACAGATGGCAGTTGAAGTTCAACATGCACCCTGCAAGAGTGCTTATGTCCAGTAATGTACAGTAGATAGAACATTATTCTAACTCCCTTTGTCATTGTTTTTAATAGATGCAACATATCTAATTCATTTTCCAAATGATAACTCTGAACACTTGGACATCACTGCTTTCCATTTTATCATCTAACGCATTTCTGGGGAAAATCAGACTTGTGAGATCGTGACTCACAACCTTAGTTGTCCACTGAAGGTGATTAGTAGCTGATTATCCAAATGATCTTTAAATTACCAAAAATGATGCATGTTTTAATTTTTTGTTGATTTATTGATATTGTTTCACTCACATATGCTCATTCCTCAAACTATCCTGCCAGGCAATGTGAATGAAGCAATATTTGCATGTCACAGACAGCACATGGCAAACAAGCAATAAGTTACACTGCATTAACACACAGATGCCTTTCCTGAAGATGGAGTCGATTGATAAAGATTTATGCAATGACAATGAAGGAGGAATATATGCATTTGCCATGCATTGATCAGAAACTCCTCAATCCACTGCTATGAATTTTGTTTGGTTGTTAGGTTTGGAAGGGAATAGGTGGCACGGTGGTGCAGTTACAGGGTTTGTAAGTCAATTGGCTTGATATAAATGTAATATGCTCTGGTATGTGTAGGATAGTGTTAATGAGTGGGGATCGCTGGTCGATGCAGACTCGGTGGGCTGAAGCCCCTGCTTCTGCGCTGTATCATTAAAATAAACTAATAAAATAGTAAGATTAAACGAGAACTTACCAGTTCGAAGTTTGATCATTATTTTATGAGGAGTACGTTGAGGGAATACGTGAAGAACCCTGCCAGGACGCATGCGTGTCATTCTTCAAAGCAGCGGTGTGAAATCACAGATAATTGTAATGATTGAACATAGTAAGATTAGAGAAGAAATACAAGTTGAGTATATGATCATGGGTGGGAGCGGAGGGCACGTATTCCCTCAACGTACCCTCATAAAATAATGATCAAACTTCGAACTGGTAAGTTCTCGTTTAATCTTACTATTTTACTTCGGAGTCACGTGAAGATTTCAAAGCTCTGTGATTTCATGCCGTGGAAACGAGTCCATGCATCACATCTGCCTTAATGACTGTGGGAGGAATTGTGTCAACATAATTTAGACATGAATCCGACATTGAAATCCATGAAATTTATTAACACCAAATTATAGCCCTGTTTATGGGGTAAATTAAATTACAGAACTTAAAATTGTTTCTGCAAACGTTCCAAGTTTAATGACTGGTTTATGATAAAATAGTTGGAATGTTTTTTCCCCTGACCATCCTGCTGTCTTGTGGATTTGGCCTATTGGTACATCCAACTGCAAAGCTGCCGATGTAGCTGCAGCCCTGGTGGAATAACATATAACATATAAATGAGATTTTAAAATATTAGTATCCATCCAGCCTGTATTAGAACCTGTTTCAGCCATCTTGAGATGGTCTGGACCGTCACTTTTTTGTGTGGTTGCTTGTGGCTGACTAAAAGTGCCTTCTCATTGCCTCTGATGATTTTCGTGTTCTCCATGTATAACAACAAATGTCTTACTATACAGAGACAATCATCTGTTGGGTAAGCCCTAAATTCAATATACCCAAATATAGTTTACCTGGTAGGTAAGTAGCTGATATCCAAATATGTCTCTGGATACACCATTGCCAAATTGCATTAGCCAGATTGTCACATGATGTTGATTTGTTTCCACCCATGTGGTTGATATATGCTACCACGGTGGTATTGTCAATCTATAGTCTAACATGCTGGTGATATGACCCAGTACAATATGAATTTAGGCCATGGAATGCACCCAACATTTCCAGGTAGTTTATGCCCAGTGTTAGTAATAATGATGCCTCCTGAGCAGTCCATCTGCCTCCACAGCTGGAGATGGAATTGATGGCACCCCAACCAAGTGCACTGGCATCAGTTTGTAGCACCATAGAAGATAATGATTGGATTGAAACAAAGCCGAATGTTATCTATCCACCATTTTAGTTCCATTATAGCTTTGATTGGTAGCTTCATTGGTCTGTCAAAATGACCAGCATTAATTTTGAGTGCTCGTATTTTTGCTCTCTGTAAATTTTGGTAATGTAAAGGTCCGAATTCTGTGGCTGGAAAAGCAGCCACCATTTTGCCAATTACTTTTGCTACCAATCTGATGGACGGTTTACTGATGTCAATGAGGTTATTGCAAGCCTCTATTAAGTCTATAGCCTTTGCCTTTGGCAAAGTCACCGACATGTGAACTGAGTCAATGGTGAACCGCAAATGTGACTCTGAAGTAAATTCCAAATCATTCTGCATATATTATTTATGTCTAGGAGGTAATGCAATAACCAAAATTAGTTTGAAATCTAACATAGGTTTTTAAAATGCCATTTTAAAAATTATAGAACAGAATTGAAAAATGATTAAAAGCAGCTCAAGCAAAAAAGGTAATTGCTTTTGAACAATAATAGCATAAACGTACAATATAAATTTAATCTTAAAATGTTTTCACCCGAAACGTCACATTCCCATGTTCTCAAGTGATGCAGCCTGACCTGCTGAGTTACTCCAAAACTTTGTGTCCATTTTGTGTATCATCCAGCATTTGTTCATTGTTAGTTAACTTGTTCAGTTCTCTAAAGTCATTAATATACATGATATCTGTTGAAACAGAGATAAAATATTCTAATATTGGAAAATTATTATTATTCTGCAAAGATCAAATGAAATAGAAAATGATCTTGAAGTAAATATAACTATTTTATTTGAGGCTATATCCAGATAGAGTTATTCTAAGGGTGTAGTTATGATACTCAACCATTCTTGGCTGACTGCATTAGATAGATGTTGCAAGGAAATTTAATAATTAATTGGCACAGAATGGATGATTTTGTTTGGCCCGGTTATTTTGGAACAAAGATATGAGCATTATTAAGGCTTTGCAGTTATATTGATTTAATTTTTAATTGTGCAAATGTAGACAATTTTGTTTGACTCCATTAATACCCTGGAGAATGATGATACAAAATAGTAATATTTGGTGCCATAAACATTAATGATGCTCAAGGTCTGGAGAAACATTATGTTTTTAGCTTTTGAGGAGATGCTGGCATAATCAGTTCTTTAAATATAATCATGCTGTTGCTAATTAGTTTCTATGTTTAGTTATCTTAGTTTAGTTTATTGTCACGTGTACTGAGGTGCAGTGAACAGCTTTTGTTACATGCTAACCAGGCAGCGGAAAGACTATACATGATTACAATCGAGCCATCCATAGTGCACAGATACTTAATTAAGGGAGAGGAGAGCAAGAGCATAGTTAAAGAAAGAAACGCTGCTGTTGGGGTAGAGGTTTAAAAGAGTGGAACGATTGTAATGCGTGATTGCAGATCCAGTACACAAAGAGTTATCTAGCTTGGGCACCATCTTGGAAATCTATGGTGCCTTAGTGGTTACACATAAATGTGCAAACCTTGGGTGGGTAGTACATTTTCATAGTTTTCAAGTAATTACAGTCCTGATAACACAACTTCAAGCTGTTAGTGCAAGTTTCGCAAACAAAATGGATGAAAGAAGGAAAGAAAAACAGTAAGTGAACATCTGCATAAAAATATCAACACTGAACCAGGCCATTCAATCAACTCTATGTTCTGGTTTATGCCCCATTTCATTCAGCAACAGATCAAGCTGTTGCCTCATAGAACAAGATACCCAGCTTTGATCCTGATCTCAGGTGCTGTCGTCATGGAGTTTACATGTTCATAAGATGTAGGAGCAGAAATAGGCCATTTGGTTAATCAAATCTGCTTGGCATATAATCATGGACGATCTATCCATCCCTCTCAACCCCATTCTCCTGATTTCTCCCATAAACTTTGACACCCTTACTAATCAAGAACCTGTCAACTTTTGTTTTAAAAATTCCCAAAGACATGGCCTCCAAGGTCACCTGTAGCAATAAAGATCACAGATTCACACATTCTCCCCATGAGTATATGGGTTTATTCTCAGCCTCCAATTTCCAACCACATCCTAAAGATGTGTGGTTTGTAAGATAACAGGCTTCTGAAAACTGTCCTGAGTGTGTATGTAGTGGATTAAAAATGGAAGAAGATAGAACTAGTGTGAACTAATGACCAATTGTTGGTGTGGAGTTGATGGGTAAAAGGGACATGCAGTATCTTGCATATAAGCAATCAATCATCTATCTACACTATAAGAATATCCATTCTTAAGATCATATCTAACCGCCTTTAAGGTGCCAAAGAAAGGGGAAAAGCCAACAAATCAGATATTAATGCACCAGAAATAGCTGAGAAATGCCAGAAATTCTGCATCAAACTGCCTACATTATTCTCTGTATAGTCAGCAAGTTCAGGAAGTCCTGAACTTACTAGCCATGCTCAACATGGAGTTCAGCAGTAGAGAATGAATGTTGAGTACTTCAGCACTCACACTGGGGAATCTGCTCACTGAACCTGTGCCAGATTAGACTTGATGCACCAACAGTGCCCTATTCATTCACTTGGATGAAGAGAAATGACTGCAAAGAAGTTTAAATATTTGAACCAACAAGATAATTTTCATTTTCATTCTCAAATATTTGTGGTTGAATATTTTAATTTACTACAAGTGTTTTAAATATTTAAATAGTTCAGTACAATTGATTTTAATAGCTTTGGAATGTTTTGTGATGTCAGGAATATTCAAAACTTTCAAAGAACTTGACAGATTTGTGAATGATTTTCTGTTCGTCAATTCTTTTTTACTATCTCATGAGTTTGGTTTGTTCTGGAGCAGACCATTTGATGTTATCATACCATGCAGAACCTTGCACAACTCTGGTCTTGTCATTTTAGATCTAGGCCTCATTTGTTAGCAGTTCTATACTGGGAGAATAATGAAAGATGGGTACAAGCTTTTTTAAACCACATATACCACATGCCTTTTTGTCTGCCTAGTCATTGAGGTTCAGGAAGGTAGATTAAAAAAATGTCTGATTATTCACGATTTACCAAAGTGTAATTGTCATATTTCTCCCTTATTCAAAAAATAAGTGAAATTTAAAAGCCTAATTAATATTGAACTATAATTAAAACAGTATTGTGCAATACTTTAATCAATTATTAAATTGGACTTGCTGCCTGACCTGTTGAGATACATCGGCACTTTGTGTGTTTTTTAAACAAGCATCTGCAATTCTTTGAATCTCGAATTTTGTGGTTGCTTTTCAGTAAACTTAGACATGAAATACACTTGCTTATTGTACCTAATGTTATTGATTATAATTCATGTTTATTTCACTATTTCTACATTTCATAAGCTCATAAATTATTGGAGCAAAATTAGGCCATTCAGACCATTGAGTCTACTCCGCCATTTAATAGTAAGATTAAAACGAGAACTTACCAGTTTGAAGTTCGATCTGTATTTTATGAGGAGTTACGATGAGGGATTACGTGAAGAACCCCACCAGGACGCATGCGTGTCATTCTTCAAAGCAGCGGTGTGAAATCACAGATAACTGTAATGACTAAACATAGTAAGATTAGAGAAGAGATACCAGTTAAGTATATGATCAGGGTGGGAGTGGAGGGCACGTATTCCCTCATCGTAACTCCTCATAAAATACAGATCAAATTTCAAACTGGTAACTTCTCGTTTAATCTTACTATTTTACTTCAGAGTCACGTGAGTGACTACGTGAAGATTTTAAAGCTCTGTGATTTCATGCCGTGGAAACGAGTCCATGCATCACGTCTGCCTTGACTGTGGGAGGAATTGTGTTAACATAATTTGGACATGAATTCGACATTGAAATCATAACATTTTTTAACACAAATTTATAACCCCTTTTTATGGGTTTAAATTAATTTACAGAACTTAAATTGTTTTTGCAAACATTCCAGGTTTCATTACTGGTTTATTATAAAATAATTGGAATGTTTTCCCCTCCAGACCATCCTGCTGACTTGAGGATTTGGTCCATTGGTACATCCAACTGTATCGCTGCCGATGTAGCTGCAGCCCTGATGGAAAGAGATTTTTTAAATTAGTATCCACCCCAGCCTGTGTTAGCACCTGTTTCAGCCATCTTGAGATGGTCTGGACCGTCACTCTTGGTGTGGTTGTTAGTGGCTAACCAAAATGTGCCTTTTCATTGCCTCTTAGGATGTTAGTTTTCTCCATGTATTACGACGATGTCTTATTATACACAGACGGACGGTCATCTGTTGGTATGACCTAATTGTATATTGAGGCCTGCTGATCCCTTTTCTGTTCTGCTTACTATCTCATAAATATGAAACGTAATATTTTCTGTTGAGGAAGTCATGTTGTCCAGTCTAGTTTTTGCAGTGACTGTATCCTCTGTGCCGTGACCAACACCATTAGCATGACTGTATTAATGTCAGTCTGTGTAGGGACAGAACTGTTGCTGAAGACCAATTCCTGAGCATCTTCAGGATTATTCTCACATCCCATATTTGGGAGTATCTGGTTCCCCTCATAGGTTTTGTACCAGTGGGTGAGTCCCAACAGTGTAATGGTCTGTCCCCTGCCATAGGTAAGTCGATAGGGCACTTCTGGCGCAGTTGATGGCACTGTAACTGAGCCCCTCATCACAGTGGAGGCCTGCCAGATATTCCAGAAGAGATTATGTCTCTGATATGTTCATGTACCACTGGGAAACTGATAGGCCAATCGGGTTACCAATACCAGATACCACTGGTTGTATTTTCTTAATACCCGACTGATGAGGCAGGAAAGGAGGGAATGCGTAAATAAACATCCCCCCCCGGGTACCCCCCAATGCAGATGCAAATGCATCTTGTTCGCTGCCCCAGGGTTTCTTAATACCTGACTGATGAGGCAGGAAAATCGATATCTGGGTTCCATGCTGTGATATCAGAAAATACAATTTAATTAACATCTTTGGTGTTTTCATTAATTTGCGTGACCTGCTGCTTTCCCTTAGGTAAGTGGCTGATATCCAAATATCTCTCTGGATACACCATTGCCAAATTGTATAGCACATGATGTTGATTTGTTTCCACCCTGTGGTCAATGTATGCTACCACGGGGTAATGTATGGTGGCTCCCCCACCAAGTGCACTGGTTTGTAGTACCATGGAAGGGTTACTGACAATGATTGGATTGGTACAAGGCCAGATGTTATCGACATGTGAAGGCTGAGTCAATGGTGAAACACCAGTGACCTATCTGTATGTTTTGGTATGGTAGTGGAAATGGGCGTTAGTTTAGCTACCAATCTGAGATTTAACTGGATGAAAAACCTGAATCCCAACTGTTTTGAAACCCCAGGTAATGGTAAAGGCTTTTTTTAACTGGATGAAAAATGCCGTTAAAGTTTGTGTTGTTTGTTTGACCAATTCCAAAGTTTTGCCCATAATTGCCATGACCATGTGTGTACGTTTCCGTAGAAACGCTAGGGCTGGTTTCAATTTTTTTTGTGAACAGCCTGGGCTGATGATAACCCATTTGGCAGTGCTTTATACTGTCGGAGTTGTCCCATCCAGTTGAATTTTAAGTAACATCTGTGGTCACCTCGTATAGGCACTGAATAGTAAGCATCTTTTAAATCGATGCTGGCCATTGAAGTAACCTTTGGAAATTAATTGTTAAGCAGTAACAAAGATATCTATTTTGTCAGATCTATGATGATGCTATGACCATCATCTATTTTGTTTTTGATAAATTTATTGGGCACGAATTCTAATGGTTCGTGTTGAGTTTTCTCAATTACACCTTTAATGTGAAGCCGCTTCAGTTCAGCTTGCGCTTTTGATTTTCCTTTATCAGAAGGCACGAACATTCAGCTCAGTATATGTTGAACTGGAAGGCTGTACTTTTGTATAAACTCTGTTGTATATCCCTGGATACTGCTTAAGATGTAAGGATCGGTTGTTATCATGCTCCATGCATTCAGAAAAGAGTGTAATCTCCACCCAATCTCCGTGCCCACTGTATATTGTAGGGAACCAGACCCACCTACCTCCATAGTTACCAGTGGCAGATTTACTTTTTGTAGGTTCTTCGCTGCTGTTGTAGCGCTGCGGTATGGATTTTCGGTTTGGTTGGTGTTGGAGGTCCCCGCATCTTCCAAGAAGGCCGGCCTGGGCCATGGCCTAAAAAGACTCATGTTTTGGGTACCGGTCCTTCAAGCTTTCACCAGTTCTGCTGGTGGGTGCATGGGGGTGCTGTCGTTGGCCGTAGTGGGTTCCAGTAGGTTCTCTTGTTCCTGCACCCCCTGCACACTTGTCTTTTCTTCTGCGGACCCTTCTTCCAGGTCAGCCCAGAACTGACCCGCAGTGCTCCCCTCTGATGAGGTAGAAGCACTGTGCAGCCCTTCAAGAGGTACTGCTGTGGGTTTATCATAGGGCCCACAGTGACCGGACTCCATCTCCCGGAGTCTGTCACGTTGGAGCAAAGCTCCATACACCGGTTCTTCCGGCTCCAGCGCTCTTGGGCGCTGGCCGCCCGCGGTTGTTCAAAGTCGGACTCCTCTGAGTCCACGACCTTGTTTATTTTGTGTCTAGCCTTTCCGCCCGGCCGCGTGGATCTGGCCGGTGCGGAGGCGACATCAGGCACAGCTGATCCCACTATGGGTGATCCGAGTGCCGCTGGCTGCTGCTGGCTGCCCGCTGCTCCATGGTCCTTCTTCTCCAGCTTTGTCCTTCCTGTCCTTCCGTGGAGTGGATATGGCCGGTGTGGAGGACATCTGGCACAGCTGATCCCATCTGGCCCACCAGCTTTGTCGCAGCCCGTTGGTTTCTGCACCTGCAATCAGCATGGTAAATACAAAAAAGACCGCAGCTCTTACCTGCAGGTCCAGGTTAAAATTGTTGCTACAGGTGA